>NC_143014.1:25618830-25950830 GCF_055824585.1 Amblyomma mixtum
TTGTCAGGAGGCTCCCCTGCTACTGCGTTGTGCCGTGAAGGATACCACGGGGGCCCTATCATTTTGGAGCTGTTCTGCTTAAACGCTCCTGGCAGTGTGCACGCCGTAAAGCTTCAATGTAAATGTGAAAAACAGACGCTGTCGCACTGGGCCCATCTTAAAAGCAGACGACAACTGTGCAGTCTTTCATCAAAAAAATTTATCACGATGAATTTATCACGAGTTCTGTCAGTTTTTTCAGAGTCATTCGATAATTTGAACTTCGCATAATTGGAACATTTTTTCTGGTCCCTTAAAGTTCGAATTAACAAGCTTTTAGTCAAATGTTTAGGGGAATCCCCCTAATTTTTCTTTAACTGCGAAGTTTCTGAGAAAGCTGTATAGCTTTCCTTTGCAGCCGTATGGCTACGCTTGGGTGGATGTCAATGAGTAATTACTCCCTTATAACAAGCGTTTACTAGAGCAAAGACACCATCAAAAAAAGGCTTTCCACAGTTAATGTTCACACTTTCAACTTGACCTTACATCATAAACAAGTAAAATGCTGTGGCTCTGAAAAGCTCAAACCTATGTGAGCTACTATAAGAATTTGGACTACACAATGCCTGTGCCCAGCTGGCTAAGGCCTAGAGAGAGGCAAAGCTTTTCCACCTCGTTGCCTACACTAGAAGCATAGCCCCAGAGGCCACATTAGAGCGGCTAGGCCTTGCGACGTGCAAACAAAAAAATGTGAGTTCAAACGATCCCCACAGAGCCAACTGCATAGAATGCACCAACCACTGCAGCACAAGCAGCAGGTGTACGCACCGATTCCCTCGGAGAGGCAGGAAGGTAAGCTGACCCACGCTGCTTCTGTGCGAGAAGCACACAGCTTGCCATACTGAGGATCCGTGAGCTCAGCCATTCCTGGGAAGCCGGGAAAAGAAAACTTCACTCGCAAATAATTTTCATGGCACAGCCTAGCTCCGCCTTTCCACTGCTATGCACCCCCCCTTGGCTCTGATGCAGTACAATAGGAAAAAAAAAAAGTCAGCACAGACACTTAAGACACATGAGATGTGAGAAGGCGTAAGCCCGCGCGCTCACTTAGTGAGTGCAGTCCCCACGAGGCGTGATGTAGCCCGATGCCATGCAGCTGGCAGTTCTACCTCTGCATGGCTCAATGTAGCCAACACAGTGATGACATCGTATTGCAGCCCTAACTCTGCCTTAAGGGTATGACGAGATAGTTAATGGGTTAATGCCTATATATGCAGAATTGGTCTTTCTCTACTTAACAATCATAGACCAGCGAACTCGCGCAACCAATCATTAATTCAACTGCCAGCGGATGCAGCGGATGCCATCTTTTATAGGTGCCATCGAGCGTCAATGCACCACGCATGCACGTACGCACGCGCGAGAGAGAGAGAGACGGGTTTTCGCTCAATGGGGCAAGTAATGCTTATGCCTTTAAGGGCATGGCGGCATCCATTAGAGTCCCCCACCATTTGGCTGCCAACATGCAGTAATGCCTGCTTTGGCTGTGCATCAGCAAGGTAGCCAGCCAAGACCAGCTGTATGCCTTCTCAGATGCTGACTGGCTTGTCCCTGGTCTTTTTTTTTTCCAGAAAGTGTCTAGCTGTCCCAGCGCTAAAGCACATTTCCCTCACCTGGTCATCATGGTTCTCCCATTCTTTCAATGCACCAGAACTACTCGCTCATCCGTGGTGACTTTTACCACTATGGAGAAGTTCTATTGCTACAGCATCCTTGACAGTGTGCAAGCAGTAAAGCATTTGACAGAACTGTGAAAGACCATCATTGGCTCTCAGTTTTTGTCTCAAGACCAGACTATTTTCCAGCCCTTTTCACCAAATAAAATTACAGTAAAAGCTTGTTAATTCAAACTGCATGCAAACGCCAACACAGTTCGAATCAACCAAAGTTAGAAGCAAGGAAAGTGAACAGAAATGCAGTACTCAACTGGAAAACAGTTGGGCAGTCAGACTACCGCAATTTATTGTTATTAAGAAGTTTCGTGATCACCGTCTGCATTTTTTTTCTCAGAGGGCAATGGCCAACTTCTTCTATTCTAAAACCCGAACATTGCAGAAGGCCTTGTCTTCACCTTCAATACTGAAGAGATGGGTAGCATTCAGCGCGTCCCAACTTGCGCAGCAGAGGGCCGCAACACTTTTGGAAAATTCAGCAGCACGCAACCACCCCACGACTGCTGCTTTTCAACCAAGATGGTTGTACAACTTTTGAGACTCACAAACTATCACCTGCGAGTTACAGATGTTGTGGGAGCGTTTAGGCTGAAAATGAAAGCCGCCAGGATGATTGCATGTTGTCCGATTCAAGCCTTTTGACCCCAAGTCACAAAAAGCTAAACCACTGAGTGTGCTTTTTGGCGATAACCGGCTTCGATAACGGATCATTGTCGAGTTCAAGTGATGGTTTCAATCTTCTTGTGAAGCCTTTTGGTGCGCTGATTACCGCAGATGGACACTTTTAAGTCAGTGTGCCGTGGCACACCACATAGGCTTAACTTGGAACAGCTGCTGCTACCAATTGCATGGTACACAACGCACAAGGCACTAGAAAACTGAAACAAAGACATGCAGCAAGTATCAGTGAAAGTGGCAAAAGCTTCAGTTTGTTGGTTTCGTGCCCACCGCGATTTTGTGCACGACTGTGGTTTCGGAGAGTCAGCAACTCTGCGACACGTCTGATTTGCTGTATCTCAGCACTGCTCACATCATCCAGAAGAGCAAGGCACACACACACGAGTGCACCAGCGCTCGTGTACCAGCACTCGTGTGTGTGTCGTTTCTTCGTGTGTGCGTGTTTCTTCGCGCTGTTTCTTCCTTTAAATCACATCATCCAGCACTCGACAACAAAAGCTAAAACAGCAAGCTATTGAAGCCTTTGCAAACAGCAATTACAAATATCGAAGGTCACGCAGCAAACATGTGCGGCAGCTAGTTCCTGCCACTAACACGAAAAATGCTGTTTTTGCCCTTTCCGCATTCTCTCCGATGAAGCAGCGCAGCCCTGTGAGCGCGTTGCTCAGTGGGCTTCCCAGGCGTGGCGCACACAGTTAAAATTATGAGAGCCGGAACTGACTCGTGTTCGGATTAAGAGCTATGTTTTACATAAACTCCAGTGGAACATGGACAGTAAGTTGTACAGCTCGAATTATCCGAAAATTCAAATTAATGAAATTTTAATTAACGAGCTTTCACAGCACTATAATGCAAACAGTTTTTGACAGTTTTGGGGAGAATTTGATAAATCGGCATTCAAACATTTCAGAAGGTGTTTAGTCTCTTGAAGTCCAAATGAATGAAGTTTTACAGTATTGTATTCATGCAATTTGAACTAAAAACTGCCGACAAGTAGGTTAAACCAACCACACAAAGTGCAAGAAAACAAAACAAAAAGCTGCTCAAACAAAAAGTTGCTCAAACATCAGGCCTCTGTCAGCAGGTAAAGTCCGTTTAAGCATGGCACACACCAAGTCTGCCACTTGCATGAACAACTGGACAGACATACATGTATTGACACATGCTGTTTCTAGATGAAGATGCCCAGAAACAACAGCAGTGGCTGAGATGAAAACTGCACTTTGAGCCACAAAACTGTTCTCTACACTCTACCAGGCTTTATAGTACATATAAACATTGCAAGGCTCAGGTGGCGCATGAAGGTGATAACACTGAAGTGTCTCGTGCTTGCTGGCTGCCGAATACTGTCTTTCGAAGAACTGCTGCCCTGTCTTCCGTGACATATTTTGGTATAGGCACTGTGTAATGATTCCAGCATATGTCCTATACTCCTTCGCACACCCTGGACCCCAGTCCTTTGCCAGTCGACACCCCTGTGCACCGTACTAGCTATAGAAACCAAGGCCTGCCTCCCGAGCACGGGTCTTCGGACTTAACCACAGCACCCACCCGTCGAACTGTCATGCAAGCTGCGGCCTACTACACTTTACAAAACCTGTGACTGCCCAAATCATTCCACAGCAATCAGCTCGAAGATGGGCTTGTCCAGTTTGAACACGCCACCTCATTCAACCAGTGGGACGCCGCCAAGCTTTGAAACGTCTTCTTCAGCCTGAAGGACGGCGCTCATACCTGGTATGAGAACCGAGAAGACGCCTTAACATCATGGCACTAGTTCCACTGGCGCCAGCTGGAGACCTACACCAGCATGGATCATCAAGAATGGGCTGAATGGGCTTTGCAGTCTCGCAATCAGATGCCTAACGAGACTGCAACCATGTACGTGGAGAACATGACCTGGCTCTTCCTGCGAGCTGAACCGGCCATGCCCAAAGAGAAAAAGGTGCGCCACCTCATGTGCGGCATTAAAAAGCAACTGTTCATTAGCCTCGTGGGCAGTCTACCAGGGACTGTTGCTGAGTTTCTCACGGAAACGGTCACAATAGAGAATATGCTCCTGTGGCGGTCTGCCACCTATGAAAGGTCGGTACTCACCACTTCAGTTACAGAGCAACTTCCTGCCTTTGGGGCTAACCCTGAGCTTCTCCACAATTGATCCGCTCCACTGTGCGCGAAGAGCTCCGGACAGTTTTTGGTGCTCCCCAGCCGATGGCCAGCTCTCTCGCTAGCCTCATCCGCAAAGAGGTTCAAGCATTTAAGCCTTCGCTACCATCTGCTGAACCGCCACCTTTTCCCACGAAGTACAGTCGGCCAACGTATGCTGAAGACTTGCGACGCCCTGAGCCCACTTCGCCGCCGGTTCCATCCGTCCAATCAAGGCTCACTATTTTCCACAAACCCCGACCCGTACATCGACAATCAACGACCACTCCAGCAGAAGATGGACCTGTGGCGTGCCCCAAATCGGCGGGGTAAGTGCTTTCACTGCGGGGAACCCAGTCATCTCTATCGTCGGTGCCCATACTGACACCTGGCGACTGCAGAGGTTTCCCGCCGATATGCCCTGTCCTACATTAGGTCAACAACCTCGTGAGATTGAGGTCTACGTGAACCAGCAGCGCATGGCGACAATTTCCCAGCGGCAGTCACGATCGCTGTCTCCACACTGACCTTCGCCACAGACCCAAAGCTCCTCCTGGATGGCGCAGCGATGATTGCCAAGCCCCGCCAGGAAAACTAAAGAGAGCGACCTCCAAGGCTGAAGGCTGTAGCCGCTGGTAATTGACGTGATCAAGACCCCCCAACAACACGAACAGCGACAGATCGCAACTTAACAGCACCGACGGCAGTTCCTGAACCCAGAGATCGATTCTCACTAGATATACCCGTACTTCTCGATGGCTATAAGGTCAGTGCATTGGTGGACACTGGCGCTGATTTCTCGATTTGAAGTGGAAAGCTAGCGACGCTTCTTGAATAAGGGAATGATGCCATGGTCTGGCACGCAGATTTGCACAAATGGCAGACATCTCGTAACTCAGCTTGGCCTGTGCATGGCACGAGTCCAAATTAGCAGCTCCATATTTGCAGTCAGCTACCTAGTTCTACCTGACTGCTCCCATGATTGTATCTTTGGCATTGATTTTCTCCGGGAGTATAAAGTTATTATGAACCTTTGAAAGAGCACTGTTACATTTTTGACTGGGAAAGCTGATGTTAACGCCGAGGACCGCCAAAGCCACACCGCCCTTCGAATTTCCGCCGAGAGCGTTAGGTATCTGCCATGTGCCAGTGTTTTTGTGAGTGTTCACTGCGACAGACTACGTGACGAGACAGTGGTCGCAGAAGGCAACCTGACCCTTTTGTCCACCCACAGCATCTGCTCAGCGTGAAGCCTCATCCACCTCCGCAACGACCGGTCTGAGCTCCCGGTGACTAACTTCACTAACGAGCCCCGGAATCTGTTTCAGGCTACTGCCAAAGCATTCGCCAGCCCCTTAGTGGAGATTTCTGAATGTTTCACGTTCGAAACAGTTGGACCTGTGTGCCAGTCTCTTGAAGGTCTTGAGACTCAACATATATTAGGTTGGGGCTACCAAAAAATATAAAAATAATAAGCCACAGCAAGAACTATGCGCCCTCCTCCTCGAATACACTACCTGTTTCAAGCATTCATCGAAAGTATGGCAAATGGCTCTTCTGAAGCAGCGCACCATTATGCCCGACCATGCCCACCCCGTATAGCCAGCAGCCCTACCGTATCTCATCGACGGAATGCGAGGCAATCTAAACGCAGGTGAAGGAGATGCTTTCTGAAAGAATCATTCAACCTTCGAACAGCTCGTGGTCATCACTTGTCGTACTGGTGAAGAAAAAGGGTAGGACCCTCTGCTTCTGCATAGATTATAGAAAATTGAACAGCATCACTAAAAAAAAAATGACGTCTGCCCGCTGCCCTGCATCGACGACTCGCTCGAAAGACTTCATTATGCCCAGTATTTCTCTTCAACTGACTTGGAGAGCGGGTACTGGCAGATCACGGTCGACGAGTAGGATCATGAAAAAAACTGCTTTCGTTACCTCCGACGGACTGAAGTGCTGCCTTTTGGGCTATGTTTAGCGCCAGCAACTTTCCAGTGCATGATGGATACAGTTCTCGCTGGACTCAAATGGCAAACTTGTTTAGTTTGTCTCATTGACGTCGTCGTGTTTTCCAAAACCTATACCGAACGCCTGCGCACAGCATTAGATGCCCTCCGGTCGGCCGACCTAACGCTCAAGCCCAAGAAGTGCCACTCCGAGTACAAAGAGTTGAAGTTTCTAGGTCGTCTTGTGGGTGCCGATGGCGTTAGGCCCGACCCTGAGAAAACTGCTGCTGTCGTCAATTTTCCTGTTCCTACAACCAAGAAAAGTGTGTGACGCTTCCTGAGTCTGTGCGCATACTACCGCCTCTTCATCGTCAACTTTTCCAAGATTGCAGCACCCCTGTACTACTTCACGCGCAATGATACACAGTTCGTGTGGGCCGCCAAGCTACAGCAGGCTTTGCAGAGCTGCGCAGACGGCTGCGCACTTTGATGAAGAGGCTGACACCGAAGTCCACACCGACGCCAGCAACACCGGTCTCGGCGCTGTACTCGTCCAACACTAAAGTGGCGTGGAAAGTGTTATCGTGTATGAAAGGTTCTCCCATACGTCACATACACCTACAACACGACCATGAAAGAGATGACCTGCTTTACATCATTTCGTCTGGTCTACGGACGTGATGCTCAAATGATGTTGGATGCCATGCTTCCATGCTGCACTCATCACCCACTCACGCCAGACGCCAAGCAGTTTGCTCAGCGCGCCGAGGAAGTACGTCAACTGGCCTGTATTCACATTCAGTGGCAGCAGGTCATGGATGCGCACCACTACAACCTCCGTCATCGACACGTCACATACCATCTCAGCAACCAAGTCTGAGTGTAGACCCCGGTATGCCACCCAGGCTTGTCTGAAAAACTGATATGCTGTTACTTTGGACCTTTCAAGTTTTGCGCCATGTCATGCAGGTGACCTACGAAATTCTTCCAGACGGAACTGTGCAGCCTCATTTCCTTGCGGATGTTTTTTGTCATTTGTGTCTTGCTTTACTAGCACACTGCATAGCAGCATGTCGATTCTTTCTTTTTCTCTGTTGGTAGGATGTGCGACTGAAAGTGTCGCTCACCAAACCACTTCATATTCAGGTGACATTCTGGCTGCCCTTTCTTCTTGACTTATTTGAGTACTTGCTGATGGTCTTCTCAACAAGTTGCAGCTGGTACTCCAGATGAGATGCTCTGACTCCTGCTTCCTGATAGAGGACGAACGAATTGTAGGTCACCTCATTAAATAAGTTTTGAACGATCTTCTTGTATGACATCTAGGCATTACCTCGCCTAAGAGAGGAGTCTCAATGAGCCGGTTTCTTGAGCAGTACATCCTTACATCATATTTCTATACAATGCCCTGCAGCAACAAAAGGCTTACAGAAACATGCAATTCTTCTTGCGTAATTGGAAGCCATTTTCGGAAGCAAGAGTGCTTGCCCAGCTTACTCAAATTCAACAGCTGAGAAGCGTATCGGTTTGTATCCACAACAATAACATCAAGCAGTTCATCACCAAAGTAAGCTTCAAAGAGCTCCAGTCATTGTGGAGGAGAACCTACACTGAGCTTCAGTCATGGAGAACCTTTGAATTCAAACCGTGGTGGTTGAACTGGGATATTGTACAGGCCATCCAGAACCATTCGCGGCAGCTGGCCATTGTGTCACTGCTGCTGTCTTCCACTTCAGACTCGTTGTCGATAAGAAAGTCATCACTATCTTCTTCACTTGAATAAAACACGACATCCTCATCAATCGTGCTTTCATCCGACGTAGAATGACCTCCCGCACCAGAACCCCGCACGAACGATGGCATGTTTGTTACAAAGCACAGGAAACGTGACGCAGGCCTTCTGCCATCTAGTGTGCCAAATTGTATTCAACAAAAGCGCAAATGACAAAACCTGTGCTGCCATCTATGTTTTATGCAGTAAAGCACCATTTGACGAGCTGGGCTCGCCAAAAGCCACTTGAAACATTGCCGAACACCCATAACGACCTCGGCTCATCAAAAGCAAAAATGTGCCGATCACTTGTGACGAAGCTGAGGTCGTCATAAGCCGTTAAGGGGTTAAAGGTCCAGACACACAGCATCGGCTCAATCACCAGGATCCCCTTTTCCTCTTACACAATTAAGCCAAACACGGCTAAGCATGGGTGCTTGGGTCCGTGGTGGCGCACTGCTCACCATCATCACTCTGCGGTGACGTCCTTGCGGACGTTCGGGAAATCGTGGTGTCGCAACTCACAATCCCCTGCATGTTGCAGCTAGTAGCCCCTGCGGGGAAACTAGCTGCATACAGTAGCCATTGAACAACAATGGCTACCAAAGGCTCCCGCTAGTTCAAACATCAATTTTTCCTCTTCTACTCCAGAAAAAGAATGCTAAGGCTGTACTGCAGGAGACAAGCATGCAGGATCCATACAGATTTTATCTTGCAAATAGCCTCAAGTTACTGACAGTTCAAAAAGACCACACATCCCAATGCTGTTACACTCCTTGAGATCCACAATGTGACAAAGCTGGGAACAAAGAACAAGATCTGAACAGCAGCCATACCAAGCTCTCCTGTAGCTGGGCAAGTACCCGCAGCTGGGCTACATCGGAGAGAATTTCATGCGGAGGGATAAGCGTCCCACTGGCCAAGTTGCCGATGAGGATCTCCGACTCCTTCTTGTTACGCAGCCGCACCTCCTCGGGTGACTCTTCGACATCCACGGCACCCCGGTTCTCTTTCATCAACTGCAGGTTGGCCCAGTTGGGCAGAGACCTGCACGTTGCAAAGTGCCCATCAGGTTCCAACCTTGCTCTCAAATGATGGCAATGTTCCCAGCTTTATTTAAATTCAAGCATCAACATATAGTTACAGGATTGTTCCCATTTCAGAAAAAGCAAACTTAATTCAATTCCTTGAATCTCAACACTCAATAAATGGGCAAACACAAAGAAACACAAACATATAGCAGAAATGAACTCACTGAGTGCCATGAAGTTCATGAAGTGCGCTCTCATGGAGACTGATGAGAAATCCTGAGTTTATTGGAGCCTCTCCCTTACGTATGTTTGCATATAGTTTCAATCGAACTGTTAGCACTGCTCTAAATCATAGCGCACCGATATGAAGGAAGTCAACAGTCATTGAAACCAAGTGAAGGATAGAGGAAATATTTTTATTTTATCTATTTTTTTTTTAACTCGTGTTGATCAAAGGAAAACTAACAGTGTAATTACTTTATGGCTTAAGATATGGCTTATGGCTTAAAATAAAGCAGAAGACAAAAACTAACCACATCTTTAAGCCATAGAGTAATTACACTATTAGTTTCCCACTGATAAAGACTGCAGGGTAAAAAAATAAAAACATTCCCCTATTCTTCTCTTGGTTTCAGTGACTGTTGATTTCCTTCATACATCTACCTTTGTCTGCTCAATACAGAACCAAGTGAGAAGAGCTTCCCTTTCTTTGTGTCATGTAACACAAATACGTTACACATAGGTGCAACAACTCAACCATAATTTACTTTCAGAGCCATTTGTTGTCTCAGACAGCAGATTCAAAATAAGACCAGCCTTGATGGCTCAGTGGCTGCGGAGCTTGGATACTGATCCCAAGGTTGGGGGTTCGACCCAGACCACAGCGGCCGCATTTCGATAGCGGCAAAATGCAAAAACACACGTGTGCTATGCAATGTCAGTGCACAATTAAGAACCCCAGCTGGTCTAAGATAATCTGCAGTCCTCAACTACAGCACCTCTCATACGCTCCATTTCACTACAACACGTTAAACAGACGATTTTACTATTACTATTATTGCAAAATAAGAGACGTATAGATTGCTGCAGTTTATTTTCAGAATCTGGACATTCTTTATTGCACACGACAGAAGACAGCAAGGAAAGGCGGGCTTGTGGTGGCGGTAGAGATACTTAAGGGAAAAAAAAAATTAAATGATGATCGCACAACAGGGTAATGCGGAAACACATGCACCCACCGATATGCGCTAATGATGACCCAAAGAAAGATGCTACTGCAATTAAATATAACTGCGATGAAATGATTTTGTGCTATGCCAATGTGCAGAAATGGTTCTTCCTATTAAAAATATAGATTCCAATTGCTAGCAGACTGCTTCGTCACGCTGTTCTCGACCTGCTGGATGTGGACTTTTATGTCAGGCAACTTACACCTGCCTCTCGCTGTCACCCTTCCGGTGTTCTTGGTGTCTGAGGCGAGCGGCTTATGCATAATGCTGTTCATCTTCACAGCTTCGGAGGGAACACATTTTTCAATGTCATCGATGGACTCTGAACAGCTGACACCACAGCCTCCTATCGACGCGCAATAGCAACGAACCATGCTGAGCACATGGAGCCAGTCGAAACATGTGGATACAGATTCTCTCACGACCTCCACAAATTTCGCTTCAGTGGTGCCAATGTCGGCAAAGATGTCTTTGCCTGCAACCTCTCCCGCAGTCGCAACATCATCGCCCATAGAGACAATGTCGCCTATGGCTGCCCCATCACAAATAGTACCAGGAAATTTGGACAACTGGTTTAACAAATCATCAAGACCCCTGATGGCTACCTCAAGCTCACCCAACAAAAAATTCGCTGTCTTCTCCAGGAAAGCAGAGACCAAAGTGTCAGAGGCAGTTCAGCATAATTTTGTTTCTGGCAACATCCCTTGACCTACTCAGCATAGACAGGGCACCTAAGAGATCAATTTTTAGGTCTCTGTGAGTCCTCAGGTTATGCAGGAGCCATTCAGTTAGACGTTTCCTACAGCCAACCTTCACCAGCCTGACTACACCCACTGCAGGGCAAAGGCCTCTTCCATGTCTCTCCAATTAACCCTGTCCTTTGTCAGTTGCCGCCACTGTATCCCCGCAAACTTCTTAATCTCATCCGCCCACCTAACTTTCTGCCGTCTCCTGCTACGTTTGCTTTCTCTTGGAATCCACTCCGTTACCCTTAAGGACCAGCGGTTATCTTGCCTTCGCATTACATGCCCTGCCCAAGCCCACTTCTTCCTCTTGATTTCGACTAGGATGTCATAAACTCGCACTGGTCCCCGCACCCACTCCGCCCGCTCCGGTCTTTAACGTTCCACCTATAATTTTTCTTTCCATAGCTTGCTGCGTTGTCCTTAACTTAAGCTGAACCCTTTTCGTCAGCCTCCATGTTTCTGCTCTGTAGGTGGGTACCTGTAAGATATAGCTGTTGTATACTTTTCTCCCAAGGAATATTGGTAAAATGCCATTCATGATCTGAGAGAACCTACCATATGCGCTCCACCCAATTCTTATTCTTCTAGTTATTTCCCTCTCATGATCCGGATCTGCGGTCACTACCTGCCGTAAGTAGACATATTCTCTTACTACTTCCAGCACCTCGCTACCAATTGCGAACTGCTGTTCCCTTGCTAGGCTCTTGAACATTACTTTGGTTTTCTGCATGTTAATTCTTAGCCCCACCGTTCTGCTCTGCCTGTCTAACTCATTAATTATGCTTTGCAGTTCATGCCCCGAGTGACTCAGCAAAGCAATGGCATCAGCGAATCGCAGATTACTTGGGTATTCTCCATTAATTCTTATCCCCAACTGTTCCCAATTCAGGCCTCGGAATACCTCCTGTAAAGAGGCGGTGAATAGCACTGACGATACCGCGTCTCCCTGCCAGACATGCTTCCTTAATGAAATTTTATTGCAGACTTTATAGAAGACTTATATGCGGGCAGCGATGGCGTAGAGGTACAGCATTTACCTCGTGTGCAAGAGGACCTAGGTTTGAATCTCTGTGCTGCGGAATTTTCCACCAGGCTTGAAAAAAGAAAAAAACTCTGCATGTCGACGGAATTGCATAACCAGGCCTGGAGTGCGGCCTGATCTCGGTGACCAGAACCGACAACACACTCCCTCACCAGAACAGGATTTGGCCGCCCTCGTGTACTGCTTGGCAGCAAACTTCTAGGAACAAACCAATTAGCCAACCTTCACCACGTGGATTAGCCCCTGGTACAAGGGCTGAAGCACCAACACAGCGTTTGGCAGCAAGAAGCAAAGTGCAATGTGGCTGAAACTAGCACTGCAGCGGCGATCATGGTCGTCTACGATGAGGTAGACGTTGCGATCTTGGCCCACTAGGTTGTCATTCCAAGATTTCAACTACTTGGCAAAAAGTTTGCAGGTCACCCAAGCTCTTCGATTCGACCTGTAGGTCACTGGAACTGAAAGCACATTCTGCAAGCATCGCAGAGACTTGTTTTTTTTTTTTTTTTTTCCGCTGGGTCTCTCCTCCACTTTAGCCCGAACGTCAGCCTTGTTCTTCAAAACAGTGCTCAGCGTGCTTCTCAGAATCTTGTAAGCTGCGGTGACTTTGGATTTCTTTCCACCTCATTTAACTCACTTGATAATTTCAAGTTTCATGGAAAAGGGAAGGTGCTGCCGTTGCGCGGCTGCCATCGAGCATGCACAGAGACAATGAAAACCATGAGAAATTGCCGACTGCAGTACGATGCACTGTATGTATGTGCAAACTGCGAGACAACATGGGAACAATTGGTTCAATGCACTAGAAACATATATTCTGGTTGACAAGGTATGCGCCCCTACCTATGTTATGGAAAATCCATGTCATTATTGGTCTGCGCACACTACGCAGCACCACAGCACCTGCATGTCCATGCAGGAAAGCTACACTCCGAAGGTGTGCTCAGGGAAAGCGAGCTTCTTTAGTCAACTGGTGTTGCCCAAAGTTCAATCCATCAGACATGACGGCTAATTTTTGTACGATGTAGCTGTACATTTTGCTATACATTCACATTATAGCTTTACAGAGCTCAGAAATTGTTCAATATAAAGGATAATTTGATCCAACTAGCAGTGAAACTTTATGCTGAGTACTCCAATTTAGATGAATTTCATCTAGCACAAAAATAAATGGAGAAATAATTTAAGCCCACTTTAACAGAAGACTGGAGTAGTTTCACACATACCAAACGGCTCACTGGCACAGGTATACACATACAGCACTAACCTACCACCACTACACACCGCTCATCATACCACATGATAATAAAAGCAATCTCTACTGCACATCACCATGGCATTTTCGTCAGCTTCTCCGTTTTATAAATGACCTACCTCCCTAGTTCTTTTCCAGACATATCATTAGGATTTGTGACGCTCTTTCCTAACCAACCACAGTTTTTCCATTCTGCATACTTTTCCGTTCCTGAACACTACAGCACCAGAGCATGGACACTGAAAATAAAAAAGCCTCACATCAAAAAGCGACTGATGTCTTCATCCTTGGCCCACGTTGCACTGATGATGCGCTTGTCTTCGGATTCAGGCTGGACAATGCCTGCATATGACATTACAGCTGCATGAAGGGCTGAGTATATCATATAAACAAAGTGAAGTATCTGAAGATCAGTGATCCCATCAAAAAGCAGTGAAACTGAGCAAAACACTTCCATAGAAACAGATTTGACTTGCTGATTTATATTTTTTTACAGCCCTGTAGCATCATGCAACACAAGCATTGCTTAGCACCAAAAGCACTTGAATGCTGATCTACCCAAAGCCAAGGCCAGCACACGCACGTTTTTTTGTTTTTTTTTTTTAATTTGCTCTAAACATCACATTCCAGTTAACATACTTCACTACTACTGAATGACACTGGTATTAAGAAAAATGGTTACCAGAAGGTAGATGAAGAGGTGTCACTACACGCTGTGAGAGACAAGTCATATGCTTAAAACAAGAAAAAGCCTCAACCTTTTTTATGCTTTTCCTGTTGTGGGCCACACAACAGGAATGAGAGTACAGTGAAATTTCATTATATTAAGAGCTTTCACAGTGTACAATCATCCACTGCAGTGGTGTATTGAAATTATCAGCATAGGTAAGAAAATGGCAAAATAAAGCACAAGACCTTTTTGTGCAAATCTGATGCTGTTACTACAAGCACAATCCATTTATTTGAAGCTTTCTCAAATTTATGCACTAAACTATCTTCCATACAGGAACTACATGTTGGGCCACACCGCCAGATCATGATGAAAATGTGGACTTGCAGACCATGGCGTCAGAATAAGATAAAAGGCCTGCACCAAGCACCTTCACTAGCAAAACAAGGAAACTGTGTAATGAAAGCTTGCCTCAATTTTTTTCAAAGCTCAGTTTAGATACTAACATGAGTTCCTGGTATCATGGCAGTAAAATAACTAAACACATCTACGGTTTTACATAACTCAGTTTGAATTTGCACATTCCTGGTACTGCCTTCAACACTATGATACAACAAGAGGTCTTGTGCTTGTTGCACTAGTACCTGTCATTCACTCCTGCTACTAAAACTTCAAGCCAGCCAAAGCCAGCCTTTTATTGCACTAGCAGTTCTAGTGACCATTCCCCGCATTTACAGTTAAACCTGGATGTAACTAACCTCCATATAAAGCGAATTTCTCGATATTACAAAGTTTGTGAATTCCACAGTGCCACCCCCACTGAAGCGCGTGTATCTTAGACCTGCATGTAGCAAAGGCGTTACGGCGGTTGACCTTGACAGAATGAACTGGCTATGCCATCTCTCTGTTAGTGCTGGGCCATTCAAAGTTTGACAGAACCACACGAAAGTTTTGTGACAATAAAGCATGAACTGACATGATAGGAACGCCAATCGCAACGAGCGGCTGCAGTTGACACAACACGCCGTGCTCGAGCACAGTTGGCACTTCTCCGGCACTTTCTCTTTTGGAACATCATACCACATGGCGTTACAACAAACAGTTTATGCTCAAAAGCAGCGAAAAAAAAAAAATTGGCAGTGGCTTAGCTCTGCTATGCCAGGATATACGTAGCATGAGGTGAGTGCGAGGTGTCCACATCTCGATGGACACCTGAACCAGGGGGAAGGCACATAACTGCCCTCTTTGAACAGTGGACACTTCAACCGTGCTTTAAGCTAAGTGGCGGTAGTGACAGGTGTGCACTGCATGCATTGGCATTGACAACGTTGTGCCAGAAACGCGGCACTGAAGCCATAGGGCATCGGCATTCATTCTGTTCATTGCCGTTGGCGCTGTCAACGCTTTACACTCCGATGATTTTAAGGAAAGGAAGGCGAGCGCGCATGGCGAGGCATGCCAGCTGTGCGTAGTGACATCACTTGCTCCTCGCACATGCACAGGCACAGCTCTCCAGGAGGCACGTGAAACTGCTCAACCTCAGCCAGTGTAGCTCACGCTACAAAAAAATAGGGCATAGCAAAAAAAAAAAAGAAACGACACGAGCAGTGCACAGCCATAGCTGGCACGCAGTTGCTCGCGTGATTCCAATGCCGATAGCTCTGGCGCGTCGGGAGCAGGGATGGTGGAGAGCGCCGGCGACGCAAGGTAAGGGAAGACCGAGCACAGGAACATCCGGGAAGAAGCATGTAACATACCTCTGCGGTCGGTCTATGACAGCGGAGTGGCCACACGCGTTCCCCCTCTCCAGCTCAGCCGCGATGCCCCCGCCTTGCACGAGCCGCGGCAAAGATAGCGGCGGCTGCTGCCGCAGTCAAGCTATCAGCACAATCGCAAAACGTTTCTCCACATTTGTGACTTTCCAGTAATGCTGTTTACTGTAAACATTTTCAAGGTGATTGCACCAACATTTATTTCTTATTTTGGTTTCAAATTCACAGTGTCCTTTCGGCTCTTTTCACGAAAACTGCATGTAACGAAAAGTGGATGCAACGAAAATCTCACTTTTTTTTAATTTCGTTATGACCAGGTTTAACTGTAGTCGTGAGTTTGATGCCTGCTTCTGGCAGGTGGCCCCCTACCACGCAACCTGCCCACAGGGTTGTGGGAAACCTGCCCAGGTGTGTGTCGCACACGCACACACACCTGAGCAGGCTGTGATGACGTCACAAGGTCATGTGACCTAGGTGGAAGGTGGCTCACCTTTCATAGGGAAGACAAACCACGACGAACCCTTAGCATGGCAGTGTTTAATGGTGCAAAAATTACAAAACACAAGCTGCTAGCACACATATTCGCATTTATCTTAACTACGCAAATCAGCTGCCATTTTTGCTGTACTGCTAGCAACTGCTTCCAATCTGGGCATTGATAATATCTATATTCACCTGGCAGCATGGCATACATCAGCAGCGGCAGTAGCAGCAGCAGCCTGACTACGCCCACTGCAGGGTAAAGGCCTCTCCCATGTCTCTCCAACTAACAATTAAGGTTTTACTACACAAACAGGACTTGGGATGCTACACCATTTAAACTATTATTTTTGCAGAGTTTTTTTGTGCAACATAGTTGACGACCACGTTCTACTTCATGCTATAAATGTTCAAATCCATGAGCCATTCCAATGCTGTGTAATGAGAGCCTACTGACCACTACTCAGCATTAGGTCATGACGAGGAAAAAGTGACTACATGGGCATTACTGCCTTGTGCAATTTTGGCAATATTTTTCTGCAATGAAATGCAACCAATTAAACCTCTTTTGCGGTTAGCTTCAGCAAGAGCATGCGCTGGTGGTCTTCTCCCATGTGCCTATGCCATGCGCTGCTTTCCTTTATAGCTTGTGGGAATCGTGGCTTCCCGCTGTTGCCTTTGCACGGCCGTTGCCGGCGCTCCGAGTTGTTCTCTTTCCCTTTCTCCTGCCTCAGGCGACGGAGAGGCAGCTGGGTGACTAATCACTGTCCATCGGCCACAGCTCTACCCTGGCTCCCCAATGGCCTTTGCCGTCGGTGCCTTCTGGCGGGAACTTGGGATTCGCTTGGGCAGTCGTTCGCCGCGAGCCCGTCTGAGCGGAGCACAGAGAGAGACTCCTCCGAGATGGCAAAGGTGCATACACTACTGCTCTTATCCGCCAACCTTTGCCATTCAGACCAGTGCATATTCGAGCACGGCAGCATAGGGTCCTCTGACCTGCAGCAGCTCAAGCCTGTCTAGAGGGGTCCAGCGACTTCCTATAGGTGTACCTTGCGTTGACTGCCCACTCACAAATGGCCCAACAATCGCCATGAGGGAGATCACAGCCCTGCCACGAAGACATTCTCCTGCAGCAGTGTGCTAGCGGCGCGCACCACTCTTGCTCCTCGCGCCCCCCGGGACGCAAGTGAGTGTGTAACGTAAGTTGAGTTGAGTGTGTAACGTAAAGGATGACGTCAATAAATGCCTCCTTTGTGAATTCGGAGGCCTGTTTCCTTGCGGTGAGTCACTCTCCTCCCTGTGCAGGTTGAGTGCGCCACATCAGTGCCCCAGGGTGCGTGTGGTGACGGCTGAATGGGGCCCTTAGATTACGCAAACCTCGAAACCGCGGTGGCTGGTGGCCTGTGCCTACTGAGAAACCCCCAAGCTACATGAAGACGTAGAGACAAGTCATGGGACCGGCAGGGAGTCCTAGCCCTGACAGCATAAAAGTTATGTACTGTTACACAACTCAATTTCCGTCTGTCATGGTTCTTTGCTAAACTTCAAGCACTGAAGGAGATAGTGATTCATACGGAGCGCATTTAGGGAGAAAAAGAATTTCTAAGCAGAAAAAGAAGACAGACAATCCTAAAATATGCTTTCGACAATACTGCAGCTTTGTTCAGAACATGATTGCAATTCCTCTGCCGATTTCTTAACAGCACTGAGGGCATCTATTCAAGACCAGGACAACATATGATCCTGTCACTCAATCACAGATGCAAATACAGCTATCAGTTAGTGCTGCATTTATTAAAGGGATAAGAAAATTATGTTTACCAACGTTAAGTAAAAGAGAGGTGTGATAGGTCTTCCATCACTTCTTACCCCATCGCAAGAATTTTTGAGCTAGCTTCAGTAACACCGAAGTTATGGTAGATTAAAAACAAATGATGCTCCTCCTCTCCCCCCTCAACTCATAAATAAACAAAACTGAGCCCCGCCCACGAAAACGTCACGCACTGCCACCCAGTTTGTTTACTTCCAGTGGCGCATTCACTTGCATACGTTCCACCGCTGTCATTGCAAACGTATCATGGACACGGATCTCAAGGTCTCGAAGTGACCACCGAAACAGGCTTCGAACTGTACAATTATGCCGAGCATAGTAGCAGGCTGCTGAACGCCAGTGACAGTAGCAACAACTCGTCGCCCAGCACAAGGACAGACTACAGGGCTGCGCAGGGGCATCATTCCATTCCCCTTGTTCCCTTCCTTTTCAGTCCACCCGTGCCTGGCGGCTGCGGCGACTGCAGAGCTATGGGAGATCAAGCTGCCATGGCAGAGCAGATGACTGTCCCTCTACCAGAAGCATAGCCATGACATAATGCTAGCAGCAAATGGCTGTGCCGGGCTCCATGTCACTCACCATGACATTACCATACTAGTCATATACATCTCTTAGAAAAAACAGTTGCAAAAGCTTTCACTACACGCACATCAATCAGCCCGCGAATTTTAAAAAATGGGTTTTTTTAAAAATGAATAATAACTCGCCAGCTACCTTTCAATGACTCATACTTGGTGTGAATGCTCAAAAGCATTCGTTCTACAAAATGAACACATTTACCAACAACTATGAATCCATTTCATAGCTATTTTAAAATGTGATCCAACCAGGAAAAAGTTTCATGCCTAAAGAACACGAACCGCCTTGAGAGGAACGGCTCTGATCACGAGAGAATTCAGTTGACATAACACATCATGGCCCAGTGCGACTAACGCCTCTCGTGGAAGATGAAGCAACCTCCACAGCTTTCAATTTTGCAGCATCACAGGTCATGTTCAAGAGCAGTGCAAAACAGCAGGACGTAGCTAAGAAGGCATGAGACATGCATTGCCGCAACTTAGTTGCTCACGCGATTGCGGCGCCAACAGTTAATGTGCAGTGGAAACAAGGATGTGGAGAGCGCTGGCACTGCAAAGCAAAGACAAGAGTCCATTTCCTAGAGAGATGGTGGCTGGGCAGACCGCCAGAGAGGACAAGAGGCAGGTGCTTCTGGCTCTCCCGCCTCCTTTATTCTCTCTACCCCAGTGTGGTCCTCTTCTCTACCCCCAGTGTGGTATTCTCTCTACCCTGTAGTCCTCAGAAGCTTTGCCCCCCCCCCTGCCCTTAGACACCACAATGAAGCCACTACTTTCCTCCTCTTCATGTTGTGTGCCCACAAGAACATCCCACTCGTATGCTGGCGCATTTTTTTTTTTAGTGTTTCGCCCCTTTGCATCTAGACATTGCAGAGAAGCCACCATTCAGGGTGACTGATGTTGCCTTTCAGTTTTTGTCACATGCCCCACATTCAACCCACCTGTATGTTTGCACATGTACGGTTGGTCCCTAAACATAATTTACGACCAGAATTTGTTGAAATTTTGAACATAGCAGTCAGAAAATCATGTTATCCAGGAACATCTTAACCGGGAGAAAAACTAACTCTACGGTACATTTTTGATGCCTGCAATTTTGAGCATATAAACTAGGAAATCGTATGAACAGGGAACGTATCAATGAGATATTGTTACGCCCAGGGTTTATTAAGACCGGGACGGAGGACTGAAAGCAGCTGGGCCCGCTTTGCCGAGCACGAGACGCCACCAACCTCGTTCTCCTCATCTTCGGCTTAGTCAGCAACGCTGACCATGTAGAATAGGAATAGGTAGAATCGGCCTTTTCATGGTCGTCACAATATTACTTCATTCCTCTTAAAATTCATCTACACAAAAGACTGAAGCAGTTTTGGCTCGCATACAGTGACACAATATCGTTTTGGCAGCCGACTTTCATCAAACAAGCAGCATGGCATGCTTAGGCATCCCAGAGTCAAAACGCATGCAGCCCGCAGCTGAGAACTGCAGTTTGATCAACCATGGGGATCATTCTGCACAACAGAGTGAATTACTGTCTTCACCTATGTAGTTGAGCATGTCATGTCTTACCAACACTGAAGCACAAGGTTTATGTATGAAGGCACCACTATTAGTCGTTATCAACATTATTTGGTGAAACTGTGTGACACGAAGCATAATTTGAAGACAGAACAAATTAAGTCAATTAGGCATGAGAAGAATGCAAGGTGTAGTGTGGAATCCTACCACTGATAACCAGAGCATTCATTTAACGACTCCAACATTTCCAACTGATTCAAAACCCACAGAAAGTGGATTGGTGCCACGCTTTGGAAGAGAAAAAAATTTCTTAGAATGGAAAACGAGTGATATATATTATGCAGGAAGAACGTACACTGCTCTCATTTTCCAATGGCTGCACAACTATTATCACATAATAGTCGGGATGAAAGACTACAGAAAATGCTACACAACAAAAGGCTTCAGCTCTTCAAAAGAAAAAAACACTCTTTGCCCAGCCTGCCCACATACTGCACCAATGTAGACCGATGCAGCAAGGTCTGTTTCCTGGTGAAGTACGGCAAAGCAGTCACATCACATCACAAGTGCGAACTTCTTTCACCCGTGAGTATTTTTATATGCTACTTATCTAGACACAAGATCAGAAGGCAATGGTGAAGTGGAAAAAATCAAGAAAATTTACTCTTCTCCTCCTCCTCTTCTTCTGTTCCCATTTTTGTTGCTGGTTTCATTATGTTTGGACCACACCAACCAGCAGTTAAGTGTTGGCTACATGATGACTTGTTATATAACTTATACAGCAACAATGTGCATGCCAAATCATGACACTAAAGATTGCATAAATGCATAAAATTCCACTAACCTTAATTTGAGCACCGTGCCAAAAGTGACATTTGAAACACACCTCTGTAAGCCACCTGGCTAGTCTCCTTGTAGTTCTGCAGGATGGCACAGGCCAGGCTGAGGAAATGCTCCACGTACATGGGCAATGCCTGCATCAATTCCTGCAAGCCCTGCAGACTTTGGTCTACACACAGCGTGCTCTGTAAGAAAGAAAAGTTTGGCAGTGACCTCACAACTCTGAAAAAACAACATGCCCGTTTGAAGAGCTTTGTAAACTACTGTAGTTTACCACAATAAACATGGTACATTTTGAAGTACTGCATGCTCCTTTTATTAAAAGAAGGAGCAATATGTTGCCACTACAAACTTTATTGTACTATGCTCACTTGCTGCAATTGTCATTGATTATCTGTTTTTCTTACACAGCGTAGTTTCTTCTCAAAACAGGCTGCAATGTCAAGCCCCACAGGTACAGCATATCAACTTCTGTCGAGCCAGTGCACCCCCAATGAGGGAATCCCCAAAATCATACAGGTGCTGAAATTAAATGTCTGTATTTGTAAAGCCATGTCAAATCTGCAGAAATGCAGCACCAACTAGTACATGCATTCTGGTTTGGTTTATTGGTTTATTGGGGTTCAATGTCCCAAGGCAGCTCAGGCTATAAGGGATGCCATAGTGGAGGGCTCCGGAAATTTCGACCACCTGGGGTTCTTCAGTGTGCACTGGCATTGCAGAGTATACGGGCCTCTAGAATTTCACCTTCATCGAAATTCGGCCGCCGTGGCTGAGATCGAACCCGCGTCTTTCGGGTCAGCAGCCGAGCGCCGTAACCACTGATCCACCACGATGGGGCAGTACGTGCATTCTGCTACGGGCTCAGCTGAAGCTGTTTTTACAGCTGGACATTGAGAAACTCATTGGCGGTACAATGGTAGCTCATGAAGTCCAAGCACACAAAAATATTCACAGATCTCTCAGTATTTATCCACCATAAAATTCACATCATAGCACTCTTGGAAAAGCCACAAAGGAAATTTTCTAACTTTTGCCTTCAATGAAAGCTGTGTGAAAAGTAAAAACATTGGCCAACGATTACGCTTCTCGGTAATGAGATTTTTTAGCACAGCTGCTGCGGCATTTGAACCATAGGTGACTGCACATGGAACACACAATGCTGAATGGAGACAGCTCCGGGTTTGGGCATTGGCAGCACACACAGTGACACGCCACCACTGAGCCCCTCCTTTGGGCAGCGCAGTTAGTGGCAGCTGCCACTGCAGAAGGAGCACCTCTCTCACAGTATGCTCCTCCTCCAATGCACCCCTCTCATTGCTCACTGCACCCTCCTCATGCTCCAGCTTCATTCTCATCCTTGTGCTCTCACCGATATTCAACCTCCCTCTTTGTTTGCTCTCTTTGCTGTCGCCATACTTTCATCCTCCACTGTGATCCTCGTTCACTCTGCTGGTTGCGAGGCTAATGCCAACGCTCAACCCAGGAACAGGCACCTAAGATCTGCTCTCTAAAATGGCTATATCAATCTATCAAGTACACTGGCTAAAGCTAGAATCAGACTGAGTTTTTCTGGTGGCCTTGGCCTTTCAGGAGGACCACGAGAAGCAACTCATGCAGTAGACACATCGTGTTTACTCGCGAAATTTACTCACTTTAATTTAAGGGCTCAAAAAGGGTGCGCACAAATTACACAAATATTTCATGACCTCGTCACAAAAACTCTACAAAGGACATAAGGCCACAACGCGGAATGTATACAATCCTCGATATTGCAAAGTTTCTCAATTCCCCAATGCCACCCCCATTGAAGCACGTGTATTTGAGACCTCCATGTAACGAAGGTGTTGCAGCAGTTGACCTTGATATAATGAACTGGCTACCCCATCTATCTGTTAGTGCTGAGCCACTGAAAATTTGGCAGAACCATGCGAAAGTTTCATGACGATAAAGCATGAACTGACATGAGAGGAACGCCGATCGCAACGAGCTGCTGCAGTTGACACAACGCACCGTGCTCCAGCGCCATCGACGCAGGGAATGTCATACCACATGGCATTACAGCAGTTCATGCTCAAAAGCAGTGAAAAATAGTAGGGCATAGCAAAAAGGAAACGACACTAGCTGTACGTGGCCATTGCCGCCGCGCAGTTGCTCGCGTGATTCCGGCGATGATAGCTACCGCACATCGGGAGCAGATACAACGGTGAGCACCGGTGATGCAAGGTAAGGAGTTTGTTTCCTGGGCCAACAGCGAGGGGTAGACAGAGAGGGAACATGCGAGTAGAAGCACATGCCTCTGCGGTCGGTCTACAGCGGCGGTGCGGCCGCGCACGTTCTCGAGCTCAGCCGCGGCACCCCTCCTTCCGCACCTCCCCACCCCCACTTGTGGTGCTGCGCGATCCACAGCGGAGGCGGAGGCAGTGGCAGCTGCGGCCGCAGTCGCGCTATCACAAAACCTTTCTCTGTGTTTACGACGCCGAGTAACGCTGCTTTTTGTGCACCTTTTTAAGGTGATTTCACGTACGTTTATTTCTCATTTTGGTTTCCATTCTGCAGAGTCCTTCTGACACCTCTTGCAAAAACTGCATTTAATGAAAACCTGGATAAAACAAAAAATCTCATGACTTTTTTCAATTTCGTTATAACCAGGTTTAACTGCACTGTATGTTGCCACCTATATGTCAACCCCCCAACTCACAACCCTCCCTGGCCGAAGAAAGTACACTCCAAATACAAGTAGATGCATAACTGCATAACTGCAAGATGCATAAATATAAGAGTGGTGCTAATGGCAACAACTGCACCTACACCACCACGCTTGTGTGCGAAAGTAAATATCGACAAATTATTTGCTGAAGAATAACAAGCTATAAAACACACAAGACAAAAAGGATTAAACTGAAAATGAACTGGGGCCATTTCATTTTTGTTGACTAATTACTTAGCTTCTACTTGCCAGTGTTAACATTACCTGTAATAATGGCCTCGAAACTCCATGGGATTTCAGGATTTCAGGATCAGAAGTCACCTTCCACGTTTCCAGGCCTGGATAAAATAAAAGACCGAATAATTCTTGCACACCAGAGTCTAGCCATGACAAAAAGAACACCAAAAACGCAAGCCCACTAACATGTGAATATCAGTGCTTAAACAGGCTTAGATGAAAACTGGGCAAAAAAAAAAAACTTACTTTTTGTTGCATTATCTATGGTGTTGTCCATATCATTGTTCACATGACCCAGGAAGATCTTTACACATTCGACAAGATACTCATACAAGTGGCAGTGGTTTCTAAAAGAAAAAGTAACAGAAAAATCGCTTTAAATACTGCCATGAACAAAATTACAAACAACAACACAAATTCTGTCAATAAAAGAGCTCCACTTCGTATTGGTACAACAACTAGGTGGGCAAAAATTGCACAAACGTTAATGAAACCATTCCCAAGCTCTATCTTAACGAAGTTCTTTACAACAGACCTCAATTAATGCCATGCAGTGAGAAAAATTTCTCTGAGACCATAAAATCCGTCACGAAAACTTACCCATCCTCTAGCTTCAAAGCTGCTTCTATGTCAGCGATAAAACTAATCAGGGGCTTGAAAATATCTGAAAAATTGTAAAGGCAGCAGCAAGTAACTGGTTATTAGAGCTGCAGTAAACATGCCAGAGTGCAAAGATAAAGTTTTGCAGAACCTACATGTGATGTTCTTGGAAGTGGGCACACAAACCAATTGCTGGTGCGAGTCTCCAACTTCAACGTAATCACACTAGAGGAGAAGATGAGGCAAACATATACCATCACCTTATGGACCCATAAAAGAAAAATGCATATGACAAAATAAGCACTGCAAATGCTAACTATCATACTTACACAAATATAATGAGTTTTTTTTCTTGAGTCATTAGCGCTGAAATGCACCTAGCATCATATCAGGTGTCAAGGTATGCATATAGCCAAGCCCACTTATAACGGCTGCAGTTATAACGAACGCTTGCTTATTACAAACGAGGGCGGTTCTACCGCCAAAATATGTATTAGGGCAATGGCACTACGTCTCAGATACAACAAACAAGTGTGTCCACACAACTCGGTTATAGCAAACAAAGAGGTGTCACAAACTCCACCCCGCAGTCAAAACCTCCCACTTCCTAAGACAGTGACTGAAGTGTGTCTCCAATTCACCGTGATGCAACCCCAACCTTCTTTGGAAAGAACGTGGCAACCCGAGAAAGTAATAACAAAGGCAAGAAACTTTTACCAAAATGTACGATTCGGAAGGCGACACTTGCGCTGGTATTGAGCGCAGCAAGCTTCGCATTACTGGACGTACTTCTGTACACGAGTACATGCTTGAGAATGAAGGCAGCGACCGAGCCCTGCAGTTTGTTATCAGCAAGTCTCGCAGGCCAAGGTGCTTTGTGAGCTACGCTTTCGTACACTACAGACACAACACAAACACCCAAATAGCAAGCGACTTATGCTTATTCGACGCGTGTGCCACTAGGTGGTGGTTTAGGAGGATAGGAATGACTGGTTTATGGGAATCTAACGTCCCAAAGCGACTCAGGCTATGAGGGACGCCGTAGTGGAGGGCTCCAGAAATTTTGACCACCTGGGGTTCTTTAACATGCACCGACATCACACAGTACACGGGCCTCTAGAATTTCGACTCCATCGAAAGTCAACCGCCGTAGCCGAGATCGAACCCACGTCTTTTGGGTCAGCAGCCGAGCGCTGTAACTACTGAGCCACTGTGGCGGCCTAATGAATGACATGCGACTGTTTGCCGAGTGGTTTGTTCATTTCAAGCACTACATGGAGCAGAAAACAAACAAACAACCAAAAAAAACAAAGGGGAGTTCTGGCTTTTAATCAACAACTGTGTGGTTCTAGAACCATGTGCCACCCTCTCCGACTATGATGACCCAGCTCTTCTGCCACCGAATGCAACACGAAAGACCAGCCGCTCGACATGGACATCATTCAAGCGCTCTAGGTGTCCCATCGGAGGCGCATCACAGCTTAAGCTGAGAATAACTGAGAGACCCGATGCCGACATCCCAGTCAATCATGAACTGCTTCAGTGGGGTATAGATTTATGGACCTGGGAATGACGAAGGACACCGTGGAACACATACAAGTTCAAATGCACTTACAAATGTGGCAATGTGTCATTCATGCAAAGCCGACAGAATATGAAGTCGTTTAAGATAACTTGGTTTGCGCGGATATGACGCAGACAACAGAGTCATTACAGCATGCAAAATGTAAGCACTCCTTGACTGCCAAGGATATCATGAAGATGATGACGAGGGGATCGACCTACTACCAGCTGCCATGAATGCTTCAACCGCAATTGTTATATTGGATCCCCGAAGCAGCTTGTTAACAGCAGGTGCCCCGATGAGACACACATGACCTCACTGGTGAGCTTGGAAAGTGCCGTGATAAAGTCTACACTACAGAAGCAGATGTGCATAGGGAGAAATAAAAGCCCCTGCTGTCTGACTTTCTATTTTTGGCTGTAATATGGAAAGTCCACTTACTACGAACCTTGGGTACAATGAATGCACTCTGCGTGCCCGTCAGGTTTGTTATAAGTGGGCTCGACTGTATAGCACGATTTTTTTTTGCTACCCTTTGAGACAGCTCAACTACTAGGCTTGTGAGCTGCGAGGAGAAGTCGAAGCAACTAGCGCAGCATGCATGAGCAAGACTCAGCAAAGCGCAAGCCATTGCGAAAGGGTAGGCACAGAGGAGCAGGGTTTAGAACTCGGTAGCGCGAAACATGAAGCAGCACAGGCTGCTGCCCCACTTTGAGTTGACATAGAGTCGCCTACCTCAGCTACAACAAACTATTTTTTCGAAATACTGAGTGGAACCATTTTAAACAGCAAAAAAAAGCGTTCCAAGAACAGCACTCAGCTTTGCAGAGTGCGCAAAAACAGCACTCCGGCTTTGCGGGCTCCTTCCTTGGTGGCCGGTGGGCCCTTTTTAGAGGGTGGCATAGCAGCTCTCGCTGCGTATGCCAGGAGCGCGGGTGGCCCTGCCTCAGTCTCACTGGGTGTGAGCTGGGCAGGTGCCGAAGACTAGTGTGGTGCGCCGCGCCCACCCACCACATCGGCGAAATTTGTATGTGCTAAGAAAGAGAATGTGCCACGAGTGATTGTGTAGCACTTTCTTTCCTTTTTAAATGTTATATTCACTCTGGCCTTTATTTTAATTATTTCCTTTTCTTTCTTCCATGCAGGACATGACCTTAAATAAGCGGCGTGGTCACCTTCATAGTTTGCGTAGCGTGGCGCAGCATCGCAGTCGGTGGATTGATCATCATTTAAAGAGCATTTGGCACAGGTATCGTGGCCTCGGCAGCTTTGGGAGCCATAGAAGCAGCGTCGAGGGTTAGGTATATATGGATGGAGAGATTTTTGTGTATTTTTATTCTGCATACATTGGTAACATTTTGGTCGGACAGTCCTTCTAACATTTCTTGTTCTGGCAAGTGCGGAAAGTCGTTGTCGGAGATTACACCATGTACTGTGTTTCGTACTGTGTTTAACGATCTGTGTGGTGTCACAGAGACAGGGATGTCACCAAAAGTTTCAATGTTTGCAAGTTTCGATATTTGAGTGATGTCGAGGAGCTCAAGCAAGAGGTCTCCACTAGCCAATTTTGTCTTTGTCACCTTGTATTTCGGGCCCAAGGAATATGTGAGGACTTATGACATTATGAAAGGGGATATCAGTCTGGCTGGTTTCTTCTTTTTGTTCAGTATGAACGATGTGAAACTTTGCGAAAGATGTTTTCTTTTTGTTAAAGAACTGGGAGGTTACATCGGTCCGATCATTCGAAAGTAAGGAGGCAGCCATAGAAGAATGTGTTCTTTGGCCATGGTGCCAGCCACCCACCATGGAGCCCAACTAGGGGATGGGACAGGAATTTAAAAACAAGTCCTGCCCATGCCAACTGTACACCACTGCTATAACTAAATATGGCAACTCAGGGTAGTTGCACCACACAAGGTTAAACCTAGCTGCCTATGAAAAGTGAAAAAAGCCGAGAAGAGAGGAAGAGACAGGAACATTGTGAGAAAGGAGATAGGAAAGTGAAAGATAGAGGGGAGGATAGGAAAAGGCGACTGCTGATTTCCCCCGGTCGGGTCAGGCTGGAGGTGGCGTATACAGGAAGATGGGGCCAAAGTGGTGTGTTGCCTCTGCCGAGGGGCCTTAAAGGTCCAAATGCTCTGCATAGGCTCAACCACCAGCATCCCCTTTTTCTTGGACACGGTGATGCCACGCACGGCTAAGCGCGGGTGCTCGGGTCCGTGGTGGCGCACTGCTCGCCATCATCCCCCTGCGGGGATGTCCCTGCAGATGCTCGGGAACCCGTGGTGTCGCAGCTCACCAACATCTGCATGTAGCAGATGCCCCCACGGGGCTTCACCATATGCCTCTCCATTCCATGCCAGACCTGCTCCATGGGTTTCCACCCTTGATTGCTGCCCCCGACAGGACAAAGCCTGCCAAGCACCATGTTGTACACCGAATTATTACCAGTGGTGAACAAACGCACACTGCAGCTCACTGCCTTGCTCCTGAAAAACTCCGCCTTGCTCCTGAAAAGCATCACCCATCAGAAGTTTGAGCATATGGTCGAGACTGGCATTGCCCGCCCATTCTGTAACAAATGCCTCTGCACATGGTCCCTAAGAAAACTGGAGACCCTGCGGCAACTACCACACCCTGAACCTTGCCACTAATCCCGATCATTACCCCTGCCAAACATCCAGGACTTTACCTGCAACCATGGCTGCATCATATTTTTGAAACTTGACATTTAAAAAGCGTACCAGATTCCGGTTGCTTCTAAAGACTTCCAGAAGATGGCCACCATTACACCGTTTGTCCTTTTTGACTTCGCGTGCATGCCTTCCAGCCTTCGAAACACAGCATAGAGCTACCAGCGCTTCACTGACATTATTCTTTGCGGCTACCCATTCATGTTCACTTACGTAGATGATGTCCTCATTGCTTCCCACTTGTGTTAACCTATGCAGACAATGTCTTCACTGCTTCCCTTCGTGTTCCCTTACATAGATGATGTCCTCATTGCTAGCCCTCCAGCTGAGCATATATGCCATCTCTGCCTCGTATTAGAACGTTCTGCCGACCATGGACTTATTCCTAACATCGGCAAATGTGTGTTTCGCGTCTCCTCGGAATTCCTCGGCCATCTCGCAGGTGTCCACAATACCTAAAAGCTTCCTTAATGTCAAGGCTATCACAAAGTTCACATGCCCGACTCACTACGCCAGCCCTTGGACTCATCAACTACTACAGCCATTTCATTCTTGGATGTGCTGCAACCGTGCAACCCTTTGAACATTCACTTCAGCGCCCAACCCCTACACCTGCGATCCCCTGGACCAATGATGCCACTGCTGCTTTGATTGTCGTCAAAGAGCACCTCACCTCTATCACCCTCCTGGTTCACCCAGCGCACGATGCACCCATGAATGTCATGGCTGATACTTCAAGTTCTGCCGTCGGTTTCTTCTTGAAGCAGCTTTTATCTTCAGAACAGTGGTACAGACCCTTCGACGATGGGTTGCTTGCAGCGTATCTTGCTAGGAAACACTTCCTTTTACTTTCTTTTTTTTGGAACGCCGAAATTTTGTGATTTTTCAGGACCACGTACGAACCACTCACAAGAGCTTTCGCTTCATCCAAGACCATCTACTCCCCAACGGAAGTTCGACATTTTGTTTTCGTTGCAGAATTTTATAGCGACATACGGCACATCAAGGACCCATAACATTTCCACCAACATCCTCAGCCGTGTGTATCTACCTTTCAAGTCGATTCCTTTACTCTGCAAGACCTACTCCATTACCAATAACAGGATGAAGACATTCAAGCACTTTGGATGAAGACATTCAAGCACTTTGCTCATCACCTTCACCATCCTTGCATCTCCACTCAGTAATATTTCACCGATCCTGTTGTCGACATTGTTTGTGATGTGAATCCAGTCACTGGATGCACGTGGCCTTACATTCCTGTGCCTTTACTACACCTCCTCTAAAACGATCTTCACTGCCTTTCCCATCCCGGCATCCTCCTGTCTCAGTGTCTCGTTACGGAGTGTTTTGTCTGACCTGGCTTGCATGCCAAAGTTCACAACTGGGCTCGGACAAGCCTTGCCTGTCAGCAATGCACAATTTATCGTCACGCTATGGCTCCTCTGGGTGCTCCAGCCTCTGGACTCTCATTTTGCTGCTATTCACATAAACCTGGTAGGACCTTTACCATCATCGCACGGTTTTTGGTATACATGATGTAAACAGCGCGAACTACAAGGGACAAGAAAAGAAGGGACACAGGACGAGCGCTGACTCACAACTAAAAGGTTTATTCACTGAAACCTTCTATATATGAAGAAACAATCAAAGGGAAGAAACATCACAAAAAATTAAAAACCATGAAACGCAACATTCGTCAGGTGCTTCCGAGAAAATTCATCTCCCTATCGCAAAGGAAAACAGATGGTTTGCTGACGCAATTCAGTTGATCCCCTGCGATGTGAAAAGCCTCGACAACTTCTCATGTCGTCTGATCACTGTGGGTGTATAGTACACGTGTTTGATTGAATAATGCAGTGCATTTTTTCTTTTTCTTTTTCATGACTTTACATTCTAGACAATGTTTGACTAAATGTGAAAGGTCATCACCAATGTTTAAGTTGTTCCTGTGCTCTTGTAGGCGCTTGTTAAGGCAACGCCCGGTCTGACCAATGTAACGCGCTCCGCAGGAAAGGGGTACACTGTATACAACACGTTTTACAGGCCACAAACTTATCCCTGTGCGCAACGCCACAACCTTCTTTTTTCTTTTTGGCCTCTTTCTTTCTTTCAATGGCAGGGCATATCTGTTTGAGCTTGACGGGGAGTCAAACATTGTCTAGAATGTAAAGTCATGAAAAAGAAAAAGAAAAAATGCACTGCATTATTCAATCAAACACGTGTACTATACACCCACAGTGATCAGACGACATGAGAAGTTGTCGAGGCTTTTCACATCGCAGGGGATCAACTGAATTGCGTCAGCAAACCATCTGTTTTCCTTTGCGATAGGGAGATGAATTTTCTTGGGAGCACCTGACGAATGTTGCGTTTCATGGTTTTTAATTTTTTGTGATGTTTCTTCCCTTTGATTGTTTCTTCATATAAGAAGGTTTCAGTGAATAAACCTTTTAGTTGCGAGTCAGCGCTCGTCCTGTGTCCCTTCTTTTCTTGTCCCTTGTAGTTCGCGCTGTTTACATCACGAATATCTACCAACTCACCCAACTGAACGTTTTGGTATACACTCACCATCAGTGATTTTTACGCGCTAGCAGGAAGCTACTCCATTACCACAAAAACAGACGCCCAATTCGGCCTGCCAACTGAGATCATCACTGACAAAGGCTGCCAGTTCAAGTCAGCACTTTCCATCAGTTTGACCCACCTCCCCAGCATCACCTACCTCAAAACTACAGCTTACTGCCCGCAAGCAAACTCTTTGGTCAAGAGGTTACGCTGTCAACTGAAGGCACCGCTCATGGCATACAACCTTCCGGAGCACTGGACCATTTCCTTACTGGTTGTCTATTTAGGTTTTCGTACAGCCCCCAAGGAGGACATCGGATGTGCCTCTTCCTACCTTGTCTATGGCACATCAGTACGTTTACCGGTTGATTTCGTGCGCCTTCCTTCCCCTGGCGTACCTTACATTGAACGTTTGACCAGCCTCCTGTCTCGCAACCCTGACCTCCTCCCACACCTCCCGTGACATGCACTCACCAGTGTGAGCCGCCCTTTGTCTACTGCGCATCAAGAGACAGCACCTATGTTTTCTTGCGCATGGACCGTGCACACCATTCACTGGCCCCATCTCACCGTGGCATGTAGTGACAAAACTTTCAACAGTGCGCAAACGGTCGTGACAGTGTCGTATCCTTTGACCGTCTCAAACTCGCTTACACTGCATCACCTTCATCAGCTGTCCTCTCACCTCCCTTTCTGGCCCTTCCCAAGACACATCTGTCAGTCCCCCTTCACCTCAACGGAAGAGTGTTAGCAGGGACGACTCAGACTCCTGCAGTGGCCTGTGAGCACCATGCACAATAATGTGAAGAAGTGGAAGAAGACACATGCAGCAGCTGGAATAGATCAGCCTGCACGCAGCTCTTGTGCAAGCAACATCTTCTACAAGTCCCTTCATACGACACCTGAGACCACCTAATACAAGCCCCAAAATTTTGTTCGTGAAGAGGCGAGCAGTTATTAACATGCTAGAAATGTTTGTGACATCAAAAATGGAGCACTGCCTGTAGAAATCCTTTGAACTGTGGCCACAGAAACAGCAAACTTTAAAATCACGCTGGAGCTTAAAAATAGCTGCCAAACTTGATGGCAGTAATCAGAAACAAAAGGAAAACCTACAGTAGAACAGCACTGCCTTATCTTAAATAACACTGACAACATGGAAGACGACTCCATGCTCATACAAAGCCCTCCGCAATAATTGCCCTGAACAGTGAAAGCAACCCTTGTGAAACCACAACACATTTCTTAGCTCTAAAACACATTGCCTACAAATGTGGCAACTATAACCATATCATAAAATATACCACATCAATAATGCTGAAAAATGCAGGGACCATACCTTGTCCTTCATCTCCTCCTTCTTCTCTTTCAGGTATGTATTCATGCTGATGGCATGTGAAGAGCAATCAAACCGAAAGAGTGCAAACTGGAAAGCAACAAAATATGAGCCAACCAACATTCAGACAAAAAAAAAGAAATGAAAAGCAAATACATAATAATATGTACCTTACACAGCGCCATTCCTTCTAGGCTTTTGAAACATGACACCAGACTCGGACATAAACACTATGAAAATTTCACGAAAAAAATGGCCTTCACAGCATGACAAATTCGGGGTTCGTCATGACATGCCCATGTACTGAGACTTCTTTAGGAGTATATGACCACAGGACAAAAAAAAAAAATAAAAATTCATCCTCATTCTGCCAAGATCCATAGACAGAATGGAATACTCAACCAAGATAAGGGAGACATCAAAACTTAATACAGCAAAAATACAGGAAGAACTTTACAATTAAAATTAAAGAACTCTCTTTAGGACCTTTAAGGTAGAGATAAAACCAGTGGCCAGTAAACCAGAAATCTGAAAGGAAGCAGTGCAAATAAATAGACCATAAGAGAAGAATCACAGGACAAAAGGTGTTCTGTGGCTCTTCTCGCGTTTGTTTGTGCCATTTCCTTCAAGATACACCCCATGCAACTAGTCCAGGATGCTGTGCTACTTCATACCAAATGGCAGTTCCAAAGCAGTGGTGGCCAATAGCTCTGATAGGAGCATACTGATATTACCAAATAGAAGTCTATTCCCATAGCACCCTGAAAAGCAGTGCATGCATACACTTATTCCCACCAGTAAGATGGACTAGGTCTTGGTTTTTTATGTGTTTCTTCAATAATTTTACCATAAATAACTGTTTTGCACAAGCTCACTGCTTCCAAATTTCATTCCAAGCTGAAATTTCGAAATAATATGCGGACATCAACTTTAGTAAAATGACTAGCTAGGATGAAATGGTTGATAACCACTAGCAGAAATGCTAGTGGACTTGTGAGCCAAAGCAATGAAGCTCGTGCATTCAGCATGACTTATTAACTGTACGCGAGTTTGGAAAACATTGAAGGCAATATTAAATATGCTATTTTGGAAAGCACCGAAAGAAGGAATAAACACTGCCCTACAGATGACCATCAACCCAGGAGTCCATTCATGTTCATGCAGCCTATCAACTGACTTATTGACAGAAAGAAATATATACAGGCTTCCGATAGTAAACAAAAATATCATAAAAACCACATCTGTGCATGCAGAGAGAAGATATTTTCATTTCCTTTTTTACACATTCATACAGATCCAGCCGGCTGCTGCCTCCTCAAACCTCATAAATGACTAAAAAATATATAAATCTCGCTTCCTTGGAAGCTGACAGAAGGATCTGCGACACACGCGTCCACACCTCTTTTGACCACGTATGTTGGGGCTGGGTCTGTATGAGTGTTTTGAGGCCTGAAAAAGGAAACGAAAATGCATTCTCTTTGCTCATGCTGGAGGTTTTAATTTCGTTGCATTTCGACTACTATCTAAAGCCTTCATGTTTCTTTTTTTCTTTGAATAAAAAGCAAGTTGATGGTCAGCGCTCATGTTGTGTAGGCCTCCGCCTTGAGGGCCTCGTGAATATGAACCATCACCATCTCACCCAGTTTTATGTTCTCCTTACTGACACATCTTGGGCCATTAGTATTCTAGAATGCAGCTTGGCGACACCATGATGCTGTAATGTGAGAACCTCCAAAGTGCACCTTTTAACGAATCAAACAAGGACCAATGGCACTTGGATATATTCGCATCACAGCATGAACCACTTTCAAGACAAATTTTTCATGAACTGCGGGGCTTTCTATAAAAAATGTTGAAGTTAAGTCTAGGGAAAATTTAAGCCGTTCACAGTGCTCTGAGTGGATCTGACCGCAGCCATATAACCTTAGCAGCACTTAGTCAAGGCTTATTTTAGGAAAAAGTAGCTCACATTCTGCACCACTGCAAGATCCTGCTAATGGCAAACAAGGCAAATACAGTGCACGTTCATACTATAGCGCAGAGTGGGACCGGACACAAGCGCTCGTGTTGCTCGTGTCTTCTTGTGTCCTGTCCTACTCTGCGCTATATTCTCTCGCTAAATCGTTCTTTCCAGCACCAAGCAAAACTTTTTACACCTCAACCACGACCTGCAAGCATCAAGTCTCCGGATAATTTATCAGCTTCGGTGCGACAAAACTTTGACACAGACGTGCTCAATCTTCACCAATACTCTGATACATGGTCCCCTGAATGATGTCAAGCAATACCTTACGCTGTACTTCCCCCATTCATCAAACCTCTTTACTGCACACTGGCCGCTACAGAAGTGCTACTGGCGTTTAGTGTCTGTGGCGTGGTCGTAACGTGTGGTATCTGGCAGTATGTTTCATGTTCTTGAGGTTCTGTTGGTTTCATAAGTCCAACATGAGTGACAGCAGCACAAGGTGAGAACTGGTCAAAAGCTCTGATCAAAGCAATAATGTGCTTGAGCCCTGAGGTGCCCATGCTCCACCACAAGACCGTGCTGTTACGTGGTGAAGCTGTGTTAGCATGCTTGTGCGTCATGCAGGGAAATGAACCAAAATGGGTACCTGCAATGGAATCACCTCGGTGTACCCACTTTTACCGTGGCCCCTAACAGCTTCAGCAAAATGAAAGAGAGGCTCAATACTGAGGATAGACCTTCTCTGCAACATTATTCCTCCAAGGTCCATTTTCTAGGCACAGAAGAAACTGGTGCATGCTTGCAAGGCTGACATATTCAGTTGGTGCACCCACAGTCAGCAGTGTTGAATGCACTTCCTTGGAGGGATAATGTTGCAGGGGAAAGGAAAAGGTATCTCTAAAATTTTAGCCCCGCCTTCTATACTGTGAATTTGGGATACACAAAAACGGGAAAAACAGCATAAGGTTAGGTTAGGGCATTACCTGATTGCCCGGACCGGCCAAGTAGCTATGGCAAATGGGGCCCTGGACTACACGACCTCCACCCCTTCGGGCCTCCCTCCAAATTGACTTTATAATAAAGGCTTTTCCCTCCCTATCTGTCTGCCTGTCTTCCAGATGCTGAAGCCGATACAGACTGCAAGAAAAGCAGATGTCCAGCAGCGACGTCACAAGTACCTGTTTTAAGTGTGTTACAACTATGTAAGCATACATCAGTCGCAGACTAAATGCCACCTATACTGACCTCAGTCTGCAGAGGGTAAGCAGGCTCATTAGCATGCGACAGTTGCAGCAAAGGTCAGCTATGGCTATAACAAAGAAATAGTGCAGCCCATTTGACTTGGTTATAACAAGGTTAAACCGGTATACAAGCAACGGTGATATGTAAACTCCCACCTTCTTCTGCTTAACATTTCTTCTTCGAGTGAAGTAGGAAGCAATCTCATTTGTTGCAGTCATTTCCGTGAACACAGGAGGTGGAACTTGTTGCGCAGACCCAGTATTGTGAATGTCCAGGTATTTTCCCACAACGTACTCCATCTAGGAGAAGATGAAAAGTGAACTAGCAATGCAAGCTCCTACAGTTACAAGGACCTGCACAACAACAGCTGCATACTGCTTTCATAAAGGGGATTACACAGCTCATGAACAGCGACATTTGAGTAGTGGTTCTTCTGAAGTCCAACAATATATCGTGAATAGATGGACTTACGAACTGCCTCTTGTTATGCACACAAACCAATATTCATCTCCTCTTATGCACAGTGAAAAACGACTGCACACAAGACAAACAGCACAGCAGGCTGCTTTGCAACATGACTGCCAAAGTCAAACTTTCAAGTCAGTGTCCCCACCACAATGATGACCCACCATAGAAAAATTTACAACGCTTACAGACACTACCCGGCAGCAGTCAATTTTGTGTTGCACAATGACAACAGCAAGACTCCTTTTCTTGCTTCCTAGCATTGAGGTGCCACCTAGAACCTTCTGTAGATAAACCCAGGCTCCATCGCATCAAAAAAAAAAACATCCTTTCTTGGCGCTCCCACTGACCACTAACTTGAGGCTAGCTGTTCTAGCTCGTCTTCAGGAGAGCCATCAAGCACCCTACAAAAGGAATGAGAGTTCAAATAAATACAGTTGTCTACTGATTTTTCGGACTTGGCAGGATTAAAAAAATGGTCTGAATAATTGAACAGTCTAAAAACCCATGAAATGCAAAAAAATCACTTTGCTGCGAAAAGCCAGCCTTAAAAATCGGGAACTTCGCTGTTTCCTATGATCCATTTGCGAGCGATAACAGGGGACTAGACTGCGAGTCAGTCATTGTTTTGTAATGCCTGCACCCCTTCACGTTACCAACACCCACAGATGCCAATACCAGATGCAGCCATGGGTCATGCCACGGACGCGCCATGTGAAGCGAGTACACAGTCTGTTTTGTTTTTGTTTTTTTTTTTGGGGGGGGGGGGACAATAGTCACGAAAAACGAGCGAGGCAACCCATGGTCAGAAGCGAGCGCCTCCAACTGCATCCGCAACCCCACGTCCCCCCCCCCCCCCCCCCCCATCTGCATACTGCCGCTGTCCCATGTTCGACGCAATCGCGCGCTCTTTGTAGGCAGCCTCAGTGGCAATGAAGAACATACCAGTAACTCAAGTGGCAACAATGAGGTACAAATACAATCCAAGATGAGGCCTTTCACTATGGCGAAAAGTGTGTCGAGTGCGACAGCCTGCTCACGTTTATGTTGGGCCGAAAAAACAATCCCAATAGTATTACTGGCACCTACTTTAGTCTGAAAAATCTAGCTTTCTGACACCACAGAGCCCAAAATATTGCGCAAGTACAAACTGCTGGAGCCTGAAAAATCTGTTGATCTCAGGTTCAACGCGACTCAGACTGCCAAAATGTAGTCAGCTTGAATGAACACGACCATGTTATAATAAATGAGGCCCAGGACACCAAAAGCGTGGTTCATTAAACATACTGAAGTCGAGAAGACAGCAATCAAGTGAGAAAAATTTACATTAGAAAAACTATAACAGTAAAATTTTGTGACAGTAGTCAACAAATTATTTCTAACATGCTAAAAAAAAAATTCATGTAAATATACACCAAAATATATATATAAAAAAGGTGAAAGCCACGTCCCCCCTTAAGCACAGCTCATTCTTCTCACTTGTGCTACAGGAATCCAGCTTTGAGCACTTAAACGCCTAACATCACATAGGTCATTTCCAAGAAATTAGTTTTATTTTGCTTCTCTTTCTACCTGTCTGCCTCAAAGCCTGTGAAGGAACCTACACTTCACGCACGTGTATTGACTGTGGCGTAGCTTCTAAACAAGCCTACTCATCACAATCATGCTGGTAACTAGGGGCAGGACAAAGCAGTAACTTGCAAGGTTTGCAGAGCACGAGAGCAAAACAGATCAACGAAACATTTTAACCAGCTAAGGTTAACCAAAAGTGCGAATCAGCCGAGTTTGACAAAGCATGCACGTTGACTTTGGGTGTCAAGGGTGACCAGACTGATATACGAATATTTTAGATGGTTTAGTCAGTTCATGGCCAGGTCAACAACTGTGAAAATAAATTTGAGTTGTATAACAGAATTTAACGCACGGCTGCAGAAGAGTTTGAATGAAGAATAAATAATAGAATTTCGTGCCATCAGTATAAACAAACCATTCAACTTATGCAAAAAGGCATTCTATTAACACAAGCGAGCCTTTGCAGTTTCAGCCAACTTATGGACCATGAGCCATAGACTTTTGATTGAAACAAGCTATAGTAGGATACAACTAAAAAAAAAACAGCAGTTGCTAACACTGGGTCCTGTATTCCTCCGCTGGCCAATTGAAAAAGCAAACAAAACCAGTTTTTTAATGTTTGACTATATCAAACACTGCGCGTAACGAAATTCTAGTGCTCATAACTTTTTTCTTGTGCTAAGCTCCTTGTTTAGGTAACAAGGAACGTTTAAGTAGCGGACTACTTTTTCCTCGTGGAGGAATTCTGTGCGCGGAGGCTGAATGTGGGCGGAGCTTCACTGCAGACTTAGGTTGTATCCGACTATACATGCAAATGGGTGCATCTAAAAACATTTAACTGTTTTGCACTAGATGCTCATGCAGAAAAAAAATGTAAAAGACTGTTACTGTGAAGAAAGTATGAAACTTACCACAGCCTGTATTCTTGCCCATACGTCAGATAAACTATACATTGGTACACCATTTTCAAGCCCTTGAATTTCCTGGAAATCCAAGGCACACTAATTACTCTGCTCTTTTTCTATAAAACAAAAGTACAATTGGCAAGAAAAACAAGGCGTCAATAGTACCAACCACTACGCTGCAGCATTTTGCTCTAATAATTAAGGAAGGAAGGACAGATGGGTTTTACAAGCCAAAGCAGCACTATGGGCCATAATGCACATTGTAGTGGAGGCCTCTGCAATAACCTCCATCATCTGGGATTCTTAACACGCATCAAAATCAAGTACATGGAGATTTTGAATTTAACCTGCATCCAAATGCAGCCGCCATGGCCCTAGACTCACAAGCTAAACGACAAAATCACTCACTATGATACAAACAGAAGTATCACCTAATAATTTATTTCAAACAACCATGTAATTTGCAACATTTTAACACCAGGTAGTTTTCACAGGCTTATTATTTTTGCCAATTCCACCACACATTTGTCGTCATAAAACTACCACACGTACGTGCCTGACTTGCTTGCAAAAAGGTAACTTTAGAGGGACTCCATTAATTTAGTGAAAATGCCAGAAGAAACTTGTTTTGAAAAATTTACGGTAGGATTCTAATGGTTTATCGCGGTTTAATGTCCCAAAGCGACTCAGTCTATGAGGGACGCCGTAGTAGAGGGATCTGGAATAATTTCGACCACCTGGGGTTTTTTAACGTGCACTGACATCGCACAGTACACGGGCCTCTAGAATTTCGCCTCCATCGAAATTCGGCCGCCGTGGTCGGGATCAAACCCACTTCTTTCGGGTCAGCAGCCGAGTGCCATAACCACTGAGCCACCACGGTGGCGGTAAAATTCTGAGTAATGCTGTATACCACTGCCTTGCAAATTTGTATTGTTCATGTTATTGGAAAGATAGCTTGCACACAAGGTTCAAGAAGACAACAGCATTATTCTGAAAGACAGGGGCTGATTTACAGGGAAAGAAGGTCTCCCCCTCCCTCCCTTGCAAGCGAGAAATTTTGTACAGTAAAATCGCACAGGCCCTATTTTTTTTCTGTGAAAAAAAAGTCCAAGAATAAATTGTGCACAATAACAACCCTCTCTAAAGGTTGCCCAAGGGTCCACCCCTGCTTAAAGCTTTCAGGTAAGCTCTATGGAGTGCCAATTCATAGACAGAAATTTGGTCACAGTGAGCCCTGGTCCAATGTGAGCACAAATTTTTAGAACAAGCTGCACAAAAACAAGCACCAAAAGCTCTTGTTGTTTCACTCAAGCTACATTCTAGCTTCCTGTAAAAATTTAATTATGCACCAACAAAGAATTTATAACATAGCTTACTGTAGCTAGTAAGGCAACAGCATGCAGCCATGACTGATCTTGGTGTTCTATTTGTCCACATGTTCCATAACTTAGATAAGAAAGCAATACTGCAGCTATGAAATGATCAAAAAAGTGGTGCACATAATGAACATAACTTATTTCAACGTAATACCACCTCATACTGCTAAAGTAAAATGTCGCTCCCAATGAGTAGGAAAGTAGGAACTGCAAGCTCTGCTACAAAAAAAAAAAAAAATCAAGAAGAGAACTCAGAACAAGTGTGATACGCAGCAAATCCCACATCTACCTCCTCTTCATGTCCTCATGCTAGTGCTTTCTATAGTGCCACAGCAGCCATGTAGATTAACTTGAAAGACCACGGACAGTACTATGTATTATGTACGCAGCTGAAAATCGCAAGAATGGTAGCCAGGAACAAGACCAACATTTTGCATGTTTTAATATATATTTTGTTAACAATTTCTGCCTCTGTGCAGCAGCTTACTTTTGTTTTGCTTGCATTCTTTTTTGTGTTACCATTAAATTTTCAAAAAGTTTTGCACACACAACTGCCTTTTTTTTGTTGTTGTTCAGATGTATAGTCAATAAGCTACAGTTTGATGTAATACAATGCACAGTGCAATTAGCACTACTTGGAGAAATAATTTACTCAAAATCGATAATTTTTTCACAATAAGGAAAGTTTTTTTGTTTTACACTATAATACTGAAGACTAACCAAATGGTCTCACATTGCTCATCGTATCAGCGCATTAGCCTTCACCGAGTTCGTCTTAATGGGAGTCTACCGTAGTAAAGCTGCTGACAGCATCCAAAACGCTGTGCACAGTGGAACAAAGTTTTGCATCTGCTTTTTTTCTGCTAAGCTTCATTTTCAGATAATGAGAAAAACCTACTTAATTTGAATATTTCACACAGCTCAAAACACTTTGACTTCATAAAGTTGTACAACAGAAATTTTACAATGAATAAAGAGTTAATCCCCAACATTAAAAGAGTGCCTAGGTAAAAACATTTCAGTGAAGTTTTCAAGAAACCACCATGAAAGAGTGTGCCAGCCCTATAGTTCACTTGAGGTGAGAACTCACCACAATGGTGTGCATGTTGCTCAGAACACACTCGTGCCCCATTGCCACACTGCGGAATTGCTCAAACAGCAGGTCCAACAGGTCCAGAAGTAACCGGGGCTGCAGTGGTGATGCTGTCTGCACCGAAACATTGCTTGTGTCCAGAAGCATCTGCGTTGTCCGCCGCACCATTGACAACAACTCTGTCTGGCAGCGTTCCTTGATGAGCTGCAGAATGAAAGAAGAAAAAAAAAAGGGGGGGCAACAATGACCCTGTAACATAAGCATCAGACACAAACCTACTGCTCAATCAACAGCATGAAATTAAAATTATCACGACGACCAAAACGAGGTATCAGAGGAAGCGCAAACTTTAAGGGGAGACACGGGCCTTGAAATGGTCCAAAAAGGCAAAAATCGCGATTTTTCCAAAAATGGTCCATTCAGGATTTAACAGAGTTTCAAGGTCGAATTCAACCTTGAACTGCTGAAAAATTGATATGCTGTATTTACTCGCATAATCTGTGCACCTCTAATTTATTACTCAAATTTATATATATATAAAAAAAAACTCCTATTTTGCGCTCCCTGCCGCACAAGCACACTAGCATGCAAGCAGGTACACGGAGCACAGGCTTGGGAAGATAGGCGTGGCCGCGTCGCCGTGTGCAGCTGTGGAAGGTCAGTGAGTGGTGTCGAAAAAGTCGGTAATGCGTTTGCAAATTGGTTTCAGTAAAGAAAAGTCAACTGCGCACCATTGCGTTCACTTTCCCGTATGAAAGGCTGAGAGTGTAAACTTCCAGTAACCCTCGGAGCATCTGCTGCGCCAGAATCCAAAACTGCCAAACCGTTAGCTGTTCTGTTTGCCGCCACTCAGCAGGATTACACGGACCGTATGCAAGGGAGCTGCTTTATCGCCTTGTATCTCCATTTGCCTCTGCCTGCCAGCTCTGTGATCGTATCATTCCGAGTTTATTGCTTTGAGCTGCACACGCACCGTTGTGCCACTACGCAGGGGACTACATAACATGGGCGCGGGTCTGGGGCGAGGGGTATACTTATATTTGGAGTCAGCTTTTTTTTTTTTTTTTGTGGCCAGCAAGAGGTGTGAGTAGCAAGGTTGAATTATGCGCGGCAATATACCGTACACATTGCGTGTTACAACTTTGGTAGAGCATTTCAAGGATGTTGTTATAAAATCTGCGCGTAATTTGCACACCCCCTTTCTGAAGCCTCAATTTTAGGAAAAATGTGCGCAGATTACACAAGTAAATACAGTATTTGATGCCTCCGAGGTGCCGAAATGGCGATTTCGGGACATAATGTGGCTGAACTTCGAGCCTGCACTTCCAGCAACTGTGTCCCTGATGGCCGCCATCTTGGTCATGTTCAAAAGCTGGCGCTTATAACCGGATAGTGTTAAAGGCCATGTTGTCCAGAAAATCTGGCCATTGTGAGCAAAAAATCGCAAGCCCAACTCTGGCAGGTGGTGCCCAGAGAGCAGCCTAGGAGCCAGGTGGGCAATCTAGGTCACGTGACCTTGCAGCGTCATCACAACCTGCCAACCTGATAACAAGCAAACTGCCCACCACGGCAGGTGGCAGTTAAATGAATGATTGGTCGCTCGGGAAGAGCAACCTGGGCCACACAAGGCCCACCGCTGGGAGCACCTGCCTATCGCAGGGCAGTGGCGCATCGCTTAACCACTGCACCACTGCACCAGGAGGGGTACGAGGACTCCCATGGATCCATATGAATGTAAAGTAGAGATTGACCTTCTGCATATATCGGAGCGTAACTGTCCCTTCCAATTTTTTCTTATACCCTGGTACAGTAAACTCTCCGTTAATTCTGGTACCGTAGAATTCCAGTTCCGATGTTGAACCTGAGGTACAAGAACAGGGCAAGTGATATTTCATATTACTTCTGGAACCATTTCTGGAACCACAGGGTGTCCCACAACCTGAAAAGGGTTGGCAACAAGTACGGCGTGTTGATGGTCTTGTCTGCGCCAGGTAAATTGGCCAAGATGTGCCCCAAGGTCAACAGTGGTGCTCCTGCGAGTTCTAGCTGCGGAATGGGCCACGGGTGTGGTCTATGAGATCCCCCTTTCATGTGGCAAACTATATGTCGTGCAAACTGGCCGCTGTGTCAACGAATGCGCCAGGTAACATGAACAATCACTAGATAACGTTTCAGACTCATACCAGAATCTACCTGCCCAATGCCGCTCTTGCGAAAATGAGAACGATCATATCTGTGTGCCACAACTTGAGGGAATCAACAATTCTAAGTAGAAGTGAGAAAAGATTAGCTCGCAAATTGTCAAAAGTGTTTTTTTATCAAGGAAAGAGGCGACACGTTCGTCAGCACCACATCAGTCTCCCTGCCAGCCAGTGAATTCAGATTATTGAACAGGCGATATTATGCAGTCTGCTCTCCTTAATCTACTAGGTTTTTGTTTTCCTACTGTCATGAAAACGCACGTGCTTAGTACCTTTATTTTGTATAAATGTAACATGTGTCTGCTACAATAAAAATAGTTGGAAGTAAAGCACCCGTTCTGTCATGTTCTGTGTGCGTGCTCATCGTAATAGCATTGCATTACTTCTTTAAAAAAAAAATGCATAAACAAGTGGCCCCGCAATGTGTTTTGTTAATGGAGTACGTACTTCCAAGCGACCGGGTCAAATCACAGCACTTGCAGACGAGGACACACACACAACTGCACTGTCCTCGTCTGCGAGCGCTGTGATTCCACAATGTCAGACAAAAACCAACTAGCCCAGCAACACACCCTGCATAATTCCAAGCAGCCAATATGCCGGGAGACAGCAAATTGAAACTGTGCATGCAATGAGCTTTCAGGAGCACTAAGAAATGGGCCTGGAACAGAAACCAAAAGAATACGTTGTTGGAACCTTCGGCAGTGCCGGTACCGGACCCATTAAATCTGCTGGGAACATTAACCATGCTGCCCGCTGAGGACATCGTGGGACCAAGTTCCAATACGAATTGCATCTCAGATCGCGATACACTTCGTGTTGATGCCATGTGCTACTTGTTGGTGGAGCAGGCGTAGTGCGTTGAGCGACGTTGTTTGCTTAATTGCTTAGCGAGGGCCTCGGTTCTGGCAGCCTTGACGCCATAGGAAGCATAAGAGGGTTCTCGCACAGCTTCCACCCTCGCCGTTCAATGACGTTCTACTTCACATTAGCGGTAACTCAGGACGTGCTACGTCCGCCGCTTAAGAACATGGGTGGCGCGGATGAACACTCTCAAGGTTAGGTTATTTAACATAAATGCCCCGAAAGCAGAAGATTTGACAGCCGTCGCCGTAGCTCAGCGGTATAGCACCGGACGCGTAATTCGGAGGTCGTGGGTTCGGATCCCACCGGCGGCATGTGGTTGTTTTTTCTTCTGCTTTTCTAATGAATTAGCTTTAAGCGATAACATATTCAGTAATATTCTGAATCGAACAACAGCACAAAAAGAAATAAATTTTAAACATCCCCTCTGTCCCTTGGTTTCTGTGGCTGTTGGCTTCTCTCATATTTATAACGAGCCCCTCATTCCCCTTCCCTTACTTGCTTAACTCTTTCACTACCGCAGAAAAATGGACTATTTGGAGTGTACTGAAAGAAAATTTTTTTTCACAAGAACTAATACACCCAGCACATATTGCAATGCATGAAATTGTAGCTTATTAGTTACACTTCTGAATGAAACAAACAGAAGAGTTGTGTGTGCAAAAGTGAATGAACATTTATTTCTGAAATTTGCCAAAAACACAAAAAAGTATATAGCAAAAACAAAAGTTATCAGCTGCACTAAGCCAGAACTTGATTAGACGAAAACTGGAATATACAAACTGTTGCACATGTTTATAGCTATCATTATTTCTAGTTTCAGCTATGAGAAAAAATTATTGCACTTTTCAAGGCCAGTCAAGTCAGGGGTCATGACTGCGGTGCCACTGTGAAGAGCAATCAGGCGTGAAGATGTGAAGCAGAGGTAGACTGGCAGGTGCTTCACATAATGTTTTATCTCTGTTCCTCTCTTGTTCTCTGATAGCTGAGCTTGCAATTTCTTCTTTTTTTCATTTTTTTCGGTTGGTGATGAATGGATTCTATGGGAGGATCGGGGGCGTGGACTTCTTTTACCTCATCATACCCGAAGATTTCTTGAATGAGCTGCTCCCTGAAAGCCAGCTGATAAAATTTGGCATTTTAGACAAGCTCTAAAACATCAGGATGGATGAAGTACATTTTATCGATGTGGTTCAAAAGCCTGGACACTTTCCAAGTCTTGCCAATAGATGCTGCCGCCACTGAATCATCCGGGTCCGTTACGTGCAAAAAAAAAACAAAAAAAAGCGAAAAACCAATTTTGAGGAATGATTTTTGATGGCAGAGGGCCAGAATAAATTCTGGTATTTCAGTAGAGATACAGTCGTGGCAGGTCAACAATTCCAATGTATATGATGATTCCAATGAACATCAGCATCTCCAACAGATTCACATCTTCCCATGAGCCGTCACGCAGATCGTATGTTTGCTTGTCCAAAATCTTCATTCATGCATACTTATTAGTGTTTTCGCACACGATCTTAATCACTTCCACTGTGAAGAGCATCAAAAAAAAGTCGAGAGGTCGAGCGAATCTCCGAGCGCCGCTCCGCAGCGATGCGCCGATATGGATTCCTGGCTGTCGTCTTGGTTGAAAAACGCAACGCGACTTTGAGTGTTTGGCAAACTGTCTTCGTCATACATTTTGAAGATCCTGAAGCACATAAATAAACCACTGTCATCGATTACAAACCGCATGCACCGCAGAAAACAACAGCGAACGAAAACAGAACTTACATGCAAGTACGCGCTGACGTTCCAGGCGCCTGAGGCGAAGTCTCGCTGTCGAAACCGACATCCGACATTTGTACATCATTGCCCGACTAATAACCAATGCTTTAGTCATAAAAAACGAAACCAAACCCGCCGACGTGCTCGGTGTCAGCTTTCGCTTTCGAGGAGTGCGCAGCGATGCGGACGCCATTTTCTCCAGCTGATGATGCTGTGGCCGTTCGAAGTTTTTTTTTTCTCACAGCGCCCCCTCATGTCAAAACACTGAAACCAAGGCTGCAATCAAAAAAGCAGTTGTTGAGCTTGCAAACTAGATGGTGGAGCATGTCCATGACGCTCCAAGTGTAGCTTTTTTCCGCAGGCGATTTGAATCGCTCATATGCGAACGATGGCGTATCGCGCGTTAGTGAAAGAGTTAATTGCTTAGCGAGGGCCTCGGTTCTGGCAGCCTTGACGCCATAGGAAGCATAAGAGGGTTCTCACACAGCTTCCACCCTCGCCGTTCGATGACGTTCTACTTCACATTAGCGGTAACTCAGGACGTGCTACGTCCGCCGCTTAAGAACGTGGGTGGCGCGGATGAACACTCTCAAGGTTAGGTTATTTAACATAAATACCCCGAAAACAGAAGATTTGACACCCATCGCCGTAGCTGAGTGGTAGAGCACCGGACGCGTAATTCGGAGGTCGTGGGTTCGGATCCCACCGGCGGCATGTGGTTGTTTTTTCTTCTGCTTTTCTAATCAATTAGCTTTAAGCGATAACATATTCAGTAATATTCTAAATCGAACAACAGCACAAAAAGAAATAAATAAATTTTAAAAATCCCCTCTGTCCCTTGGTTTCTGTGGCTGTTGGCTTCTCTCATATATATATATATATGGGCGTGTTCAGATAAGAACGGTAATCGAGGTCCCATGACCATTTTTTGTTTTGAATGAACTTTTTATATATGATGGGCAAATGTGTCCACACAAAGGAATGAGCCTTAGTTTTGCAAGAAACGTAGTTTTTTTGGAAAAAAATCGTAGGTCACAAGAGGTGGAGAATGTAGTTTTTGCCACTTCGCAAAGTTGCAAGTTTGGAGCCTCATTGCATAAATTTTTCCGCACATCAGCATTTTTTGAAAAACTTTCTGCAACTTGTACTATCTGAAACAATAAAAAAAAGTTTTCTTGCTCTGTCAACCTTCTGAGTAAAAAATGTCAAACATGGCTTCTGAAGCTACGCGGTGCGAAAAAGGCACTTTTCAGGGCAGCCTTAGGGCAAGATGCCTAAAGATCTCGTCACTAAATATTTTTCTCCATATTTTGCGGCTACTTTTGCTCACTTCAGGCAAGTTCTGTTGCTATAGGCTCGACAGATAATTTTCAATATTGCCTCAAAGTTGGCCGAAGTTCAAAAACGTCAAAAAAGTGACAACTTTGACTTGAATTTAAAAAAAAACATCATTATCGATTTGCATTCAAACTTTTCTGAACAATCCTCAATGTTTCAGAATTGTAGCACACTAAAAATGTATTGCATTATATTGTTTTAAATTATGAAAATAAATACAAAAGAGACTTCATGATTTCAATCACTACAACTCCTCAGTATTCCCTCTTAGGATGCGCAATCGTTAGAAGCTGGATTTAGTATTGGTTGCATATGGGTACAATTTAAACGCTACAGTTGCTGAGTTCATACGTGCAATTTGTAAGTGTTTTTTTCTGTTAGAATCAATTTCTGTTAGAATCAAAGGTTTAAAGCTCCTATTCGCTTTCGTACTCTTCTAACAATGGGACTAATTAATTTAAGCATATTTTAGCACGTTATTTTTGAGTGACGTGTGTTTAGTGGTAGTTTATGCAAACATTTAATGCACCTGTCGCTGCTCTCAGGATGCCTTTACCGAGCTACCGCTGCTCCAGGGATGAACCACGCTGAGCAGCCGCTCCTATAGCTGTATAACGCCCGGGGCGATCCCGAATTTAATAGCACCATGTGTGCCGCCGCACCGAGGCTTTAGCCACCACTATCGTCTTTCCAGCGCAACACACCGCTTTCCTGAACGCCTGGCAGTTATGCCTCAGCCTTCGACCTTCCACCAAGACAGATGCGCGCGCCACACACACACACACACACACACACACACACACACACACACACACACACACACACACACACACACACACACACACACACACACACACACACACACACACACACACACACACACACACACACACACACACACACACACACACACACACACACACACACACACACACACACACACACACACACACACACACACACACACACACACACACACACACACACACACACACACACACACACACACACACACACACACACACACACACACACACACACACACACACACACACACACACACACACACACACACACACACACACACACACACACACACACACACACACACACACACACACACACACACACACACACACACACACACACACACACACACACACACTGGTGGAATGAGTCTTAATCACTGATAAGAAATGACCTAATTAGGCTTCAGTTATTTTTTCACATTATGGGAACCAATTGGAAACAGGAGGTAGAAGTGCATATAACCACTTAATTTCGTTATGATACCTCTGGTATCAAAAATTTTCATATTAAGACTCGCGTATCCCCTGAAATGTCCAATTACTGCAATACTCAGTATTTATAGTCAGTCACGCCACATATTGAAAATGTGCATAGCTCAGCAAGTTTCAAAAACTCTGTGAAAAGCACGCGTGCATGGTCACTTTTTCCCATCGCTCAAAGAAGCTGGTTTTGCCAGCAGCAGCTCACTGGTAGGACACATGTTGCACCCAAGAAAATTTAAGGGTGAGGCTCCCCCAGTGGGCCATGACCCACAGGGATCAGGGCTCCAAAAATTGCTACCACAGCGAATGTGTTACGTCCCCGCCACAAAAGAAACAAGTTGCACAGATGACAATAACACCTTAATATACAATAAACTATTAGACCACACAAAAATGAATCACAACTTCAAAATTCTGTTCCCTGAAGTGAAAGCATTTTTCCCACTTTGTATCAAAACCCTCCCCCAATGCAGAATATCGCATTTTTTTTGCTCTTCTGGACACCTTGCTAAGTTTGCTAAATGGAAATAATTATAAATTCGTCATGGATGGAAAGAAATACTAATAATGACACGATAGTTACACTGACAGCACTGTGGAATGATACAGCAACATCAGAATGAAATATGTACTATCAGCGTCAATTGAAACGCGAACAAGCCAATTGAAACGTGAACAGCACAACTCGCAGATATTATACTAGGGAGGCAAAATACATGAGCAGTTCATTTTCCCCATCGAAGCCGAAAAGACCGCTCTTCTGAAATGTTAAAAGCCCACGCCTGTATTTCATCTCCAGCCTCTAATATGCTTGATTTTTTGTGCTCGCGTTCCAGTTGTTTTGTTCATGTTTCATTTGACGCTGATAGTACATGCCATTACCACACTACTAATACCATCATTAATTATATCTTTTCGGTATCAGGCTGTCACAAGTAAAACAGCGAAAGTGCTTCAACACATGGCCTAAAATCTTTTCATACACTTCAGATTTGATACAAAATAGCAATGCACACAGCTCGCAGTATGATGTAACATGGCAAAGTCCCAGACTGGCCGAGTCAATATGATATGGTTGCAAAGCTTTAAAAAATTTTTATATACTAAATAAAATCAATTGTTTTAACACATTTCAAACAACATATGTTCAGTTCAGCCTTAACAAATTACAAAAGGGGACGAGACTCCTGTACACATCTTATTCAATAAATTAAAGCTTATTCAATAAAGCTTATTCAATAAGCTTATTCAATGACTTATTCAATAAGTCACAGTCGCAGAATTCAATAAATGTTTCTGGAAAATCTGCATAGCTTTCCTTTACAGCCATATGGCTGCACTCAGGTGGATACTAATGAGTGCTAATTAATCCCTCAACTATAATTCAATGAAGTGAGAAAACTGCTATGACTGGTTTCAGCTTCCTAACTAGTGTAACCATGCTCTATAAAATGCACAGCCAACTAGCCCCCACTGCTGCCTTGCTTGCACTTGCTTGGCGCTCATATTTCTTCCGCTGCTGCTGTGCATTTGTGTGCCTTCTTCAGCTTATTTTCGTTTCATGGACTTTCTGTGCAGCTTGTTCCGATTCTTCGCTTGCACAACAGCAATTTTGTACAGGCTATACTAGCGGCTGGAATATGTATGTAAAATTATTTTAACAAGGCAACTACTTAGGCTAGTTGATGTGCGTCAAACATAATGGGACCAGTGAGCAAACACGGAGCACAAGGAGACGAAGTACACACGTTAGAGCTGGGTTTAAAATTAGGTATTTATTATCTTAAACATAATTTAAAAACTATTTTATGAATGTGTTACTCCATTGGTGGGAGCAGTAGTAGTGTTTCACCCAAATGAACAATTTTAGCATAAAGCTGATCAGTATATCCTCCCAAAAAAAAACTAACAAGAGTACACCATGCAGGATGCACGTACCTCAACAGTGTCAGCAATACGGTTCAGTAAAGCCAAGCACTTGATAAGGATGGCAGTGTATTTGGATGCAAGATGTGGTGCTTCCCCAAATTTTCCAGACTCTTCCAGCTTGAGCAAACTGCTGATCTCAGTGTCACCAGCCGAGGAGCTGATGGATGGGGAATTGCCAACTGTAAAGCTGATGGAAGCAGGGCTTGAGGTCAAGAAGCTTGCAGATGCAGGGCTAGAGGCTGCAGAGTGGGTGAACAACCAATAAGCAAGATGGTGGGGAAAGACCAAGGCAATAATCCAACAACTATCCAGCTACTGCTGCCGAAAGATTCACAAGCCCTTGCTTCAACTTGCCTCAAAAGGTCGCATGGTGGCACGTCGAGAAATGCAACAATTATTTTTCTTTTACAAGACAGGGAGCTACACTGACTAATAAATGCTGTACTGGTGGTCAGTGAATTATTTCTGGGCACCTGTGTTTTAAAAGCAGTGAAACCCCAGCAGACTGCAAAAATAAAAAAATGCTCACATCTTGTTTCCTGAAAGCTGATGTTCAGCACAGGTGTAATGGCGGGAGACTCTGGAGGCACTGATCTCGCAGGTGTGGTTGAGTTGAACTGCATTCTTCTGTCTGAACTTTGGCGCCGGAACTTTTGTACTGCTTCTGTTGTCGTCCTCAGGTACAAGTGCCTGTGCAATTCATCTACAAGGTCTTCATACATGCGCTGAAAAAGAATAAGGTCCCAAATATCACATTCATTGCAACAATCAAAGTTGGTGGAAATGCATACTACTACGACCAGCATAAAAAAACGAGGCATGTCACAGAAAAATTTTAAAAAATCACTGTAGACAGGATTACTCAGACGAGTTGAGAATTGGGAGAGTTGGTACGAATTCATACTGCTGTGGCACCACGACGACAGGGATGGAGCACTTGTGTTGTCGTCACTCTGTCTCCGTCCCTGTCCTCGTGGTGCCACAGCAGTATGAATTACTCAGACATTGAATAACACACATTTATCCAAGCATGAACCGTTTGATCTACAAATGCTAAAAAAAAAAAGTGCAGTGTACCAATCAGATGAATTCAGAGGCACAGTAAACTAAAGCAAGCAATTTCAAACTTTGAACAAATCATTCTCCTAGGAAATTGACTGAGGAGAGTACTGTCAGGTGGCCGCCCACTGCAGTGAAGCACTGTTTGTGCACAGGTCTTGACGCCAGGAGTGCACCGTCAGGTGGCACCCACAAGCAGTGCAACACAGTTTGGAACGTCGATGCTTCTCGTGTTCTATGCAGTCACGGTTAGGCATGACATTAGTACGTTACTGATGCCTTTTCAAATTCTCTGGACTTTAAAAAGGAATTTATTATTCCTGCTCATGTTCTCCTTGTCTTGATATTATGTGGCTACAATTTGAATGAAAATGTCACCACCTGGATTTTCAAGTACCAATCACAATCTAACCGGTTTGTTATTGTTGATCATTCTTCCTGGAATGTACCCATCAACTCACGTATGCTCCTAAGTTGTTTTCAGGGACTCCACATACCTAATGTACATAACACTGGTGTTATGCCTTAATTAAAAATGTTCACTGATGACAGCATCATTTGTAAAGTTACTGACAGGTCAAGTTATATTCAAATCCTGCAAAACAATTTATATGTAGTAGCTGCTTGGTGTGCTACTTGAGACATGACTAATAAAAGTGAAAAAAATGTGTACAGCACCTTGTCATTGTAAATTCTTACCCATTCCTACACCGACGGCATCAATCACATTGTAATAAACACATAGCAGGAATTTAAGTATATGAAAATGTTTTTACTGCTGGCCTACGGTGGTTTGGTTAATGGTTTATGGGAGTTTAACGTCCCAAAGAGACTCAGGCTATGAGGGACGCCGTAGTGAAGGGCTCCATAAAATTTGACCACCTGGGGTTCTTTAACTTGCACTGACATCGCACAATACATAGGCCCCTAGAATTCTGCCTGCACTGAAATTCAACCGCCGTGGCCAGGATCGAACCCAACGTCTTTCGGGTCAGCAGCCAAGCACCATAACCACTGCGGCGGCTTAAGATGCAGTGGTGGCTATGGTGAAATCTTAGATTTAAATGTTTACATAACATTAAGACTGGGACAGAAAAAAGTCGAGCCCACTTAAAATGAACCTGACGGTCAAACGGATTACATTCGTCGTATCTCAAGTTCATAGTGAACTTGCCTTCTTACAGCAAAAAAAAGAGTTGGAAAAAAGTGACATTTATTTCTTTCAAAAGTCCACTGCGTGTGTGCATTTCTTCGAAGCAGACTCTATCAAGCCACTCTCTCTCTAGAGCGGTCATGTGCTCCTGGCCAAGTCACTGCAGACGTAATAACAGCAACAGCGAGCAAGGCATTCACGGCAACTGGTGGTAGGTCGGCATACTCATCTTCGATCTTCGACAGAGTTGTGAGGATGCAGCAAAAAAGCTACTGCAGCGTGTGTACAGAATGTGCCACCCTTGTGTAGAGCAGTCCATATAAAAGGACACTGCCGCAACTACAAGGTTCTTAAAGCAACCTTTGTAGGAACGTAGAACCACACAGACCTACAAAGCAGTTGAGAACTAGCACTTTACCCAAAAACCATCGGCTACTGTTCGATTTATGTTTTCATTGATCTGTGTGCACTGCTCGACTGCTCCACACAAGGGTGATGCAGAAAGGCTGCAATGTCTGTAGACTGCCTGCACGCGGCAGCAGTGCAGAAGGAGGAGATCCAATTCAGCATATGGCACACGCCACATGACTGGCAGTGCCAGTAAAACATGCCATGTGACTGGTATTCAAACTTCTCAAATCATTGTCATTAGTTGACCACCAGCTGTGTGCAGTTGTTTCACTTTCAACACTTCCCTTGTGTCACGCTTACACATTTAGACGCTTTGCCTAGTTGGCACACACGAGAGCACTGACTGACCTTGTAGCCTGTCGGGGCACACTTGGCCGGGGTTAACTGCAATTTTAACGTCACCTTTTCTATTGTTTTCTTGGGGGGGTCGACAATTTCTTTGGGGGGATTACAGGAGCTGGGAGATGCTCTACAGTCTCCGTACTGGTGGGAAGTGCACATTTTTCGACTGCGGAAGCAAGTTTACAGCGCCTCCTCATTCTTATAACCAAGTGGTGTGGTCATGGTTTTTATTTCATCTGAAAAGCAGTGCTATAGCGGTAATACATATTTTGACTTTAGCTCCACCCTCGTTGATATTAGGCAAGCATTCATTATAACTGCAGCCGCTATAAATGGGCTCGGCTGCATGCAGAGCTGCCCTTCTACTTTTAAAAGAGAAGCGACAATGGCTGAACACTTTTTAATATACTTTGACAGTTGATGTACTTTGGTTTTTGTTAATCAGTCCATAAAAGGGACACTGCGGAGAAATTGAAGTTGGCTTGTATCGACAGAATACCAACTCCTGATTACAAAAACGCCACTCATACTGATAACAAAGCTCTTGTAACGTAGAAAAGAGCAAGAACCAAAATACAGCTATCGCCGCCACAGGCCAAACTCACAAGCACAAGCGTGATGACATCATAGGACAAAACAGTGTTGCTAGAACAAATGGTTCTAGCAACACTACGACACGAGAAGCCACGAATCACTGAGGCGCAGCCAATGCATGCGCAAATCTCCTTGACGTAGCCAGATGGCGCCACGTACTCGGCAGCTACGTGCGTGCCTGCAGCATCGGGACCAATCAGCGACTGCTCCCCGGCGGTAGGCGGGCTCCCAGTATTCCGCTAACGATAACAAGGTACACGGTATGCTAAAGGTGTCTATTTGCGAGAACTTCGTTGACGACTTCGAGAGCAGAATCCATCGTAACGCTGGCAAGACGCCGGTGCAAACGTAAACGAAGCAAAGGTAGCGACAGCCGCAATTTCCTTCAACGTGCGGCCGGCGGTAGCTTTCTTTTCGGCTGCTGCTAGGCCGCACTGCTAGACGCCAGAAATCACGGAGTCTGCGTTACGTCATGTGCACGTCATGTTTCATGTCGCTTAGTCCTGTGTCGTCATAAGAGAATCCCAAGTTTGAATCAGAGCGGCGGGAAAAACTTTTTCAACTTCGAATCCAAATTTCTTAGAAATAAATGCGTCTTTCGCTGCCGGCCAAGTGGCAACGCCGAACTATCAGATTTTGCTTGAAAAAAAATAGCAATAGAGCTCTCCTCACTGTCCCTTTAAAAAGATGCTTCACGGCTAATACTGCTACTAATTGTTGCTAATATTACTAATCTTGGTATTGATTTTTTTTTTCCACTCTTAATCACACTTATAATGCAGGAATCCTTCCTTGTTTATTTTTATGGAAAAGACCCCCTGCTCTTCATATGTGCTTGTTGGTAATGCACATCTGAATAAACAGAAGAGAGCCCAAAGTACTAGAAATATACTGCAGAAGAGTAGAACATTCAGCAAATTGGTGAAAATAAACTTGCATCAGCACAATAAGGCATAGAGAAGAATAACAGCATGTTTACTTTAAGTACATTGTGGCTTTCCCTAAAAGTTAATCAGTTCCAAACCAATTTTGCATTCAGAGCTCATCCAATCTTTCCTTTACTCATAGTATCTTATTTTTCTCACCGTTTCCAGCAAATCTGGCAAACTTTCCACCGGGTACCCACCGGTGATACAATGGGTACAAGCCTGGGTAGTGCTTGGCTTATCTGAGGTGAAATGCTTGGCAAAGAGTCTTTGACCCCACCCTGTGGACGAAAATACCTTGTGCCATGGCACTCTTTGGCTAAGCCACTCTTGTAGCATAAAAAATCATCATCATCATCAAATCTGCCAAACTCAATTTGATGCAGCTTAAATCCTGTATAAAACAGTAGGTCAAAGTGCAGACACTCAGGAATCAAGAAGTCAACCAATGAACATTAAAATTTTTTCCTCTCAGCAGACCTTGCAATCCAAGGTACAGGTGCCCACAGAACTTTTCAGAACACGCAAACCATGAACTTACTTTCTTGGCAGTAAAAGTGTTCAACCACAAATGGGATGCTGTGGTCTGCACTCCCCTACATGACTTGCACAACATACACCAAACTGTCAGGCCATGCCTCCCAGCAGCAAGGCTCTTGTCATTCCTGTTCTAAAAACTTGTGTGCCTAACTCGATATGTGACCCCCAAATGCTTGGCAGCATTAATGAAAGCAAAACGTGAATGAATAGAATATCACTGTTATGTTCCATACTATGGACACATACTTTTGAACAGTGCTCTGTGCAGTGCTCGCTCCCAACGGGAAATGCAAAAAAAATAAACGCGTGACAGCACCCAAATAGTGCACTCTATGTGCTCCTGAGGAACATCAGCAGCTGAACTTTGAGAGCAATACAGCCTGGTACAAGCATGGAAGAGGCTCTCACACGGTAAGCTTACCTCCTTCTTGAAGATAAGCTTTCCTTTCACATCCTTTAGTGCCTCAACACCTTCCAGACTTCCTTCAACGAGATTTACTGCAGGCACATGAAAGCAGGGCTCCAGTCAGAATACACACAAATAAATGCACTACAAACACAGCTCACTTACCAGAAGACACTAAAAGTTGCGTAGCATGAAGATATTGCTTCTTACTCAGGAAAGCATCAATTTTTTCTGGTACTTCGACTAAAGATTCACTGTAAATGAAACACCAAACTTGAGACATACGAGTTGTAAAAAGCATTAAAAAGTAGATGGCAAACATTTAGAGGGTGTTACACCTGACATTAACCGAGGTTTAAAATTTTACTGGTTTGTTTCTCGAGAGATTCAAGCAGTATTCCTGGCTGCCAACAAGTGTACAGGAATATTTCTTATTCTTTAAGATTATTTTACTTTGAACCCCGAGAATATCTGAAAAGCTTCAAATAGGAAGCTGAAGGGCATCAAATGAAACACAAACTGACCCTATCTCTAAAAAGACAGCTGTATTCTGAGCAATTTCATCCATGCTTTCAACTGAGCATCAAAAGCCAGGAAGACAGCAGCTGCGGTTGTGCCTGTTAAAATTTAAAATCAAGAGCTCATGCTACACACATCCCAATAATCATGTTCATTGCTTTATCTTTTTTTTAATCCTCTAAAAATAACTGCTACTACAGATAGATGATACTGGGGGCCTCTTGCAAAGTTAAACTTTATAACTGAAGCTTACCATCTATTTAAAATTGTTAGAAAACCAGATACCATAACCCTTTTTTCAAGCCATGCCTCCCGGTAAGGTTGGCACAATAAAATTGCCTGAACAAATAAACATACCTACAGAAAATATATGCATGTAAAAGCACGTTCATCATTTTTCACCACCACCAAACTACCCAACCAATTTTAACCTGTGTTGGCTGTTGCCCTATTACCCATAAAAAAAAAAAGAAAGAAAGAAAGTGTGTGTGGAAAGATTAACCGACTACAATTTTGGTTATGACATTTCCTTTTTTTCAAGAAACTAGCAACTCGTAATAAGTGTACTATCGCATTCTCTCCTAAGGGTAAGTTCATCATCATCATCAGCCTGACTACGCCCACTGCAGGGCAAAGGCCTCTCCCATGTCTCTCCAGTTAACCCTGTCCTTCGCCAGTTGCGGCCACTGTAATCCCGCAAACTTCTTAATCTCATCCGCCTACCTAACTTTCTGCCGCCCCCTGATACGCTGCCTTCTCTTGGAATCCACTCCGTTACCCTTAAGGACCAGTGGTTACCTTGCCTTCGCATTACATGCCCTGCCCAAGCCCACTCCTTCCTCTTGATTTCAACTAGGTTATCAAGGGTAAGTTGGGGTATAAGAAATGTGTTTGTTGTAAAATACTGTGAAAAGCTTTTTTCTAAGTTTCAGAAGTTTTCTATAGGAAAATAAAACATGACTTACAATGACCACTTCGATACATCATTCACAAAGAAGCTTTCCTTGTTTCAAGAGTATAAACTTACTGACTGTTACGTCAATCAGAGAAAATCGAAAAAAAAATTATCTCGGCATAGCCGCACGTTTGTTCGGGCTCAAATTTCGTACAGAGGTTGCATTTGGTGCTCAGTTTTGTTTTATACTACACTTAGGTGGGGTACCTGCCCAATTCGGTCAGAATTATTCAGAAATCCCTATCGTCTGCGGCGACGGCAAACCAAAACTGAGACTTTGCAGCAGTGGTAGCATTCGGCTGTAATAACTGATGCACTCTGTGGTAACTTTATTGTTTTCTCCCAGTTTTCTTTTACTACTGCACTTTCAACATAAAAGGCTGTTTTTATCCATCTATGTAAAATGCAGTGTATTTCTCATACTTTTCTTCTGGAGCAAGGTATTCTTGTTTGATGTGTTCCTGTGGGTTTTTTTTTTCTTGTGGAAGTGTGTCAGAGATAGATTGCACACCACGGGGGGGTTCTAGCATGAAAGAAGTGGGCTCGGCTTGTACGTCCTACCCGTAGTGTTACCAGTAATTCCAGTTCGTGACATATATCCTCAGAATCAGATCCAGACATTCAAACACTTCTTTTTGCATCCATTAGCCTGAACAATAGAATGCGGACTAATAAGAGCTGTGGTGGGCAATGGTACTGAGTTATCGTTACTCCACCAGTCATTCACCTCAACCAAGAAATAGCAGTTACTGGCTCATCTTTTTTTATCAGTTGCTGCAACAGCTCAATGAGCAAAGCTTACTTCAAAATGTGGGAAAAACTCTTCATAAACCCTACGGAAAAAGTGCAGAGTAAAGTGAGCGGTTGTTTCATGTAGTTTGCTCAGATTCCAGAAAATCTGCACAAAAGCTAGTGTGTAAATTGCATTACAAGTAATTTGGAGAAAAGAAACTGCAAATACACTGGACAATACACTAATCTGAACTACAGTTTTTTAAGCTCTAAAAATAATCATGGTTTGCTGTACTGCCTCTATCATCTCGCCTCTGGCAGAGAGGTTCGACAGATAGTAGTTCCAAAGTCTTGCAGATCACAGGTGTTGAGGCTTGCCCACGATAGCCCGTTGGTGGGGCATCAGGGCATTAAGAAGACTACAGATCGAGAAGGGCAGGCAATCATGAACAATACCCCACTGCACCACTGAACTGGAATGCACCATTCCTTTTACAAACTTTGGTTCAAATCATTTGGAACACCTTGTGCACATAGAAACAGACATGAGACCAACTCAGCAGATCAGTACTGACTTACATTTCTTCTAAAAGTTGAAGTACATGCTTGTGCTCAACAGCTTCCAGCCAAAGCTTTTTCAGTTCATCCCGTTTGCAGTGAAGAAGGGTCTTGCAACTTGTCAGCTTTTCCTTAATGCACTGCACTTTGCTGCGCGACGCTGCTATGCCAAAGTTTCGTTATCAGCACCACATGAAGCTAACCTCAGAAAACATGCACGAAAAAAAAAAAATAACTTGCCTGATATTCTCGATGATATTTTACTGAAATCCTGCATCGCTCGAGTAAGGTCCTCTTTGTTTTCTGAAAAAACACTGTCAACTACCAAAACTGGCCAGCTGCGAAAAAGCCAAGTTTCACACAGAAAACGAGAAAAAACTCAGATATCGCGTTTGCAATGCAACTACGATGCACGAGGAAATTCAGACGCACACAGAAAGGAAAACGAGCCAAGTCTCCGTAAGATTGCTCCTACTCACGTGCAACCAAGTCATCCAGCTTCTGATCGCTACGCTTGAAGTCCTTCTCAAGTTTCGCTTTCTCACGATCACGATCGGCGCTGTTTTGGCTGCCAAGGTTGGAGAAAACGGCGGAAACCGCCAGATGAGCCTCGAGCGCTGCAAACACGGCCTGCAGAGGGCTTAAGCAAATGTATACCGTGAAAAAGCACATAAAACATGTATACCTGGCAGAAAGCGATCTGATAACCGATATAAGCAGGCCATTCTGGAAGTAAACGAAGGAAAGGGCGTGTTACAAGTGCCTCCCGCATAACCCGGGCCTCGACCAAACTATCACCAGGCGGACAGCCGGCAACATCACGTACGCTCCCCTTGTTTACAGCACCACCGTGCACGAAAATGAACACAGCGCAGAGATTACAAAATGCTCTAAGGAGGCCCACATCCGCCTACAGCGGTAAAAATGCAAGCTGCGATAAAAAACAAAAACTGTTACCGAGTCTTTCGTCGTCTTAAACGTTCTCGGTGGCCGCACAGGGCCCCCCGACGAACTGACATAGTTTGCCATCTTATAAATTAATCAAGACGGAAACGTTCAGGTTTTACGCGAAAGTTCTGCCACAAGCGCTCACGCCGCCGCATCCATCTAGAGTTACGCCATTTTCGCGATGGACGTTGTTTCAGCCGCTGCTAAGAAGGTGGGGAAAAAATACATTTAAAATAAACACATGCTCAAGAAGGTTATATATAAAAACTTTATATGTAACTTATATAAAGGTGATATATAAAGGTTAAAGGAGGTTATATATGTAAAGACTCAAAAACTTTAAGCCTTTATATGTAACCTCCTTGCATATGCTATATTATATATATAATTTAAAACCCGCTAGGTAAATTAATTGGAGGTTCTAGCTTATGTTTCAGATATTAATATGAAGGTATGTATTTCTTGGCTCCTTCTCTGCGTGCTTGCGCGCTGCGCTCGTTCAAGTCGGCCGCTCTTAGTTGGCACGGTTAGTACCGTACGGTCGAGCTGGTACGAGCCAACGTCGGTCCGAGCTGGTGCGAGCCATCCGCTGCTGCTCTCTATTTATTGCTTGCTCTAGCAATATCTGCCTTGTAGCAGAGTCATCGAGAGGGGCTGCGCGGCCAGTAGCAGTCAAAATGGTCCTGGAGAGCACAGTCGTCTGGTGAGCTGCAGCGAGTGGTTTTCTATGGTCTACTGCTGTCTCTAATCGTCGTGGAGGCGTTCTTAGAGGGAATGTTATGTGTTATAAGTGACTGATGGCAGTTATTGAAGCGCCAACATGACTTGCATTACCTGTACTAGGCTTAGCTCTGTATTGACGTTGGGAAACATTTCGTTTGCAGTGTCCGAAAGTGCTCTGTGAATTGTTATCGTAAAATTGTTTTACAGCGTGGACAACAGCGAGTACATGCGCAATGGCGACTTCATACCCACGCGTTTACAAGCACAGCAGGAGGCTGTTAGTTTGGTGTGCCATTCAAAGACCCGATCCAACCCTGAGAATAATGTTGGCCTGCTGACACTGGCAAGGTAAGCGTATATCCACATTCCACTATATTTTCGTCGTTAACGGGTGCTCTCTTTCTTCTTCTTATCTAATTGTACAGCTCCGAAGTTTTGGCTACGCTTACCACTGATGTTGGGCGCTTGCTTTCCAAGCTCCACCAAGTGCAGCCGAAGGGAGACATCAATTTCCTGACTGCTATTCGGATCGCTCACGTAGGTTACTTTCTAGTGTTTATTGTGCCCTGTGAAATTTCACAAGGTGGTATCTGGCGTCACGTAAGCGCGGAATGGTCGTGCTGTTCACTCGCAGCTCGTGCTCAAGCACCGCCAGGGCAAGAACCACAAGATGCGCATCGTGGTTTTTGTCGGCAGTCCCATCGAGACCGATTCGAGAGAGGTGCGACCGTGTGTTGCCGCTTCATGTCGTGCTGACGTCTTATGCGGTTTTTTTTTTCTTTTCTTTTCAGCTCGCTAAGCTTGCGAAACGGCTCAAGAAAGAAAAGGTTAACGTAGACATAGTGAACTTTGGAGAGGACGTAAGTGCTTGTTTTGTTGTTCCTGTTCGCATTTAAATGTGGTGCTGCATTCTTTGCTTTCATTTCCCTTCCTAGAATATAAATACGGAGAAGTTGGCGTCCTTCATCAACACGCTGAACGGAAAAGACGGTGGCGGGTATGTTCTGTTATTTTTAAAGGATGGGATATTCTCACACATTCATGATTTGGCAAAGCTTTGGGCTGGGAGATTTGGCAAATCTTTGGGCTCCAAGTCCCAGCATTTTGTGCTTGGTCTTGGAGGGACAGCCTTTGATTGAAAGTAAATCAGTGACAAGAGCTGTTGAGCTTAAGATCAGTGTTTGAAAACTGAATGTGCTCATATCAAAATAGCCTTCTATTTTTCTTCATGTCACGGTGTTTTGTTTTTTTTTAGAATTTATTAGTGAGTGACACACGAGGCAGTCGCCAGATACCTCTTCAGGTAGTTGATAGGGGTGTGCGCATATTTTCGAAATTATTTGAAACAAATCGAATCCATGCACATACACAATGGTTTCAAATAGTTTTTGGATAATTGCCACACATTTCGAATAGGACACGCTGTAGATTTTTTTTGTTATTATTTTGCCCAGTGAAGACTTTCAAAAGCATTGCGTACGTTGCACCACATGCTGCTGCCATCAGTCTTTGCAGAAGGTTGGGTTCGGCACCTTGACGTGTGACGGCGTTCATAGTTATCATGCATATAACCTTCAAGATTAGGCAACGCGACAAGGTTAAGCCAGGCATAGCAAACCGTGCATTCATGCCCTAGTATCAGAGGTCATGGCTCGAACACTCAACTCTGATCTGGCACTAGCTTGTTCGCTGTCACCATCCATAGCAAAAGCTAATTTTCCTATGCGCATGACATGGATGAAATGGTTTGGCTTTATGGGGTTTAACGTCCCAAAGCAACTGGGGCTATGAGGGATACCGTAGTGAAGGGATCCGGAAATTTCGACCACCTGGGGTTCTTTGTTGTGCACTGAGATTGCACAGCACACGGGCCTCTAGAATTTCGCCTCTATTGAAATTTGACCCCCGTGGCCGGTATCAAGCCCGCATCTTCTGAATCAACAGTAATTAATACAGTAGAACCTCCATCACATGAAATCGTCGTATAATCTAAAAAATTAAAATTCCATTTAACGTTACAGAAGCAGCCGTATTGATGCAGTATTTGTTCCAGAAAACGTGACGCAAGCAGGCAAATGAAACAACTGTATTGTTTTATGTACTCTGGTTTTAATGTGAAAGCATTACTAGGCTATGTCAGCGAGGTCGTATCACCAAAACATGTCCGCAGTAGTTGTGTTGTTCTCAGAAGAGGTAGGATCAAACGAATGGTTTGTGATCGACAGAGGAGGGTGTGAGGATGACGTGCAAAAAATTTGATGTCAATAGGATACTTAAGAGCCAAAAATGTCGAAAAACCGTCGAAATGGCGCAGACGTCGATATAGTGAGTGGACAGAAAACAGCCATGGACGGCAAAGTAGTAGGTAAATAGGCAAAAAAGAGAAAATAAAGTTTGAAATGAATTGAAAAATCAGGGGGTATTACCCCTTATGTAATACCCCCGATACAAGGGGGCCTTTAAGGGAAATAAACTGAACTGAATGAGTAACAATTAATCGAACAAAAAGTTTGACATAGATTAATTAGATAATTATGAGCAAAACTCATTGGATGGCTGAATAGGCTGAACAGGGATATAGTGGGTGGACAGAAAGGCAGCGTTGGCGCCAAATTTGAAAACGAAAGTGTGTGATTGAGGTTCAAGGATGTAATCGGTGAAATTAATCAGTTAGGTGATTAGTTAAGATGATTAACAGAAACGCTTTGAGACTGTGCTGACCAAAGGCCAGCTAACATCTCTCCTTGCTTCGTCACTGGGCACGAGTGCCGTGGAGTCTTTAGTGCTTTCGTATTCTCTTAATGCGGGTCACTGCAGTGTTCTCTAACTTTTTTTTTGTACACCCAACTCCTGTCAACAATAATTGCTATTAACAATGCATTCCATTACAAAGTAAATACATTTCTTTCTAATGAGTTAAAACTTGTTTTTCTCAAGTGAGAGCACCCCAGCCCTAAATCAATTCTCTTGTTGTATATGCTGGTAGTAATGTAAGTTTTGGTCTAAGCTTGTGAACTAAACATTTCGACAGAATTGCCTGTCCGATTAGATTGTACTAATTAAAAGGTAAGGGTCTATTTTTCCAATTAAGGTAGTGTTAATTCATTGGTTTGTCATTGGTCTAGAAATGTTTAAAAACATATGAAAGAACATGGTCTAGTTTGCTGCATGTGTATGTGGATTTCTTTTTTCCACTTGTTCATTGTGTTGTTACCCAGGCAGCATATATTTTTGTTGTGAACTAGTTCACTTGATGTCATCATCAGACCTGAGCAAAAGCATATATAAAATGTTATTTTGAGTTAGGTTTTCACCTGAATGCAAACAAAAAATTTGATTGTTAAACTGTTTTTCATTTTTTTTTTATGTTGCATCCTCGATGCCTTCAAAACATGGCAACAACTTGATCTGCATGTATGGACTTCAATGCATGTGTAACAAAATACATATTGAAATAAAATTAGAAATAATCGTAGTGAAGCACAAGAAGCTTGGTGCTTATTTGGACGTAGCAGACTTCTTCGGGGGACTGCTGAAAGTGTGCCTTTTCTTGCAGTCCTTCTAAGGGGAGGTAGATGGGAACATTAATGTTTTCAGACTGTATTTAGAAAGAGTGGGGCAGTTTAGAAACTATGGAGGAATCTGTACCGTTATACATGCGAGGTCTGACAAGGGCATCAAAGCCTAAAAATGTCAGGAGGTACTGTGTGCTGTAGTTGCATAAGCCTTTCAGAGGTCTACTTTACGACTGCACTTGACTTCTCATGGAAAAGGTTATTTTGCAGGGTGTCGATTGCTGGCTTTTTCTGTGTTCATGCATTAGCTGGCAAGAAGATGCATATGTGAATGCGTGAATGCAAAATTTCATTTGTGATGAAAGTGGCTTATGTGATGAAATGTCGGTATTATTTTCTTTGACTTGCAATGGCAAAGTAGGTGGGAATGTTGATCAGTTGCCAGTAAGCTATGTGGTACTCCTTATGATTGCAGCTAATCGTATTGCAGCAGTTATCATGCTGAGCAGTATTTGTTTATGGTGAGCACTTGCTTAACTTAGCGGTGTGCTTGTGTGGTTTTTTTCAGATCCCACCTGGTGACAGTGCCTCCAGGTCACCAAACACATCTTTCTGATGCACTCATCAGCTCACCGGTGATTCAAGGCGAAGATGGCACTGGCGGCATTGGATTGGGAGTTGGCGGCTTTGAGTTTGGTGTTGATCCAAACGAGGATCCAGAGCTGGCCCTTGTAAGTGCTAGTGTTTGTGTTGCACACACCTGGCAGCATTTGCCCAATGTGGGTGTCAACTGAGGGCGTCAAAGTCTGAATGGGTATAGCTCCTGCCTAAATGGCCATAGTAAATCTACCAGGCAGCGGCTGAAACATGCTGAGGTTTTTATGCCAGTGGGATGTCAAAGGCATGTGTTAATTGGCTTTTTGACACCTGCTTTTGTCCTCCTGTTTGTATAGTGACCGTCGTTGGTTTTACTCTGTTAATCTGTCCCTTCAGTTTTTAGGTGCGTTTGAAGTTCTTGCCAGTGGCTATGCTCTTCTGTGAAAAGGAGCAAGCACCAGAGGTGTGCAGGAAGGTTGAAGGGCACTCCTGATCTCTCTAGCATTTCGCCTCCATCGAAATGTGGCCACGGCGGTCGCATTTAGTGCAGGCGAAATGCTAGAGGCCCGTGTACTCTGCTGTAAAATCTCTTGTCCCTTCAAGTTTGAATTAATGAGTCTGCTGTATATAGCTGAACATCGAGGTGTGAACTGTGAAAGTTACACTAGAATTAGCTCGGTGATCGAGCTTAGTGCATGTGAGTGTGTGCCTCATTCTGCTCCTGTTGTCGGGGCCACTTACCTTGAAGTTGGCTGTATTTCTTAGCTACTTGTGGTGTTCTTTTCGCATACATAAATTCTAGTCTGTGCTTGCACACTGCATGTTTTGTTTCCTTGCTCAGACGTATTAGTGTGCTACACATGTCCAGGTATTCTTGAAGTCATTGCAAGGACATGTGGGGTTTTATTGTTAAAAACCTGCTTCCTGTAGTACTTCCTAGTTTTTGTGCAGAAAACCTGTCTCCTACCATTGGATGTAACAACCCTTGAGCATATGTAATACTTTTGTAAGGGCTGCACACTTTATTTCTTTTCATGGTTTTAACGGGGCATGGCTCTTACACAAGACTGGCTTTTTTGCATAAAACCTTTCCAACACACATCCCGCTTTTGTGCTGTGACATACATATTTGTGGTGAATTAGCGCAGCCGTTGCATCCCTGATATCTCGTTTGTCTCGACTTTGTTAATGGTGCCAGTGCCATGCTTTGGTTTCAATTGTAAGTCAACCCCCCCCCCCCCAACTTCAGAATTTCAAATTTAAAAAATAGGTACACTTGCAATCGTGTAAACACGGTAACATGAGTCTCTTGTTTTCTGACATCCGCCAACACTGGTATTACTCTGTTGCAAAAAGCTTCTCTTTACCTGAATCAAGCCTATTTTTTAAAATTAGTGGCAGGCTTCTCTGTAACACATGGTATACGGTGTATAGCAACTCTGGAGGGTACACAGAATATTTTACACCACACACAGAACAAACTAGTAGGAAAGGACAATTCTGTTTCAGTGGTACGGATTGCAAGCAAAATTACGAAAAGCACTGAAGACCACTTATGTGCTGTGAATCTGAAAGCATGCACACGGAGTGTTCGGCTGCAGCGATGGCACACTGCTCTAATGCAGTATTTTGCTTTCTTTCCTGATGATGTAGGCACTGCCGATGACTTCATGAGGTCGCATGGGTTTTCAGACTGTCTGGCAGGGAGAGCAACGACAACGCCGGATTTTCCGCCTCATGAGCCATATACAGTGAAAGCTCGTTAATTCGAACCTCGATAATTCGAATTTCGGATAATTCGAACTACACTGCTTGGTCCAGCCAAGCTTCATAGAGATCTGTGTATAAAAAAAGCCCGTTAATTCGAAAGCGAGTTGGTTCCACTACGGATAATTCGAACTACGCGCCGCCGCGCCTGTGCGGCTTGGCGCACAGCATGTGGCCAAAAAAAAAGAAAGCATCTCCCCATAGTTAGTGGCTGCGCAAGTCCTAAACGGGGACACAAGATGGAACCAGATAAAACCGTGGATGAGTGGTTACAGCCTACATGGCGCCATCACAGGCGCAGTGGCCGGCCGGTGGCACTGGAGGGTAGGGGTTGGCGGCGGTGGTGGCAGCTGCCTATCCTCTTTTCCGCGCAACCTCTGGAACTCTCAACTAAACACTCGTTAATTCAAGCCCTGTTAATTTGGAAATACGCATAAGTACTGTCAGCGCGATCCCAGCCAACACCCGTGAAAGGCTATGACTTCGGACGGCTCGGACGGGCGCTACAAATTATCCTTCCACGCATCAGTCGCCAACAGAAGCACGCCGCGATTATGACGCTGGCTTTTAGCATCGTTTGCTGCTGTTATTGTGCGTTCCAATGACTGAGTGGCAGTAGTCGGCGTCCGTCCCGTCCACCCCAATCGCCCATGGCACGATAAGGCGATAAGGCGAACGTATACTGAAAACGAGGCTTGCACAACCGGACAAGCGTTGGCACTCTGCCAAGTTCGCTTCCCCCCACTTGCTAGAGCTAACGCCAGAAGTAAACGCACCATGATGTTATCGCTGCCCAAGCATCTTGGCACGCAGCCAAGAAATGCGTTGTGGACCGTGAGTGACGGTGCGAAACGAACGGAGGGACGCATTTTTTTTTTTCAAGTTCTTTGGCAAAAATCGGGGTGGGTGGGTTCATTATGCGAGTGGGTTCGTTGCGTGAGTAAACACGGTACATATACCGTAATGCAAATGGTTCTTGCCGGTTTTTTCGCGGCCATTCGATAATTCGAACTTTTTTTCTGGTCCCGTGAAGTTCGAATTAATGAGCTTTTACTGTAATGCTTTCGGATTAATAACTTGACTGCTCGTAATCGGCACCAAGAAATTCTTTCAATGGTTCATTTTTGGATAATGCTGTGCAGTCTGAAAGCGCATCGAAAGTTTAACAAAAGGCAGTTCATAGTTGATTCAAGTGAGCTTGTTGCTCTCTGGTGTGCTTATTGTTCTGTCTGTGGAGTTTAGCTGCTCTGGTGTATGCACATTGCAGGCACTGCGTGTGTCCATGGAAGAACAGCGCCAGCGTCAGGAAGATGAGGCCCGGAGAGCAGCTGCCAACTCTGCGAAACAAGCCACCCAAGCTCCTTCCACTACCGAGGCAGAATGTATGCTTGCAGGATTGTCTTGATACGGCACATTTCTGTACACTTTAATGGACCAGTGCCCATAAAGTTTCTTGCATTTTATATTTGGGGACAAAACACTGATGCATATGTCACCTTGTGTTGCACATAAGTAATGGCCTTTGAATTGATGTGTGTGCAGTAAAACCTCGTTAATTTGGACTTCAAGGGAATGGGAACAAATATTTGATGTTCATCCAGGTTAGCTAGCAAAAAAAAATTGCCAGAACTTGCTTGCATCGTCATAAATTTATTCGATGAAAAGCTGGACTACTGTCTCTTTTAGAGACAAAAATTGCATGGCAACAAAGATTTTTCGCCATTTTGTCACATTGTCTAATGCATATACACACTGTCGGTTGCGAAGACAGTTTTATTATGGATACTTTCCGCACAGCCTGGCTGCCTTGGCGGTTAACAAACATAGCACCCGTATGGGCAGGCCACAGTGGTAATGTGTTGGCATGCATTTGTGATGTAACCTCCTGTTGCTGCGTCACAGATTTCTCACTATTCTCTCAGATTGTCTAATGCATATACACTCTGTTGGGAGTGTCGGAAGCAGAACTGTTCCATAATAAAACTGCCAGTGCGGTAGCGGTGCAGCCTCTTCTCTAGCAATGCCGGCACATGTGAAAAGGCTTCACTTCACCGACAGTGAACAGCACATGATGAGTGTGCAGTTTTCTCAACACTGGGAGAGCTGGAGAAAAAAAAAAGTGAGGGAAGCACAAATTGTCGCTGGAGTAGCGTGATGCTTCGAAAAAGGCTAGCAACAGGTTAATCAGTGTTCTAAACAGCCGTAAACGTAAACAGCATGTAAACGCAGTGTAGCTTGTCTTGCTTACCTGGCTGGCTGGCTGAGTCAAACCTAATTGTAACGAACACTGATATAGAGAATTGTGTTGGCACACGTTAAAAGAACCTCAGGTGGTGGAAATTATCCGGAGCCTTCCACAGTGGTGTCCCTCATAGTCGAGAGTCACTGTAGGACGTTACTCCCTATAAACCAAACCATTTTTAATGTGATTTCACCTTGCTTTAATTTCTTATTTCGGTTTCCATTTTGTATGGTCCTTTCGAGTCTTCTCGTAAAAGCTGCATTTAACGAAAACTTGAACGCAAATATCCAACTTTTTTTCATTTCGTTATATCCAGATTTAAATATTACGTGGGCTTAATGAGGTAGACCTCAGTGCTCTCATTTAACGTGTGATCTGCACAGACAGATAAGTCGCACACAATACACTCGCGCTCTATACAGAGACTTCCCTTTAATCCCACCACCTCCCTTCCCCATGTAGCGTAGCAAAGCTGCTCTCGTGAGCATACCTTGGATAAATCACAAGTGCTCACTCGGGCTCACTCGCAAGCTTGGTGAGCTTAAAAGAGCTCTGAAAGGGGCCCTCAGTAATGTTGCCATGTGCCTAGGATGTTAAAGGACACCACTTCACAAATATCCTCCAGCGAGAATGTTTTTAATGCGTTTTGTGGAAGGCAAGTTATCTTGGTTAAAATTTCATTCGGTGTTTTCGCGCCTTTCTCCCTCCTCTTGTCACTTTTGCACAGTGAAATGTTGGTGCTCCCCTGCCGGCTGCTGACGCGTGCAGGAGTTCCTTGAGAGTGTCCGGCCATAGCCATGATAGCTGCTTAATGTCAGAAAGAGTTGGCGCGGCAAGCCAATGATAGCCCTCCGCTACTGACGTAACAAGTGCTGTACGACTCGTGCGCAGATTCAGGCGAAAGCCCAAGGGGTAGAAGCGCAAATTTTTTTAAATATATTGTAAATGATCGGCTCGCTTTTGAGGTCTTTTACACGGCATGAACGTTCGGTGGCCTGAACTCTACATAATGCAAGTGTATTATAGCTAACCTGAAACACCCTTTTCAGGGACCCTTTTCAGGGACCCTTTAAGGGCTCACTCAAACTCGTGAACTCCTTCTCATTTAGGCTCAGGCTCACTCAGACTCGCGATTCATCTAGGCTCACTTGCTCATTGCCACAACGGTGGCTCAGTGGTTATGGTGCTTGGCTGCTGACCCGAAAGATGCGGGTTCGATCCCGGCCGCGGTGGTCAAATTTCGATGGAGCCGAAATTCCAGAGGCCCATGTACTGTGCGATGTCAGTGCACGCTAAAGAACCCCGGGTGGCCGAAATTTCCAGAGCCCTTCACTACAGCATCTCTCATAGCCTGAGCCGCTTTGGGACGTTAAACCCCCATACACCAAACCACCACCAATTACTCGCTCATTTCAACTCGCGACTCATCTAGACTCAGCTCACCTCGGCTCACTCATTTAGACTCACAACTCGCGTGTACTCACTTATTTAGACTCTCGTCTCATCTGCGCTCACTCATTCGGGCTCAGCTTGACTCAGGACTCCTGTAAGCTTGCACATCAGACAACTGAATAGTTTTTATGCCCAACGGCCCAAGTTACGCACCTAAAATGTCAAAAAAGGTGTTAAAAACATGGTGATGCGATGAGCTAGCATGCAGGTGCCGCTTGCGGGAAGTAAAGGTCTAAGGCCGCTGCATGCATTCCGCTACCAATTAAAAAAACAGCAAAGGAAAAATTAGAACAAATTCAGCTAGCCACAGCCAATATCCGAGACCAAGTGCTGCGACTAATCAACTTTTCTCGCCTTTTAATAATGTTCTAGGGTGCTGCAGCCACAAAAATTGCATACCACAAAACAATGAAATTGCTCTACATCATCATCTCAACCAAAAGCGTATTCAGTATTACAAGTCCACAGCAAAACTCGTTTATGAACATTACAAACTCTTGCCCAATAGGCATCATGGATTCACTTGGGATCGTGGGATTGTTCAGCCTTTCATCATGAACTTATTTGATTTGATAGGTCCACACTTTACCGGACTGACCGCACTCAGATCACTATCTGAATGTGAGTCCACTCTCACCACAGCTCGGATCGTGATCTTAAATGAGCCTGAGTGAGTGAGTCTACTCATGAGTGAGTTCGCTGACCTATGCTCATGAGGAGACAGTGGTATGAGCCTCACAGCTCTTTCTTCCCCCATTTTATGTTGGAATATTTTCCTGGAGGTGGCAGCCCCAGGGAACTCTGAATTTATGGCTATCTGAAGTGTTCTCATTGCAGGTGAAGGTTCTGTGAGGAGGCTTCGCATTCTCTTAAGTTAATTTAATGGGTTTGTGCAGCTGGCTCAAGTGAAGAACGGCTTTTGGAGAGAGCCCTGGCCATGTCCATGGAGACAGAACCTGCCCCGGCTGCCACGACTTCTAGCCTGCCGGACTTCTCAGCCATGACAGAAGACGAGCAGATAGCCTACGCCATGCAGATGTCCCTCCAGCAGGCTCGTGAGTGTCAATCTTCTCTCTCTCATATTTTATTATTCTTTTTTTTAAGCTTGGCAACATGTGAATGCTGTGTTGATATTAGTGTTAGAAAAACGTTCTGTCTGCCATGTGTCATCTTAAAAGGGATACCGAGGACAAATTAAAGTTGGCGCCTGTTAATAGATAAGTGTCTAATTATAATGACACTATTTTCACTGAAAATGGAGCTTTTAGAAATGGTAAAAAAAAAACTAGCCTAAAAACGGTTAAAAAAAAATGAAGTACAGGTGTCATCACCACATGCTGTGTCGCAAGCAGACCGTGTTGCATCAGGACATTTTCACTGAGACCATTCAGGCTAGGCTGCACCGTTATTCACTTCCAAATGGTGATCATGGAGTCCTTTCCGGTCTTGACATCACAAGTTTGAATCAGGTGGCGGGGAAGTTCTTAAATACAATTTTTGCAGCAATGAATTCGTCCTTTGCTTCTGGACAAAGATAACTATAGAATCAATTTTTACTGGGAACAAAAGTTTTCTGGCATTGTGCTCACTGTCCCTTTGAGCTAATGACACGTCTTGAAACTACCTATGCATCAATCTGTAAACATCAGAGGGCTTGAGAAAGTAGTGGCCAGCCCCTGAAAGAGAGCTCCAATGTTTTATGACCAGTTCGCTCTCTTCAGGGCTGAACGTGATGGCCTGGAGTAGCAACTGTTATGTGCAGCGGTCCGTTGTAGTTGGTCACGTGGCTTGTTATGTATGGCATTGAGTGCCAGATATGAGAAGCAAGGCAGCAGTTATTGTGGATGTCATGGTAAAGTTGGGATTCTTCACAAGCGCTGCCTGTTGCCACATGCTTAGTTATTCCAAGCGGCTAGCGAAAACAGCTTATAAAAAAAAAAACGACACAGACGGGAGAATGTAGTGCACAGCTGTACACAAGGTTTTCTGCTACATTCTGTTTCGAAGAGGTATTTGCAAAAAAAAAAAATGCACCAGAACTGCATGCAGCCATTGAAAAATGTGTGTCGTGGGGGGGCCATTCAGCTTGGGTATGTTGCGTTTTGCTGCTCAGCTAGCTGACTGAAAACTATGGTAGGCTTGTCATGTCACTAGCACCGTCATGTGCTCAAATTTCGCTCTGTGTTGGCGTTGGATGGTGTGCTTTAATACATGCCACTTGCTGGGACACTGGGGACAACTCCATAGCATTTTTGTTAGCAAAATCCAATAATGGGACATTTCATGGCGTTGTTGTCGCTTGTCTGGCAGAAATAGACCATTTATTGCTGAGAGGCTTGGATCTTTTATCAGCTTTATCAGCTGTCACTTTGTTTGCACCGGCCTTGCTATGGATCCCGTTCCCAGTCCCAACAGCTAAGTTCTCGTGAAGAACTTCAACCTGCAGCGGCTGGGCTAGCTGGATACCAAGAACATCAGAGTGCCGACGAGTTGGCAGTGTCAGCTGCAAGCGAAGCTAATATTCTGGCAGCTGTCATCACCGAGCCACCACCACAACTGATGAGCATTGCTGTAGTGTAGGGTAAATTGCAGTGAAATGCAAAAAAAATAAACGCAGGTGCTGGTCTAGGGATGAACTTGATCTGAGGATCACTTAGAGGGGCATTTGGATGTTGTCTGGTCCGAGCTTGTAAATCGAGATGCATCTAAAACTGAACCACACGGGCATGCATAGCAGTACCAAGTGCCAGTTTCTTTGGCTTCCAACATGTGGGTTGTCTTTTTTCAGTCTTTCTTGTGTGATAAAAATCCACTAGCAATTCTGAAACAAGACTTAATTCAACATTCAGATGCGTAACCTTCATGCACATTGTCAGCCTCAGAAGTGCTTGGTTCTTCACTGTTTTCGTCATCATGCTTGTACAGTATTGTGCATCTTTATCATGAAGAATTAAAAAAATTTTCTGACCTCAACCGTTGGTTTGTTTGCGGTAAAACTGAGCACAGAGCTTTCCTATTGTGGTGACTTGTAGCATGTTTTACAATACTTACTTGATTCAGCCGTGAATGATGCAACTCTAATCATCTGCGCCGAGATTGACGAACTGAAAGCAGCCAGTGCCAGATTGCTACGAAGGGCTGCAGTGGCGCCATCAAAGGACCTGCACAGCTTGTAATGCTGACCTCGGCACCCTTCGTGTCGTGGCGTTTTTATATGGAAACAGCAGATGGCGTCACTAACGCCCTTTAGTGAAAACCCAGAGTTGGCAGCTTTTGGTTTGTCTATTTCGAGGCAGACCATTGCGGGTTTGCATCATGCACGGCTGAACCAGGTAAGTACTGTTGAAAAAATTACTACGAGACAAAAGTTACCGCAATGCCCCAATTCTGTGCACAGTTTCAGCATAAATGAACCAGCAGTTGAGGCGAGAAAATTTTTAAGTCTTCACGATAAAGATGCACAATACAGTACGTGCGAGGTTGACCTATGGCAGTGATACATGTGTTTTAGTTCTTGCTCTTTTCTACCTTGCAAGAGCTTTGTTTTAGTGAGAGAAGTCTTTTCGTTATTAGGAGCCGGTATTCTATCAATACAAGGCAACTTCTATTTCTCCTCAATGTCCCTTTGATTGCTGTAACTGTTTTTAGCCCAAAATATGAATACGTGTACCGTATAAACTCTTGTAAGGGCTGCACTTTTTTTTAAATTCAGGTGTGAATTTTGAAGGTGTAGCCCATAGGCAAAAAAAAAAACGCATTAGCGCATCTTTTTTTTCTCAATATGTAGTCGAAAATTCAGGTGTGGCCCATACACAGGCGTACTTGGAAAGCAGGTTAGCTGTGGAAGAATTTGCAGTATATCCTCTGTCGTTTTGAAAAGGAAAGGATTGTTGGGAAAGGCAGAGCACGAATGAAGGGAAAATGAGTGTGAGAAATTTTGCCTTGGACAGAAGCAGAGCAGGACTTGGTGCTGCTTTAAGCGGAACAAACTGGAAGCTTTTGTTGCATGCAGAGTCTGACAGTTCTGCATCGGGGACAGCACCTAGGGCTTCCCCGGCCGTGAATGAGGAGCCAATGGAGACAGATGAGCCTGAGGAGCCCAAGAAGGTAGGCCAAGCCCAGTCATTTAGTGACCAGTACCCTACCAAACCCTGAGCTGTGCTCTTCAACCCATTGAAGCTTCAGTGACGGCCATTGTGCAGGATGAGGCAGAGTCCGAGGACTACGAGATGATTCGGGACCCTGCCTTCCTCCTGTATGTCCTAGAGAACCTCCCTGGTGTGGACCCCCAGAGCGAGACTGTGCGCAATGCTTTGGGAGAGCTGACGCAGGGAGATGCTGGCAAGAAGTCTGCTGAAAAGGAAAAGGGCACGCAAGACAAGGACAAGTCTAGTGGGGACAAGTAGTTACCTGTCCTTAACAGGCGCGCCCTGCTGCGTGGCTTGGCCCTGCCCTTTTGGCAATGCTATGATTTTCTAATGCTAATAGCTTTCTGGGGCAGCGGCCTAGTAATAAAGGATTTATTGTGTCCGCCTTGCTCCTGAGCATTCTTTCCCACACAGATAGGCCTTGTTCTTTGCAGAATAGGGTCGTGGAAGCAAACACACCCCTTCTGCAGTGTTGCAATGATCCACACCTTCAGCATGTGTTCATAGTTGTCTTGAGCAGCATCCTGCTGCTGAAAGAGCCAGCAAACCAACCCTTGCAATTTACCTCTATGCCGTCTGCAAACCAACCCTTGCAATTTACCTTTGTGCAGTCTGATTGGCTTAGTAGTGCTGAGGCATAAAAAGGAGGGGGGGGGGGGGGGGGGGGCATCACATGCTGTAGTGATTCCAGTGCATGCGTTGCATTGGGCCTGCCCTTCTCCAATTCCAATGCGCTAGCAATCCTGAAAGTGGAGAAAATTACAAAAAAAAAAGTGTTGGTTCAGGAGACCTCTAAGGGGCATGACAGGTTTGTTTGAAGAATTGCAGTTGTGTACTTGCATGAAAAATGCAAGAGCCTGTGATTCTGTACCCAATGGGAGTGCCCTCGACATGCTGTAAATTCCAAAAAACTCTTAGCAGGGAAATTCTCACAGACAATGCCGACGCAGCAGACACTATGACCTTGGCTTTACCTAGAATAGTGAAGCTTTCGCTTCAAAACAAGCCGGGCGAGCTGTCATGCTCTTGATCGTATTGCTGCGCACACATCTCCGTCTTGATTCTGACCTACTAAAACCAACTTGGTTGACGTCATGTCTGCCAATAAAGTGCTCCGCCAGTGTGTCTCATTCTGGACAGTTCCCGCCGGCCGTCGTGCAGTGCGTGTATAATTTTCCGGCGTATAATTCAGGCTTTTCATGTGTTATCGCTATGTGAGATTCACATAATCAAGGTTCAGCTGTAGTCAGTCAGACTAGGCAGATCCGACGGTCGGTGGGCTGGTCACCAGATTTCAGCTGAAGCAACGGTGTGTTAAATTATACCGGCGACGATGCCAGCGTGGCCAACGATCGCCTATTGTAGTGTGACAGGTTTTCAGGCCAGCGACGCCGACAAAACCAATCGGCGAGAAGGCCGAGTGAAAAGTTCACACCCGATGAGGCAACCGCCTGAACAGCTAGCTGCATTTCTTTCTACGTATTGCTAAAAAACGAAACGGGCTAAATTTCATATACTTTAACACTCGCAAGCGATGAGCTTTGCCGGGTAATTTCAGTCGACGCCGGCCTGTACACCTTCCACAACGAGTAGACCTAGCTAGTCCACAGGAATAGTTCATGCGATTTCGGCAATTATGAATAGCGAATCCACAAGTTTTAGCACATGTAAACTGCCGTCGAGCATAGGTCCAGAACTGCTTACATCGTAGGAAGCGCACACAATAAGCGGGAAATACCAGTGTGGCATGGTCTGCCGAGCAAAGCCATTTGCTGCAGATGGCTTGCATAATGTTCGACTCGGTATTCGGCTAGAAGGGGATGGGGCAATGGGACATATAGGAGCAATGATAACAGAAAAATTTAAAGAAAAAATCAATGTTGCGTGTATTTTATAGGGAAAGGATAGAGCAGTTACTGCAATGGTTTAAGTTTTATGGGGTTTAACGTCCCAAAGCGACTCAGGCTATGGGGACACCGTAGGGGAGGACTCCGGATAATTTCGACCACCTGGCGTTCTTTTAACATGCACTGACATCGCACAGTACACGGGCCTCTAGGATTTCACCTCTATCAAAATTCCACTGCCGCAGCCGGGATCGAACACACATCTTTCGGGTCAGCAGCCAAGCACGATATATCCACTGAGCCACCGCGGTGGCTCGGTTACTGCGATGGCTTTGCTTGGACAAAAAATGTAAAAAGGCAGAGAACATTTCTAGTAGCACGTTGGCAGGATCTGATGGTATTCCAATTATGTTAATAAAGAAATTGGGCCTAAAATGTGAGCAAGCACTTCCAAGAGAGGTAGTGAGCAAAATGATAATGGATGGTAAAACCCTCGATGGATTGAGAAGTATGAGCATGATGTATAAGGGAAAGGGGGACAAAGCTTAAATAACTACTATTCCGTAAAAGTGATGTCAGTGGTTCTACACGGTGGTGATGCAGATTATAAAGGACAGACTGCAGGCATGCGTGGGGAATGAGGAGCTATAAAGTGGGTTTCGGACACAAAGGAGGTTAGAGGGCAATCTTTTCTCATTGATGCAGCGTATAAAAATAGAGTGATTTTAGGCAACCTGCTTCTAAAGTTTGTGTTATTAGCCAAGGCTTTTTCAGTTTTTTTTTTTTTATTATGGCACTACTGGCCTGTACTCTCACAAATAGCTTTGTTTTAGAAATATCCTTGTGCTGCTGTTTTGCATGACATCACTAAAAGCTCGAATAGTTGTGGTGAAAGTATGCACCATCTGCAGGTGTGCAAGGCGCTATCGGTTTCTTGCTGTGGTCCCAAAAGTGCGAGTTTCGAGTCCGTTTTACACATCACTTCAAGCATAGATGTTGACCATATCGTGCTTCTGAGAGCTCAAAGTTTTCAGATGAGTTAGTCATGACTGGTTAATGACTAACTTGTGATTAACTAGTCATGACTGGTTAATAACTATTTAGTCATGACTTGACTAGTAATGACTAGTTACGACTCACCTCAGATGTAACGGACAGAGTCATGGCCACAAATATGAGTGCTTAAAGGCTTTTGCCATAAAATGTAAACCAGGTGTTGAATTACCGTTGGGCAGCTCCCATCACCAAGCACTGGCACTCAACAGACGGAACTGCGGCAGGATATCCAGGGATAACGACGGCTAAGGAGACCTCCTAGAGTGTTAATTTCACTTTTGTAGCATTTGAGATGCCACTGTTTGTTCTGCTGCAGAAGCCAGATTTTTTTTTTCCCCCACTGCAAGCATGCACTGGATTTACTCAATATACAGCAGGCAAGGATTACACCACGAAATGGTATTAAAAATATATATAAATGACTAACTTACAAATTCTACTTCCAGTTTGAACATGAATAATTAAACAGTTCATCCAGAACTATTTATACCTCATTCTGAGACTGCTGCCACATTCAGCATAGCTAGTCAGAATTCATTCCTGGTCAAATTGTACATCCTTCCAGATGACTGACATTAAATGTAAACTGCTCATATATATGCACTATACACAGCAGGATGTATAACAGAAGTAGAAACAATACACATACACAGCATTTACTTACAGCTGAGGTTTAACTCGTATACACGATATAAATACTCCATAAGACCAACTGTGTGTGACAGGTCTCTGCATACATGCCCTTCCATCATAAAGGCAGTCTGTTGTCACCCTTGTGAAGAGCACTTAAGCAGCTGAAATGTCCTGCAAGCAAAAGGACGGCCCACCATAGCTGCTAGGCTCTACAGGCAATGCTAACAGGGAAGCAGAGCCAGGCAAGCACGAGCACTTTACCCAAAAACCGTGGGCTGCTGGCTAATCAGTTACTTAGTTCAGTGTAGCTTTGGTGTGCACTCCTCAAGTGCTCTACACAAGGGTGATGCAGACTGCCTTTGTAGTTCGACAAACATTAGTTCCTTTCCAGAAATGATGCATATGTGTGGCTGACACAGCACTGCTTCAGATAAGGCCAACTCCAATGTCTCAACAATACCTTATGCTAGTAGATCTTTGTTTTTCTCTGAACTACCTTGCTACCCTCAAAACTGTTGAAACAGTCCAATGATGCATCCAGTGTGTGTTACTTTCTCTGAATTGAACTTCAACTGTAAGTCAGCACTACGCATATTTAAGGCCCCTCATTCCTGGGTTTTATTTTCTTCACGGGAAGTAGGGAGGTAAAATTCAGACACTATTTAATAAGTTCCACAATTTAGCTGTCTTCTTTCAGGGTATTTTTTTATCAAAAAAATAGATTATTAGTGGGTTTTTTTATGCGGTACAAAAAATGCCTTGTTTTTTATGCCTATTATTTCCATAAATGGTGTAGAAATTACACGTCTGAGCCACGAAACTGTTTACTAAATTAGGTATTTATTGTTCTCACTGCTATTATTTCGCTGTGTTCGTTACCAACATTGTGTACAGAACTTAAGCATCTTGGCCTTTTGTGTATTAAGACTGTTGCTGTGACGTTGAATGAATGCAGAAACATCCACAACATCGCAGCAACTATTAAAAATGCACAAAAAGCATAAGGCAGAACAGACACCATTAGTGTGGGTAGCACTTGATATAATGATGCTAAAAAGGCTTTTATAAAACCTACCTTATGAACATAGATCAGGCCATGCCATGGATAAAAGGCACTAAAAAAGGTTTACAATCAGTAAGAACTTACTGGCAACACCTCTCTAAAAATAATTGCCAGGCACCCACCAGTTTCCACATAATGCTTTCAGCTTTGTCCACTGACAAACCACATTTTCTTAAAGGTGCGTTTCCAGAAAGAAATTGTGTTTAATGCAAATTTTAAGAAATCCGCTCGAGGTGCAAGAATCAGACGAAACTGGGTTTTCCCTGAAAACAAAAAGCCCAATGTATGTGCTGTCCCTGTCCCTGCACTGCAGCTATCATGCAGTCACATCACATGGCCAAATAATAAACTGCAGTGAAAATAAACAGGCGAAATAAAGCAAACACAAGTATAAATTCTAAAAAAATTTATGACATCCACTTGGAACTAGTGGTCTCTCTCTTCAGGCGGTCGATATTCAAGCCCAAGGTGTTCAAAAATTGATTCTTCTGTTGGAGTGGGTAGCCTGTTTCCGCATCCTATTTTTTCTTCACCCTGGAACAAGCCAAGTTTACAGCAAGAGCTATTGAGACTCAAGTAAAGTACACCCATCATAAAGTATTTGTGAACTAGCCTTTCTTATGAACTGCTCTTTCTCTTGAATCATGCAAAAGTCAATGATTAATCCATGCTTTTGATATACACATCAAACAGGACAAAATAGAGAGCCTACTACAGTGCACAAAAGCACAAGCACAGAAAAATTACAATGGCACATTATGACCATTTAGTTTCCTCAATGTCTGTGCATTATAATGAGGTGTTGACTCACAAACCACACATCCACCTAACTGCTTTCCCAACCACAAGAATAAGATTAACAGCAGCTCAGACTGGCAGTGAGTTTTTTTCCTTATTTGCTACAGGTGGCTCAGTAAAGCTGCATTACAGAGGAATTACACAAAACTTGAATATAACAACATATGAAGCCATAATGAGTAGTCCCCATCATTTATGGAGTGCGTGACTGACATCCATCATCACGTTCAAACAAAGGTTGCCGCCAGTCTAAAATAGAATCTACTAGACTAACTATGCTTGCACCAGTCAAGCACCTGGCTGTGGCACTGTCAGAGTACTGACACATTTAATTTTATGAAAAAAATACATATATATTACGAGACGTGTGTTCTCGGAAATAAATCTATTCTAGCTCTGCCACACAACCCAGTCGCGTGGTATTATCAGCGGATAGAGCACGCACGTCCCATCATACATGGGACTGAAGAGTAGATGTCTTTAGTCATTGTCACACGTGGCATGAATTTCAGTAATAAAACACCTGCTGTGTTCTACAAAGCTCTTGCCGTAATCTTTCCAGCTGATATCTGCACATGAAATTTCTATAGAGTTGGTGACCTTTGTGCTTCAGTAGAACATATTGTCGGGCATAATTGGCGAATTACTTCTGATATGGTAAAGTTGCACGAAAAAAAAACACACGAGACATGGAACAAGACAACCACAATGCTTTCAGTGCATGCACTTTTCCTGGGACTCCGGATCGTACTTCGGTATTTTGTAAATAGTGTACAAAGCTCTCCGCTGTCCTTCCTATCACTCCGCTCTATACTTCTCACTATCCTTTCCCTTTCACTTCCGCCGGCTGCAGCTCAGGTGCTTAAGATATTAGACAGCAATTACCGCGGCCGGCAACATTCTTTTCCTTCACCTCTTTTTTTTTTTTAAATAAACCACTACCACCACCACCACTCTGGATCGTGGTGGTGGACCCATGTTTTGTCATTCATAACATTCCTAGAATACAGGGTCTGTCCTGAAAGTTGTGGGGACGCCTTCGTCCCCTGCGTTCGCTTTCCCGCAACGCACTCCCCTTAGTTGTGTTTAACTAACAGGGGAGGGCACTCGCGTCGCAGCGACACCAGCGCCACAGATGGCGTGTTTTGCCGCTCGCGCGCGGGGGAAGACTGGCTCTCTTCTCCCTGGGACCGGGATAGCGAGCAGACGTTTAGCTCACGGCTCCGCTCTTCGCCGCGGGTGCCTCGTGGTCGGAACTTGCTCCCGCCACCCCGTCCCGTCTGGCCTCGGAGCTTTCCTTTGCCCTAGCGTGGGCGAACGTTCGCTCGTAACCGTGCTGGTGAGTCGGACATCCTCGATTCCTCAGTTTATTTTGTTGCTAGTTGGCGTTATTGTTGTTACAGCAATAAATGCCTTGTTTGTGTCAGCCACCGTGTCGTTCCTTTGTTCCCGCAGAGCAGGGCCCGCCGTGGTCGGCGAGCGCTCGGTAGCGCTCGCGACCACGGGGTGGGGTCCGGGCGGTTTTGAACTGTGTCAGCCGCGGTTAAACGGGGAGAACGTATTTATCTCCCCATTTAAAACCCCCACAAAGTAATGAGACAAGTCGCGGCGTGGCACGTGCATGCTCCAGATCGGAAAACCGCTTCTGTGGGAAGGAGGGGGAACCTTCAGCTTCACAATGCAACGAGCTCAATTGACTGCGAACAAGCCAAGCGAGTGGGCGTGTTCAAACGTGTACCCCTGTTTTGTTGCTGTGTCGAGGAACCATGAAGCGAAGGTTGGAACAGCGCTACACGGTGAAGCTTTGCAATAAGCTGAGTAAATCACCTAGGGAGACATTTGACAGCATGTGGGAATGATGCTGTGTCCAGGTCGCAAGGGTTCCAATGGCACAAAGCATTTATAAATGGCCGTGAAGACGTTCAGGATCACACAGTGAACAGTACCGTCCATAAACGTCATTGACGCGCGCCCGGACCGTTGCCCGTCGTGAACGTCTTCATGGCCGTTTGTAAATGCTTTGTGCCATTAGAACACCAGACCTGGACATCGCATCGTTCCTACACGTTGTCTTGATCACGTCGAATGACTCGGTAGGTGACTTACTCAGTTTATGGCAAAGCTTCACAGCGTAGCGCTGTTCCACAGTTCGCTCCATGGTTTCCCCGACGCAGCGACGAAACATGGGTACACGTTCGAAGACGTCCACCCGCTTCGCCTGCTTGGAGCGAAGTAATCTGGTCGCATTGTGAAGCTGAAGGCCCCCCCTCCTTCCCCCAAAAGCGCTTTCCCAATCTAATGCATGTGCGCGTCACGCCGCGACTTGTCTCATTACTTTCAGGACAAACCCTGTACATGCTTCTTGGATTTTTTTGTAAGCATATCTGAATTCTGTTGCCTGTTCTGCTGGGGACATGCTTTCTGATCAGGTGACGTCATCTGTAGCATGGGCGGGAACTGACCTTTGACACCATCAAACAATGAATGGTTCTAAAGACCATGCCTTCTTAAATGCCTAATTCATAAGCTATATCACTGAAATTCTTCCAAATTAATGGCCTCCAAAATAATGTAGTGGAGGTCGCCCAAGAGGCGACCACGGCCACATTTATTAGAAGGCTGTAGGAGAAGAGATAGCGGCGGCAGCAGTGTCCGGCCGAGGCCCAGGTCCCAAGCGTTCTCTAGTGCGTGCTAGCGACACTTCATTCTCGTCCGCATTTCGCCACCGTCTGCCGCGTGGGTCGCTACAATGTGAAGACCTTCATTTGGGTTCCTACCACGCTTAAACTGCCTGACCCAAAACTTTATTTGATCATATGAAGGTGTATCACGACCATGCACAGCAATCGTCCTTTTATGGGGTTGTTTAGGTTTCTTTTCCTTCCTAAAAAATTTAATCGAGAAACGAAGTTTGAAATTCTTTGCTTTCCTTTGAAAACCACACTTTATCACAACTGCCACACCGTTATGTTACTTCTAGCGCTTTAGTCGGACTGGATGGCTACTACGTGTGCATGTCCGGACTCATTTTAATCTACACAGACACCTCGGCTCCCAAACACTGGCCTAACATACTCGAGTAGACAACTTACGGAACACCCCTCGTATATGTATCAAGTGCAAGGGGGCTAGGGGGTTCCAGGCGAAGACCAGAAGGCAGCAATCAAGGCAGTGTCAGCAGCGTGGAACTCTATTGAGATTTCAAGGGCCTTCGAGCGTTGCCCAAGGCTGCTAGCGTTGCTTCGAGCGGTGCCAAAGCGCACTTTCGTGAACGATACATTATTCTCTCAAACATTATTCTCCTAAACTTTAATGCAAGCAGTAAACTATTAGTCTGTACAATAATTAAAAAATTGTATTGGTCTGGTTTAAAGCACATTAATTTTACTCACACCGCGAAAGACGGTAACAGTGTTGCCAGAGCGCGACAAAACAGACAGAAAGTCGTACAAAAGGAAGTGCCTTTCAAGACAACACAGCTGGCTTTTATTAAAAACTTAAAAACCTCCCACAACTCCAAAAAGTGCACTTCAAAATTTAATTTATAAAAATATTTCTGTTATTTGCACAAAATCTAAAGTAGCGATTGTGGCGCCATACAAGTTTGGCGTAAAATATGAAAATCATTTCAATGGCCATTAAGATTTGCCGTGTAGCAGCGACATAACTCCTTCAAGTCCGATAGTGATTCAGAATCTCAAAGGCTCATGGACTCAATGGTCATTTAAACTGGCCGTGCGACAGGAGTATTAGCTCTGCTATTTTCACACTGCCAATTGCACCATTCATCCAAGTCATGAAACATTGTTGTGGTTATCTTTCACCTCTTCATTAATTGTACCAAAAGCAAATTCCATGCGTTAGTTTTTCTGCTTCACCTAATACGAACATGGACGTTTTTCATGCGGCTAAATTGTCTGCCGTGTGGTACGTAGCGAGCTCCACACTCGTGCAGAGAGCGAACCAGAAGAGTAGGGGTGAAGGGGGGCAGGTGACGCGCCACGCCGGGTGCAGCTGAAACCTAGTGATGCCACTGATGAGACAGCCACCACATTTAAGACAATGCAGATTGAGGAAGAGCGTTTTCTGGCAGAAATTGAATCAGATCTGATGCTTAAGAAATCTGCTCAAGGTGCAAGAATCGGGTGAAACGGGGCTTTATCTAAAAAATAAGGGCCCTAATCATAAATAGCAATAAGTTGTTGCACCTGCTTGCTTAGTAAGCACAGCAATTTGAGCTGCACAGCACCCAAGCTACTCTCCATGTGCTGTCATATGCACAGGACGCCTCTAAGGGTACATCTACTAGCGGCTGCACAGTGGTACCATTGTTATGCTGCATATTGCATTGAGGCCCAATAAAGCAGAGTAAGCTAATACTGCACATATTGTGTGCTTTATGAGCAGCAAGTTGTATGGTAGATGCACTGCTTATGGCTTACACAAGAGAATAAAGTAGCAACCTGCCATAAGAGACCAACATGTGAACATATGTACAAATTGCACAGCAATAAAACATCCTTAACTCCTTGCCAGAACACAATAATATGGCAGCGTGTCCGTTTCCACCCATCAAACTTAATGTCAACATAGTGAACCTCTCCTTCAGAATATATTCGCTGTAATGAGTACTGCAGCCAAATATTACACAATGTGAGTTGTGTTCATTTCATCCCCTTTTCAGGGATTTGCCTATTGTCACAGTACTCACCATTCTGCAGACATCTGCATAAAGGCCATGGTCATTAAGGGACATGCCTCTACGACGTGCAAGAAGACGCATGGACCGGTTGAAATGTGCAGAGCCAGTGAAGGCTAGCAGCGAACATGCAAACTCCTCTTGAGGCACCACAAAGATGTCTAAACGGCGGTGCTGAAAAGACAGGCAGACAGCTGTTTACAGCCAGTGAAGCAGGGCAAAAATAAAAATATGAATTTAAAACATAGTTGAAAGGTGCACCTTTGCACAAATAACATTCTTTTCCACCAGTTCTTAGCTACATGTGGATTAAATATGCATTAAACTACTAAAAATTATTCGATAAAGCTAGAGACATGAGCATTCAGTCTTGTAGTGGAAGCTAAAATTCCACATGCAATGTATGAAAACACCTTATTTTTCTTACTCTGCAAATAGCGCAGAAAAATGAAAAGACATAGAAACACCTGTCCTGTCAGCACTTTTCCTATGTGTATGCTTTCTTTGGGTTCTCATTTTGCTGTGCTGTTTGCCAAGCATGATTTAGGCCAACACACCCAACTTCTTCCTCAGCAGTTTATTTTTCCCACCAAGACGTTCTGCATACACTAATAAGTATCTCTTTTTTTTTTTTCTAAAATCAACTCAAACCTCAAAAACAAATTAAAAGTTTGGACAGAAATGCAGCACCCCAAGCAAGTCACCATAACATCCTGCAGAAGCGAAGTTGTGCAAATTTCTCCTTCCATGCACACCTATCCCCCATTTCAGTTATACTAAATGCAGACTGGAGTCACAATACACACCTGCACAGTCACCATACTGCTACAATAAAAGTAATACAGCAGCTATCGTACTTTCCGGTATGGTATAGTCTGCAAGACTCAACTTTGACTCAAAATTTTGTTATTTTTTTTACTAGATTGTCAGCACCCGGTACATACTCCACATCCAGTGCATAATCTGCACCAAGTACATAAAAATTGCCTTGGGAATCTCATGCTATATTGAGCAATATTTTTTAAAAAATCCTACTGTCCACACCAATAGATTTCCTGCAAATCTAAAAATTTTAACCTTTCAATATGTATAGCTCGTGGGCTGCATACCAGAATTTACAGTATGCTGCTGCACATACTTGCATGCAGAAAGTTAGGTGGGCAGATGAGATTAAGAAGTCTGCGGGGATATGGTGGCCGCAAATGGCAAAGGACAGGATTAATTGGAGAGACACGGAAGAGACTTTTGCCCTGTAGTCAGGGTGGTGATGATGATGACGTGATGATGATGATGCACATACTCAGCATTCCAACAGGCAAGTTTTTCCACCAACAGCAACACAAAGAGGGGACCAATGTGAAAAGAAAAAAAAAACCACTGCCTCACCTTACTGCCCGTTCCAGGAAGTCTGCAAACACCCATGTACTTCGAATTGTCGCCCTCATGTGGTACAGCAAGATCGTCAGTGAGAAATGCTACCCAAGCACGCATAAAAAAAAAGCGAGTTGCTAATGTTAAAAGAAGTCAACACATGCATTTCAAAAAAAAACATTGCACAAACAAATGCTTCAGATTAACCTCGTTCCACACAAATTAAAATCCTTAAATATATACTGAGTACCGTAGCTCAAAAGCGTGGGCAATAAAACCCATTCCTAAGGTGACATTTACACTGAAGCATTTTTTTGCAGTTTATCCATGACACACTGAATTCAGGCTTAACTCTGCGAGTGATTCTGCATTTCATTACAGAAAGGAAGCAGCCATGACATCAGAGACAGCTTCTGAGCTTAACGCTGCACAAATAATAAGGACAATCTACATGCAGCACAAACCATTCCCCATTCACTAAAACCATACAGTACAGAAAGGTGCTCCTGAGAGGTAGTAATTAAAATGCAAAAACTTCACAGTTCCATTTGTGACGACAGTGCAGTCAGTAACATGCATTGCGCTACTACATGTGGTAAGTGAACCTGAACCATACCAGTCACACAAATGCCAGTACAATAACTGTGCACATCATGTGTTTCACTTTTACCATTCACAACTGCCCTATGCACGCAGTCTTATACACTTTTTTGTTGTTTTTTGGTTTGTCACTGCAATATCTTTTGCATTTTTTTTTACTCCCATGTCTGCCTACATGCAAGATAAATTGTTCTTTGGCTGTCTGCAAGGCTGTTGACGTGAGTGGCAGCACTATTGCAACAAAAAAAAAATCAACTAAAGTCAGTTATGCGCCATTGTATTTTACTCTATTCCAACTGTACTTGCTCCACACATTAAAATGAAAAATCATGAAAACTGACCACTTGTGCAACATGCTAGCACACCTGTGAAACAAAAGGGCCTTTCGGTTAGAGTATAACAAGGTAAAGAAACCCAGTGTACATAAATTCAAATGAAGCATATGATAAGGGAGTAATTACCCATTAGCATCCACCCAAGTGCAGCAACACAGCTACAATGGAAAGTTACACAGCTTCTACAAAGCTCTGTAGTTGAAGAAAAATGCATCCTGGTTCGGGGTTCGAACCCAGGACCACCACCTGTCCAGGGAAGTCACTCTACCAACTGAGCTAACTAGGATGGCTGGCAGGGCAAGAGCAAACTGGTCCACTCGAAGTGGGAACAGTACTGAGGCCATGTTGACGGGAATCCTTCAATGTGGAGTATATTTGTAATAAAGGAGTAATTACTCATTAGCATCCACCCAAAGCAGCCATATGGCTACAAATTATGGTGTATGGCTTTCGCAGGAACTTTGTAGTTGAAGAAAAATTTGTCCTGGTCCAGGGCTCAAACCCAGGACCGCCACCTGCCAAGGGCAGTTTGCTCTACCAACTGAGCTACCGTGTACTGCTGCATATAAGTCGACTCTGAATGCAAGTCAGCCCTCCAACTTGCAGCCCTTACTGGCCAAAGAAAGTTGACTAATATCATATAAGTCGACGCATACACACCCCACCATCCTACCCTTCGCATGCAGCTCAAAGTAAAAAAAAAAATGCGCAAAAGGCCAGCAGTCATAAGCAATGAAACAGTGCTCCATCCTGCCTTCCATACTTGTGTGTGGCTGGCTGACCAGCAACAAACTGAGCTGCCAACGGTCCTGTAGTTTTGAATTTTCGCAAGACGCACTCTGCAGTTTAAATTTGCTCGCACGCTGTCTAGTGCTAGCCAGGAAAAGCAACTGCCAGTGTGAGCAAGCCAAGTAAATGGCATGCAATTCGAGTTTTCGCAATAAAAAAATTTTCACACGAGCTAACTTCTTTTTCTTACTTTTGACACATGAAACTCCATGCATTCTGCTGGGAATGGACATTGGCACGAGGCGTGTACTACCTGCGGCTCAGCCAAAACTACCTTAGACCCCGTAAATAGGTCAACCGTGCATATAGGTCAACCCTCCAATTTCAGATGGCCGTTTTTTTGGAAAAAAGCGTCGACTTATATGTGGCACTATATGGTAACCGGGATGGCTAGTAAATGGCACGGTGAGAGCGAATTGATCAACTGCGCCAAGCGGGATTAGCGTTGGCCCAATGTTCGCGGGAACCCCCAAGATGGAGTAGATTTGTGACAAGGAAGTAATTACTTATTAGCATTCATCTAAGCTCAGCCCTACAGCTACACTTGTAAGCTGTATGGCTTTTGTAGCTGTATGGCTGCACTTGGGTGGGCGCTAATGAGTAATTACTCCCTTACTGCAACTCTACTCCACCTTGGGGGATACCCCTAAACATTGGACCAAGCATATAATGCTTCTAGTCAAAAAAACCAAACTGTCTGTTGAAAACACGAGTGGAACCTATTGGAATCTCACTGGTTCAAATTGGCCCCAAATCTGATTTCGACAATTCAAATTGGTCTTTCTTGATTGGGTTTTCCTTTGAGGTATTCCAGGTTACACAACAAAAGGCATTTTGCGTTTCAGCATATGTGTAAGCAGCTTCCATTGCTTTTGTGGTAATACGCATGTGCAACTAAAGAAAGTAAAAGCAGCAAGTGTAAATAAATATAGGTCACCACTCTCATGAAGAATTTGAAGTATCCTGCAAAGTACGCCTTTGTGAGACCTGCCGTCAGGATGCGTGATCAGGACATCAACATCACCACACATGGCCCTGCCTCTGCGATAGGACCCACAGGGAACAACCACGAGTCCAGGCTGGACAGACAGTGCAGCTTTGGCCACCTGCAGTTGGTACAGTATTATCAAAACTTCCCTCATTTAGTGCTCTCACCACACGCACCATGTCTGCAATCAGGCCTGCTTCAGCACGTGGCATCTTTTCAAGGAAGTCATCGAAATGTTTGAGCCCGATCTTTTGCTGACTGGTCAGATTCCCTCTGGCAGCAAGTTCTTCCAGTGAGCGAAAACCCTTGCCACAAGACACAATAACACACAACCCACACTGTGATCAGTGACATTTTTCATTTCCAGATACAGCAAAGCATATAAATAAGTGAACACTGAACTGCTACACAGACAGCACAGTGTGCCAAAGGTGGGGCTCATTGCAAGTTAAAAGCAGAGCTCACCTGTTGTACCCACTTTTGTGCAGTGGATGGACCAGCACCCCAAACTTTTGTGAACAGGTTCTGCGAGACTAGATTCTCCTGGCTCTGGAATTCCTCCAGCTTCTGAAGCTTGCCCTGCTGAACGATCTCCCAAATCTTATCTGCTAGTCTTTCACCAATATTAGGCAAGGATCTGGCTTCCTACATAAAAGAAGAAAGGTAAAAAAATTTGCAAGCAAATTTCAATATAAACTTTCTGACAGTAGGGTTTGAATGCCATAGACTTTCAGGTTACTGGAGAATCAGTTCGACGATGTGCATAAAAACTGACGGGCAAGTACACTAAGTGATGTGACAAATTTGTGTTTGAAGTACTGGTTGTACATTTTAGTGAGAAAGCACTGCTTCACGGGGTCAAACCCAACCAAGAATCTTGTGCCGTCTTTGACCCTGAGAATGCAGAAATAAAATAAATATTGCTATGATCAGGTTTCGAACCCACAGTGGCGCGAATAGATCAGCTTCGCTGGCCACTGCACGAGAGCACTGTGCCATCGCTGCAGCCGATCACGTCTCGTGTCAAACTGCAACACACACTCACACGCTGTGCACTGCACATCATTGTCTTCATCAACTTCCATCTGCGGTGCAAACAGGTCAGATCAGCTTGACCTCGATCAGAGCTTAAACCCAAGTCTAATATCATCGCCAGACATGCCGACGATCCAGCAAAGCAAAACCATGAGCCAACCAGGTTAAAAACATGCTTTCGCACATCTACCCGGCTATGTTAAAACTCTAGCACTTTTTTCTTTTACACTGGTTGCCTTCCCACTGTGTATAATCTGATCTGGCCATTGCTTTATTGTTCTGCTGCTATGTGGGCTTCTGGTGGGTGGTTGGTGGGCTCCTCACTTTCCTTCACTAGGGCCTCTGCTTTGGCTTCACACAGTCCCCGTCATTCGGTGGAGAGAATTGGAGAGAAGGCCTTCTAGACAGTGGGCAAAGGGTGGCGTTTCTGGAGGATGGAGGCTGTTTTGGAGGAATGTCACATTATTGGTAACATAGTCAAAAAATTATGGGAGCACCTAAGTAATTCTTGTGATGTGTAAATGTGAGAGCATCGCTTTTGTTGCCGAGTGCGTCGCTGTGTGGTCGGCGGATTAGGGGGTTAACACTGTTTCGCTGCATTGTGATGGTCGCATACTTTTGTTGGCAGTGAACTGCCGCCTCCAGCCATGCTTTGCTATCTCACCTGACGATGTAGACGCGAGCTATCCAACTTGGACAATGAAGACTGCATAGCGCCACAACCTCACTCTCCAAAAGCTGAAAGCCAATTGACGGTGCCAGTTGCTCATCCCATTCAGGTCAGGTTCTTTGCTGATGACTGTTTTTTTTTTCAGGGAAGAAAATGGCTGAATGATAAAATTCTATTAACTTATAAACTTGTAAACAATCTTTGTGTGTACAGGCACATGGAGCTAAATATGTCGGCAAAATAGTTTATATGTAAACATACACACAAAAAATTAGCCTTTGTGATGTCCTGCAATCTTGCATTTCAGTCCTGAAACAAAACTAATAATATGAGTATCTTGAAGTCATTACAGCAAGTAACCTAAGCTAGAACAAGCAAATCTCTGATATATGATTAGTCATTCTGAAAACTGCCTTCTCAGGTATAAATAAAACATTCCCCACTGCAAACTAAAAGCACTGTGCTGATTCATCCCGTGTGAGACATAGGCTGGAATACTTGAATACATAGTAGTATTTGGAACCTGTACACCAAAAAGCATTACTTGGCTCATTAAGCAGCATTAAGAGCATTACTTGGCTCATTGTGCGAAAACCTTGCTGTTGCCAGAAAGCCGTGGCAGACACGCATGGTAGGCATGCGTGGCAGAAACGCCTCATGCAAGTGATGTCATCACCCCTCCTGGAGGGGTGAAGTTCCACTTCCACTGCCCGGGCAAAAGAGGGAAACGCTCCTGTATGCATTCTGGAATGCAACTGTCCCTCTCCGAAAAGGGCAAGTCGAATTGAATGAAAACAGGTTTGAGGGCACCCCTCCTCCTACCTGAGGTTGCTATAAAATGCTCCCTCAGTCGGATGACAAAGCAGACCGCGTTCAAGATGGGGGCAAACGCTGAAAGCCAATTGACGATGACAGCGGGGCTTTCAGCTTTGTCCACTGCAGGACAAAGGCCCCTCCTATATCTCTCCAATTAACCCTGTCCTGTGCCAGTTGAGACAACCTCATCCCTGCAAACTTCTTTATCTCATCTGCTTACCTACCTTTCTCCCGCCCCCTGCTACACTTGCCTTCTCATGGTACCCAGTCCATTACCCTTAACGACCATCGGTATTCATATATAGGAGGTTGTAGCCAAGTACTACACCAGGGTGGCCAAATCCTGATCTGGTGATGGAGAGCGTTTTCAGTTCTGGTCACCAAGATCAGGCCACACCTCATGGCTAGCTTCCCATTACTACAACCCCTGTTAATATAGACTAGAATTATGAACAATTTTACTGGGGAGAACACTTTTTCCACGTATTTTTGCCTCATTACTATGGAAATTTGCTGCCCAGACAATGCACAGGGTGAAAATGCACAATGTCTATTGGGGTCCATGTAATTTTGTTGCGTTAACATTGACAGTGATGAAAACAAAACCTCCACTTCCCCAAACTGATATTTTCTTCCTTGTATATTGAGCGCTGGACAACAGCGAAAGGCAGGCCAAAACTGGAAATGCCTTAGTGATGACCCTTTTTTTTGTGCTCGTGTTTTACAGTGCCAAGGTGCCAAGTGGACGTTTCTTACAGATTGCTGTATTTCATGAATTGATGTGAAGAATGTAAAGCCGCTTTCAGCAGCTGCTGGTGACAAAGTATTGGTTTGGTTTATTGGTTTATTGGGGTTTAACGTCCCAAAGCAACTCAGGCTATGAGGGATGCCGTAGTGAAGGGCTCCGGAAATTTCGACCACCTGGGGTTCTTTAACGTGCACTGACATCGCACAGTACACGGGCCTCTAGAATTTCGCCTTCATCGAAATTCAGCTGCCGCGGTCGGGATCGAACCCGCGTCTTTCGGGTCAGCAGCCAAGCGCCGTAGCCACTGAGTATGGATATGTACTAGAGTATGGAATTGGTATTGGTGACAAAGTATGGATATGTACTAGAGGTTCATGGGATGTGAACAGACATAGTAGAAGATATGCCATCAGGCCATGAGACGCCGCCACACATATAATAGGGACTTTAAACTGCTCTGCAATAATAATGCAGAATAAATAATAAAATAATGCATAATAAAAAATAATGGTGACCAAAATAATGCACTTGTACTCCCAAGGTTTCATTCAACTTCCACTTCACTGACTCGCAATATGCACAGAAGGAGGACTTATTTGCAGGTTTTTTTATTTTATTTTTTTGCATGACTCATTTTTATGGACGACTCGCTTCATGAACAGTTTTGCTCGAGAACCAAAGTGTCCATATTAATGAGGCATAACTGTACCTCTAAAAGGGACCTGAACTGCTCAACTCATCTGCAACAGTGTGACAGGAAGCCTTGGACATTGAAAAAGAAACTATTTGATATGATGCCACAGGTAAAGATGACTACATATAAAATGACGGTAATGCTGCTCTTGACCTAAGTTATACATGTAAGATGAGCTTTTAGGGATGTTGGTTTGACTCTTCTGGCATAACAGCAATGCAAGAAACGACATTCATGAGGAAGGACACATTGACCAGCATAGCACCTACAACTGTTTATTGGTACAAAGCACACAAACACAAAACCTGTGCTGCACATAAGTGGCAGAAAATAATTAAAACCGCATAAAGAAAGGCTTGCCAAAGAAAGCACACGATCCAACACACAGAGGAAAAAAAAAAACATCACATGGCAGATATCAAATTTCAGTGTCTATCTGCGTGCATGTCCATGTGTATACCTGAGTTCATTTGTACAAGTCCTTTCTTGTAAGCATTGATTCAGTACATTTAAGTTTTATGTAAGAAGACATGTAATTCATGTTTGACTAGCATACAGTGAGCTAAATACAAAAAAAATGGTTTGGTTTGGTTTATGGGGTTTAACGTCCCAAAGCGACTAAGGCTATGAGAGACGCCGTAGTGGAGGGCTCCGGAAATTTCGACCACCTGGGGTTCTTTTAACGTGCACTGACATCGCGCAGTACACGGGCCTCTAGAATTTCGCCTCCAAAGAAATTGAACCGCCGCAGCCGGGATCGAACCCGCGTCTTTCGGGTCAGCAGCCGAGCACCATAACCACTGAGCCACCGCGGCGGCTAAATACAAAAAAAAAAACAGAACTCACCCACAAAAATGTGGGTGAGTTCAAAGCTAAGTGTCAGGTTTATTTGCAATGCCTACACTAGATTGCAGTCTATTACAGACCTTAGAAAACAGATGCCAAACTTATGACTAAAAAGCAAAAATGGAATACAATTGACTAGGTCTCTTATTTGAAATCTGAGTGAGCACTATCAGGTATAGCTATGTGGCACCTAGTCACGGCCCTTCCGAAAACGCAACAAGGCCTTCCTGTCTGCTGTTGCGCGCCGCCCAACAAGGTTTTCCGTGGTTGAATTGCACCCATTTTCCTCACAGCGCATGACGTGCCATCTCTTACACCAGACGCTCCCCAAATATCTTTGAAAGGTTTGGCACGTAAAGAAACACCAAAAGCGAACATTCCATGAGTTGTTCTTGCACAGTTTTCTTTTTTTTTTTTGTTGTGGCACCCAAAATTGACAAAAAGAAGTTTCAGACCGGAACGGCTGCAAAGTGAGCAAAAGTTTCGGACTGCAAAGGGCTAAACAAACACATCAAACCTGTCAGACCATTAAATAGAGAATGGACTGTTTCAAGTATTTTTGTCTTATTTGGTCAACAGATGACAAGCACAAGCTACCAAATGATGATGCAAACCATATGAAACCTGTAAACATTGAAAATGCATTGTCAAAATAATTGTTAAACCAGAACAACGCACTCCCTCATGAGAAGAGGATTTGCCCACCCTGGTGTAGTACTTGGCCACGACCTCCTATATGACTAAACCAGTTAACCCTCGGCCCTCAGCACATAGCGACTGCAGAGCAACTCGCTAATGCGGTGGTTAGGCCTGCGATGCAGCGGAGGGTGCGGAGAATCTCTGGCTCCAGACAGGCCGCCATTGGAAACTGAACCTGGCAACGTTTAATACTAGAACCTTATCCAGTGAGGCTAGTTTAGCAGTGCTATTGAGGAACTAGCAGGTATTAAATGGGATGTCATATTCTTTAGTGAGCTCAGGACACATGAAGCGTATACAATGCTGAAGGCCAGGCACGTACTATGCTGTCATGGATTAGCCGACAGACGAGTGTTAGGTGTGGGATTTCTCATCAATAAGGATATAGCTTTTATAATATTACCGTGAGGGTGGCAGTTATAACTAAACTTAATAAGAGGTACAAACTGAAGGTGCTACAGGCATTCGCGCCTACATCCAGCCATGATGACCAGACTGTTGAAAGCTTCTATGAAGACGCGGAATCGGCAATAAGCAAAGTAAAAACACAGTACACTGTACTAATGGGCGACTTCAATGCCAAGGTAGAAAAGAAGCATGCAGAAGACCAGGCGGTGGGCGACTATAAGATGGACTCTAGAAATAGCAGAGGGGCGTCATTAGTAGAGTTCTCAGAGAGGAATAATTTATAAATCATGAATACCTTTCACAAATGGGAAAACAGGAAGTGGATGTGGAAGAGCCCCAATGATGAGACTAAAAATGAACAGACTTCATATTGTGTGCTCACCCTGTCATTGTACGGGATGTAGAGGTTCTTGGAAAGGTGCATTTTAGCGGCCACAAGATGGTAAGGTCTCAAATTAGCTGAAACTTGAAGACGAAACGGTAGAAACTAGTGAGGCGGAAGCGCATCAACGAGTTAGCGGCAAGGGGGAGAGTAGAGGAATTCAGGATCTTGTTGCAGAACGGATATTCGGCTTTAAGCAATGAATGATTATCTCACACCTATCATTATGTAATGCGCAGTAGAAGTAGGCGGTAGGATGGTTAGACACAATACCAGCAAGTTCTATCAGGAGACTAAAGATCTGATTAAGAAACGCCAAAGCATGAAAGCCTCTAACCCGACAGACACAGAACAGACCTCGCAAAGCTATCAAAGCTAATCAATATATGCACGGTAACCGACATAAGGAAATTTAACATGGAGAGAATCGAGCATGCTCTCAACAACGGAGGTAGCCTAAAAGTGGTGAAGAGGAAACTAGGCATTGGCAAAAATCAGATGTATGCATTAAGAGGCAAAGAGTGCAATGTCATTAGCAATATGGATAAGATAGTCAAAGCAGCTGAAGAGTTCTACACAAATCTATAGAGTAGTCAATGCAATCAGGATGTTGAGAGAGCCAGTAGCGCACAGCAATGAGACATCCCGCCAGTAACGAAAGCGGACGTAAAGAAAGCCTTAGGAGCAATTGAAAGGGGGAAAGCAGCTGGTGAGGATCAGGCAACCGCAGATCCGTTGAAGGATGGAGGGGAGATTATGCTATAAAAACTAGCCACACTGTATATGAATGCACTGTGACCTCAAGCGTACCAGAAGCTTTGAAGAACGCTAACACCACCTTAACCCATAAGAAAGGAGAATCCATAAGAGATGTCAAGGATTTCAAAAATTACAGACCAATCAACTTACTATCCGTTGCCTATAAGGCATTTACTAAGGCAATCACTAATAGAGCCAGAACAACCTTAGACTTCAATCAACTAAATGATCTCGCAGATTCTCGTAAAGCATACTCAACAACAGACCACAATCACACTATCAGTCAGGTGATAGAGAAATGTGCAGAATAAAACCAACCCCTATATTTAATCTTCATAGATTAGGAGAAAGCATTTGACTCAGTCAAAACCTCAGCAGTCATGCAGGCACTGCACAATCAGGGTGCAGAAGAGCCTTACGTAAAAATATTGGAAAATGTCTATAACGGATGCACAGCTACCATAGTCCTCCATGAAGTCAGCAAAACAATTCCAATAAGGAAGAGTGTCAGGTAGGGAGACATGATCTCGCCAATGCTATTCACCGCCTCTTTAGAAGAGGTTCAGAGGCTTGGATTGGGGACAGTTGGGGATAAGAATTAATGGAGAATACCTTAGTAATCTGCGATTCACTGATGACATTGCCTTGCTAAGTCACTCACGGGATGAACTGCAAAGCATGATCAATGACTTCAGCAGAGCAGAAAGGTGGGTCTAAAAATTAACATGCATGAAACCAAAGTAATGTTCAACAGTCTCGTGAGGGAACAGCAGTTTACAAGTGGCAGCGAGGCTCTGGAAGTGGTTAGGGAATATGTCTATTTAGGGCAGGTAGTGACTGTAGATCCGGATCACGAGAGGGAAATAACAAGAATAACAACAATGGGGTGGAGCGCATTTGGCTGGTTCTCTCAGATCCAGAAGGCAGTTTACCAAAATCCCACAGGAGAAAAATACATAACAGCTGTATCTTACAGGTACTCACCTATGGGGGCTGAAACATGGAGGCTAACAAAAAGGGTTCAAATTAAATTGAGGAGAATGCAGCGAGCTATGGGAAGGAAAATGATAAGTGTAATTTTAAGGGACAGGAAAAGGACAGAGTGGGTCAGGGAACAAACGCGGGTTAATGACATCCTAGTCGAAATCAAGAAGAATAAATCGGCTTGGACAGGGCATGTAATGTGAAGGCAAGATAACCGATACCAAGAGAAGGCAAGCGTAGCAGGGAGCGGCAGAAAGTTAGGTGGGCGGATGAGATAAACAAAACAAGTATGCGGGGATAGGGTGGCTGCAGCTAGCACAGGGCAGGATTAATTGGAGAAGCATGGAACAGGCCTTTGTTTAGAGGTCCTGCAGTGGATGTAGTCAAGCTGATGAAAGAGATATGAACTGAAGTTGCACTGAAAAAAAAAAAAAGCACGTACTGTCGGGAGCAAAATCGGTGTACACCATGCGTGGCTCGCTGTTTTTTCAATGCCCTTCAGTGTTTATGGTGAGCACAAGCACCTGGATGGTATGAGCAAACTGATATGCCTCTAGATAAAAATCAGGGGGACACTTAAGCTCCTCCTTAAGGGTATGATGCAACAGCATTAATGGGTCCCTTCAGTGGACTCTCCACACACAGATAAGGACACTGAACGAAGACAATGCACACTTCATGCTGCCTGCGCACATCTGTCAGGGCAGCGGTGTAAACTAGACTGCAGGTGTTTTCCAGTGGCCGCCACATGCCAGCACCACTGCATGATCACCGACCATGCAACGGAACTTTCCACTTCCCATGATGTACCACAAGTGTCCATGACGTCATGGGTTTCCACAGGCACAGAGAATGTCTGACACTCATTGGCATACTGCTGACCACATGACACACCGGACCAGAAGTGACATCAACCAAACTGGAAGTGAATGATGTCACCAGACTGGAAGTGGTGTCTGCTAGACTGGCTCTGTTTAGAACTGCACGCCTAACAACCCAAACTTGCGTTTCAGTGAGCGCGAGATGTAGCACAGAAATGACAGCAAGCTGCGGTCCTCTAGAGTGGTTCTGCACTGAGAAATAAAAACGAAGACGCACAGTTTACACTGCGCAGGCCACCTCTGAACAGAGAACACTGAAGCCACAAAGCTGAATTCCACACAGAACACAGGTTCCGCACTGAAAAATTAAACGAAGATGACACACACTTTGTATTGCTCACACGAAACCTATTAGGGCAACGGCGTACATCAGATCTCAGAGGTTTTCCACTGGTCGTCGCATGCCGGCACTACTATGCCACTTAATTACTACTTCCATAATTAGAACTTCTCTAATCGTACACATACTCATTAGCATACAGTCGTAAGATACCACTTCACGTGAAAGACCACACGACACGCATATAAACCCCCCCTTGCACCTAAACCATATAAGCGTGCTTGCATGGACCAAGGGTAGTGTGTCCGACTTGCAACGCAAGACACACAAGTTCAAATCCCGACTAAAATCATTTATGTTATAAATCATTTCCAGAAATCATTTACTTTATAAAGTTACATCATTTAAGACATGCAACAACATTTAATTCGCATTATAAGTCTTGTTCTTTAATCACTTTCATTCCACAGATCCACGTGACATCATGTTTCGCATGACGTCACATGTGACATAAATTTCGCTGCACAACGCCGATGGGACGATGGCACTGCACAACGTTACCAATGGGTCGCCGCCACTTTTTCCGCTGAATGGGAGCCTTTACACTGTTGCATAAAGGTGCTGCCAGAAAGTGGCATTGCAATGAAGTCCAACAAAAGTTTGCATGGTATGCACCACTTCTGCACCTGACAGCATAGTGTATTCACCACTGTTTATGTCTTATGGTTTATGGGGGTTTAACGTCCCGAAGTGACTCAGGCTGTGCATCACTTTATTTCATTGTAAAATTTTGTTTGTGCATTGATTTCTCTTCCTGTGAATAATGCACAGAGTTCTGAATGTACACAATGTAACTCCTGTCTTGACCCACCCAGACACTGTGAATAAATAAAACAAGCAAGGAAGCAATTTTTAAGCAACAGCCTCACTAGTTCACCTGAGAAGTCTTACAGATAGCTTGCGCATGGCATCATGGCCGTCATGACAGAGTGCCAGGCATAGCTTGCACAGTGCCAGTAGTAGCAGGCAGCAATAAGGGAGATTAGAAAAATGAGTGGGTTACCACTAAGTTCTATGGTCTCTCACCTGAAAGCCGTATTAATGTCGGTGCAAGCCATCTACAGAATGGAACTAAAGAACAACATACCACTGATATGGCAATACATTACTAAATATAAGAATATTCAATGTGTAGCATGTTAGAACTATACTGCATTCCAAAGCAAAGTTGTGTTCTTAAACAATTATTTATTGACACCAATAGGCCATTTCGGCATAAATATGAATGAGAGGCCTGTTTTTTTTTCTCTCTCTCTCTTTGCTGTTAAAAACACCGAAGCAGACACCAACACTTCCAAGTCATGCTGGCAGAACAAAACAGAATGCTAATAAATTTTTATGGTGCAGGGGCAACTTTAGCCAGAGCACCATGGCACAAGATATTTTTTGCCCACACAAGGCTGAGTTAAAGACCCATTGTCCAAGCATTTAACCACTGAGAATCCGAGCACTAGGCTAGGGGAAAGCTTGCACCCAGTGGGAACTGGTGGGTACCTGGCGACACCGGGGAGGATGAACCCTGCAGTTTTCGCACACAAGATGAATGCTCAAACCACCAGGCCACCGTTATGGCCAAACAGAATGCTACTGTTGCATGGAACAAACAGGTGTTTGCCTGAACTCCAGTCCGTAATAGCGAAAATAGATAGAACAAATAGATAAAACAAATGGCCTACATACATACAGCATCCACTAGACTTCTGCCATTACGTATGCTCATTATTAGTACTTAACAATTTCCCACTGGATCGGCTGGTTAGTTTTACACATATTAGAGACTAGCAGACTAGCATGGTGGAAGTACTACTGTGTCATATCTGATACTGCTGTGTTCTTCATGTCATCTCATTTGCATGTGCTTATCTGCAACAATGCTTGAACAATAATCTCCTCTGAATCATTCGTGACTCAATCCAAAGAGCACTATTTTTGCCTATACTGCAGGCATTGATTTTTACAACATGACAACCAATGTTGCCACGAAGATGCAGTTGTGATCAAAACAGCAGTTTGTTCATTCAGCAAAATACACATTACCTCCCATGTTGTGATTTCGGTCCGATGCCGCTTGAGCTGTATGATGGCTTTTTCATAGCCAAGGGCTCTCCAGTGATCATTTGTACTTTGGAAGGTTTCAACCATGGCCTAGAATGAGATGAGCTTGAGTGATCAAAAGGCTCATGCGCCAGATTAAGGACATCACCTCCAGCTGGTCTGTGATGTGAGAGTTCTTGTTCACAGGCACATCTGTGGAGGCGACTGCGCACGCCCACTTGTCCTGCACGAAGTAACAGCGTTTCTTCTAGGTACAGATTACGAAACGCGAGATCACGCATACCGAAACTACTGCCTTTCGCTGTGTCGAGCACGGTCCATGGCCCCGAGACGTATCGGACGGAGACGCAGTATCTGCGCAGTCACTGGAATGTCTCGCCTTCTTGGGAGGTGCAACGTCGCAGTGTGGGCTGCACGACGAGCCAGCAGTAGGTAATGCTTTACAGCGCAATTCATATGCTGCAGTTTCGAGAAGTAGGCCACTTTTCAAACAGTCACTAATCCATGTACATTTCACAATTTTTACTGCTGGCTGCAAGCTTTCGGTGTCCACTATCTTAGCCACGCGGCCTTCGTCCAGCGCCTCAGCTACGACCATGTGGGTGGCCAATTTTTCGTCGCATACCACTGCGGCCCCGTGCTCTGTAAGTTTTCTTTGGAGAAGTTTCACCCGCGGCCCACCAATACTTGTAGGCACAATAAAAACGCGAGTACCCGCAAACATCGCATAAAACACGTCACAGCGGCAGCACCGCAGACAGCGCAGGAAAGGCTACCAACATTACGGCACGGGCATGGAGTGTCCTACTATTAACCACGACCTACAGTAGATGCAGTAGGCCGCGCCATTAATATGCCATTAACTAGAGGGAAAGCTGGCGCCACCAGTAACCACGCAGCGCCTGCCAAGGTAGATCTGCAAGGAACTGCTGCTGCCAGAACCAGAACCACCAGAACTTCGGGAGAGCAAGCTCCCCGAACTGCGCATGCGCGCCCAGAGACTACATGGAAAGGAGGACGCATGGGAGGCCGCATGACACGAAATTTTGCTCGGCGAATGTTGTATCTTTTTTAAACAATTTTCAAACCCAGAGCATTTAGAAAGTAATTTAACAAAAAGCAGAGACTTGGCCACTTAGCGACTTGTCGAAAACTGGCACCAGGGGCAGGGTTGCCAGATCGCTCCGACCTCAGATAGCCAAATTGGCCTCCGTAGTAGCCCAAACGTAGCCAAACGCGAAATTTTTGCGTAGCCCAAAAGTAGCCAAAAATATTTGTTTTTGTGACGACACTTCTTAAGCATATTGAATTAATTTTCGGCAAGAATATTTACATATTAGATTTCTTTTACGCACATGATGTCTGAGGTGGTGCGCACAGCGTGTTATTTCCGTTGTTACGTTTCGCCTCCGTCATGTGCGCTAACCAGTGCGCCTAACCAGGTGCGCTAACCAGGTCCTGAAGATGGGCCGCAGTTTGACTCTGCAGGCGCGGCAGTAGGCCACATCACCTGGGGCGGGTGACGACAGCCAGTCTGCACGCGGAAAAGAACGGCGGCGCTAAATAACGGAATCGCAGCTCTAGTTTAGGAATACTTCACCTTTTAAATGTTTGCGCGCAGATTAGGCACATAGACAGTGAAAGTACCTTGCTGTATACTTACGCAGCCTCACATTTCAATTTTATGCTTTAAGAGAAAGGTTCTCACTGAGAGCGTCACCTCAAAGCATCTAGCATGCGCCTTCTTGAAGCTACATTCGACGATATGCTAATCTATGTCGATTTTATCTTCAGTCTAACAGCACGTTCGCAGTAATGAGAAAAGCGACTCTTTTTTCCATTCCTTCTTGTAGTTCCGGATGTACTTCGTCCACTTGCCCATTCTGAAAGTTCTCGTAGTGACGGATCCATGGAGGAAAAAAAACTGAGGAGGGAGCGTCCGGCGAAAACCTTGAAGCCTCGTCTTAACAAGTAAAGATATAGCAAAAAAAAGAGAGTGTGTCCCCCCGTGATCGCACCACGTGATAGCGTGCGGTAAAGTCTAGCCCCGCTGCGCGCGCGCATGCGCCGATTAGCGCGGCAGACTAACTGTAGATCGACTTCCTTGCTGTAGACGCCCGCGCCGCGGGTCGCGCATACGCGTGCACTAAAACATACCGGAATCAAAACATAAAGGACCGGCTCGGAGAGCGAAAAACTGAGGGAGAAAACGACTTCAAAACACTCGGCTTGCGAACGCTGGCCGCGTGACGTCATGCTCCCTCCTTAGTTTTTTTTCCTCCATGGACGGATCTAATACCATGTCATGCCACGAACCTCCCCCGCCTTCATTAGTTACAGTGGGTTCCGCGCCGCGCCGAAGGATGGCGCCATGGCTCCACGTGAGTTCCAGTGACTTTAGCGTGAGTGCACGCGGATTACGCAACTGACACGGCGCTCTCGCGTAGCTCGCATCTCTAGAGCTTCACGTGGGCCGCTTAAGGCTGTACAAAACAGTACTGTAGGCTCTTGCGAGTGGCGTGCTTGCTGTGTCCACCACGGGAATAGGAAGAAAGAGAAAAATACCTTATTAATGCGTAAGAATTATTTGCCTCATGCGTATCTTGAGCAGAATGTGTCCGCAGAGCTAAAATAAAAATACAAGAAAAGAACATGCCTGGCGGTGGGTTTTCAACCAGCCATCTACCGCAGCCGTGAAGTGTTTCCTGGGGGCAACTTTCACGTAGTGTCCGCTCTTTATAAAAGAAATCGAAAGGCCATGATCCTTGACCGCCTGACACACGTTTTTCTCGAACACAGCGTTTTCAAATTGTCATTTTGTAGCAGACACGCTCAATTGCTCTAGCATGCCTTTTATTTCTGTCACTGTATAATTGTAACAGAGCACATTATAACTACTTTAACTTTTTCTTTCAGGCGTGAAAAAGATGTAGCCCAAAAGTAGCCACATAGCCAAAACGAAATTTCTGACGCCAACTCGGACAAAAAGTAGCCCAATTTGGCTATTAATAGCCCAATCTGGCAACCCTGACCAGGGGGCCGATCATGAAGGAAGGCCCACATTCGCTCCACTCGCTCCATGGCTCCACTCATGGCTCCACTCGAAACCGGAGGTCGTGAGGGTATTTCCATGCCTTCAAAGACGTATGGCATGCCGTCAGTCCTATATCTTCATCTGTGATCAGCGTGTCTGGTGTTCTGTCGTCCATAGACGATATATGTACGACCAAAATTGAGCTGCTGCATTTTTACCAGTGGACTTAAATCTCTCCGAGCATCATGCCGATCTGCCTCGGCAATCTTACGCTGCGTTATGGCTTGCATTTCGTGCTTGCATTCGAGGTAAATGCCCCAGGCTGCAAGTGCCTCATCTGTGGTCAGCATCTTCAGCGCATAGCGGTGATGGCGGTTTGCAAGCTTCCGCGCTTCATAGGCAGCTTTCACATCATCATCCCACCACCTTTTTCTGGAACGTCCTCCTCTCGAACGGGCCAGTCTCATGCCTTGCCATGATGCTACGCAGTTCAGTCACGTACTGGTCGTATGTCGCGGACTCTTCGCGGGCCAGGCTTGCTTCGAATCCTTCTGCAACAGCCCCGTGCACCTTCATGGTCAGGAAGCTCTTGGGAGACCCTTTTTATTGGTCCTCTCAGAAAAGGTTAAAAAAAAACGTGAAAGAAGGAGAGAGAGAGAGGGTGCCCGGACCAGCTAAGCAATCTTTGCCAGGCTTAACGCCTGTTCAAGATAAATGTAAAAGACTAAATGTTCCAAAGATGACGAAAAAAATAAAGAGAAAAACAGAGCAGTAAGAAAAAGTTAAAGAGGAAAAAAAGGCACATCACAGTAAAGTTTGTCACAGGCAGACAGCCAAGGCACAGCATGCAGTCCGCGGAATATAGTACTAAAAAAAGAGAGAAAGCCGAAGTCACAGCATACAGTAACAGTCTCAAAGCACCGAGTACCCGCCACAAAGAAAATCAGAAAAGTAAAAACATAATCAAAACAAGGCATAGCAAGGACACATGTCTCACAGACAAGCACAGTAAACAGGCCACTACGAAAACGCCCATGCCCAATAAAGAAACATATGGGGCTCTCCTCTGCGCAGAGCTTGGGGAAGTTCAATGAAAGAGCGTGAATAATTAGGAATTGTGCTACTTATGAGGTGAACCATTTGAAGGAGAAGAGCAGCAGCAGGGTCTCGGAGAAGGGAGATGTAAACAGATGGTGTGATGCCCGATGAGCAAAGAGATTTTAAACGAGAAACTAAAGAAGCAGGAACGGAACAATCCCGGAAGTAATGATGGTGGTTTTTGCATAACATTCCACAGGAAAAAGTTGAAGACGGAGACAGGCCAAAGTTTTTTTTTTTAAATAGAACGGAAATCTACCATGCGCAGTAAGTAAAGTAATAGATTCCTGGGTAGACGAATAGGGCGAATATTAAGTGCATCAGGGATGCAATTGAATAATTCAGTGCCACCATTGTTCTCGCGCCAAAAAATGCTCCATAAAAGAAGTGAAGAACGATGTAAACGGGAACGCATGCAACGATGTGAAAGGATAGAAATATTTAAACTGCCAAACTGCCCCTCACTATACCAGCAGCTGGTTGGCTAACATCATTACCGAAAATTCCGGAATGACCCCGGATATGAAATAAAAGAAATGGGGTGAGAGAAGACAAACGCTAAGATCTTTCGTAATGGCAATAATAGTCGGCCGGTTGTAAGAAGTAACTGAAGACAGGGCAGAAAGCAGAGATAGAGAATCAGTGTAAAAATGAACAGACGTAGAGGGAGAGTTATGAACAGCATAAAGAACAGCAGAATGAAAGGCAACAAGCTCAGCGGCATAGGCGCTAGAGCGTGGTTCTAAAGAGAGATGAACGTATACAATATTTTGTGTTGAGCTAAGAACAACAAACGCAGCACCAGCTGAGCGAGGAGTGAAAGACCCATCAGCATAAATATGCATGGCAAGTTGACAAGAAAAGAATACAGCTTCCTGAGAACTAAGTTGAACAAAAGAAAATTTGAATTTCAATGAGGGATGGTCGGTTGAATATGAGAGAGGTCATAAAATGTTTTGCCGTACACTACGGATTGCCGTAACGTGAAATGCATATTAGCTCTATGGTATATTAGCTCTATGGCATAAACTCTGCGCATAACTGGTCTAGATATATGCAAAGGGAGAACGTTTGCAAGAATGAAGAGCGGCGGTTCGCGTAGTATTATAGGCACCAGCAAGAGCCAGAAGGGGAATTCGCTAAAGCGATAAAACGCGTCGGGAAAGGGGGCAATGAAGCCACCAAGCTGGGGCGGCATAGGTAATTGTAGGAAGAATAATTAACCTGATGATAAATTTGGCGCATATATGAGAAGGAGAAACACGACAATGGAAATGGAATTAACCAATTAAGGAGCTTAGTGGTAGATGCAAGAATTTTCGTTTGCAAATGGTTAAGATGGGGAATAATTTAAGTGAGAGTCAAAGACAACACCTAATAATTTAATACTCGGTTCAGACTTGAGACTGTAAGTGTCTATAGTCGAATAGACTGCTTACGCATGTGTAACGCTGAGACTCCACTAAAAAACAAAACATAAGAACACTTTTCTGGGTTTAACTGAGCGCGAGATGTGGTACACCATTTCTGGATTAAAGTTAAAACATTTGAGCCCAGCGTTGACAACTCGCGGGTAGTTTTGCCAGGGATGAGTATAATGGGGTCATCTCATCTGCATATGCCTGAATGCGGATAGGTGAGGGGACAGAAGGTTTAGAAGATCATATAGCAAAATTTTCCAAAGCAACTCAATCTACTGCTGTGACCACTCTGCACATTTCTCGTGAGAGTCTCAGAGCATGGGCGTCCGGAGGGGGGGGGGGCAAGGGGGGGCGGCTGCACCCCCCTGGAAAATCACTCACTCGAACCGTGAGTGATGGCCGCACGCCAGGGGCGGTGGTGCGCTCAGCCAAAAGGGTAAAAGCAGCCCCGCTTCGACGCTTGGTCACATCTGCGAAACGCCGCGTCCGGGCGCGCGTCGTTCCGCCGTTTTCAAACCACGCCACCGCCAGCTCTGCTGAAGGACGACCTGTTGCAGACATGCAGCGGCACCGGCGAGCATGTGTTTCGAGCCGTCTTGAGATGGGTGTCTGTTTCTTTGATCTCTAGAGAGATAGCGACACGGAGGCAGACAGTGCACAGGGCACAGGTCGCTCGCTATAATCATGATACGTTCGTACGCCGGCCACCGATGAATTCTTGAGGGGGGAAGGACAAATCAGCCGTGTCCACCCCCGCTTTGTCGGGCTGCTCAGGGGAAAGCGGGCGACGAGTTGGCGCCGCCGCCGCTCGCTGTCTCCTCCGATCCACGGGAGAGCTCAGTGCGGTAGAAGCGCCGCTTTCAGAACCTTCGGCAAAGGGGATTAGCTGCTTTCGTTCACGGCGACGCAGTCTCCAGAGGCGCCTTCCCACACCAGCGTTCCTTGCGTCTTCTCCGAAAACCAGCGCCTTTGGTCAACGCAGCCCGATGGCGCCTGCCTGGCTCGCCTGTCACCTCTGGCTGGGCCTCAAATCACAACAGCGCCCATGTACTGTGCGTGTCAGTGCATGGTAAAGAGACCCAGGTGGTCGACATTATCCGAAACTCTGTACTACTCCGTCCCTCATAGCCTGAGTCGTTTTGGGGCTCTGAACCCCATAAAAGCACAAAAACAAATTTTCCGACCGAATTAGTTGCGGGTGTCCCTTCCCCTCGGAAGTCGCGCGGCGTTCCTTACACCCCAAAAGTGCGCATTCGTGGATATTGTGGCAAGTAAGCCCTTGCACGTGTGCGCGCCTCTGTGTTTGTGCTTCGGTGTTATAGTGGCGGGTTGTCAACGTAGGTGAGAACAACCAAGACAGCGGACGAGAAAACGACGAGCGGCGAGCAGTGTGTGTGCGGTTGCTCGACTGTGCGGATGCGCGAGCAAGATGGAGCGAGGTGTATGAAGCTGCGAGCGTGCATTTATCTTGTAAATAAGTTTTCGTTGTATATATAGTCATCTTTTGTTTTCAACGTACTCGTTCAACCATTTTTCCAATCAATATATATGATGACTGTGCACTGAGAGCGTGTAATGAAGCACAGAAATGAATTTATCACCCGTGTAACTACGCAATTCGCCCAGAAAAATCCGAGGCGCCTACAGTTGCTGTTCAAGGAAGACTGACTGAGTGATTGTAGTTGCGTGTTTGTGAACATATTGCGCTGAGTGCTGGTCATCAATTCGGGTGAGTCGAGAACCCGTATGCAGTAAGACTGAGCACTTCGAGTATTGATAGTATCTTTTTGCATTTTTATTAATTTTAATTGTTTCTTTGTTGATAAACTCCAATGTATGTCTACAATCCGCGCTTTAATTTGCTGCTTGTAATTTTCTTTCATGTGTGTATTTTACTTATTTTTTATTTATATATAAATAAATAAATTTACTCAGCAAATAGTGCCTTTTCGCTACGAATATACCCCCCCCCCCCTCCGGCGCCAACAACCAATGGGGCCCCCCCTGCAAAAAATTCTGCGGACGCCCTTGTCTCAGAGACACTTCTTTTAAAAACTCAAAGTATTTCGACAAGCGCAACCATATATTTTGCTAACTACTATGCTAACCGCATATACTCGCCGAGGATTGCGTTTGCTTCATTTAAAAGACTGGCGGTGGCCGCGCATTGCATGCAAAAACGACTTCCAATTCATGAATTAATTCACGTAAATACCCGCATGTTGCACTTGTCAGCATGAACACGGCCGTCACTGACGGGTAGGACAGGTATAGTTTCCGCTTCCTAATTCGTGATCTTCTCAAAATCGGTAAGCGCAATGCCAGGACAAGGCGATAGAGCTGAGTTATTTGTGATCAGAATTAGAATTTCCGCGTCTTCGCGCCTTTTCCTCTCCTCTCGTCACTTTTTGCACGCTGAAATGTCGGTCCGCCGGCTCCACGCACTCGGCCCCTCCGCCGACGCGCGTGGGAATCCCAGGGGGGCGGAGCCAACGCCTCCTAAGCTGGTTTGGCGTCGACGGCGCTGGCCAATGATGGCATTCCGCTGCTGACGTAAAGAGCGCTGCATGACACAATACGCGCAGATTCGGGCGAAAGTTCGGCACCGCTGGTCGCCGCGAAGCGGTAGTTCTTAAAATTTGATTATAAATTATCGGCTCGCTTTTGAGGTCTTGTACGCGGCATCAACGCTCGGTGGCCTGTACTCTACATAATGCAAGCATTTTACAGCCAACCTCCAACACCCTTTTCAGGGACACCAGTGAAATGTTTACATTTTTCACAATGCGTAAACGAAAGCTTCTATAGTGTACTATTCTAAGCGCTAACAATTTTTTTGCAAGAACATTTGCTCTAAAAAGTGTGTTTTTTAAACGCAATATATATATATATATATATATATATATATATATATATATATATATATATATTAAGCAAACAAGGAAAGGGGATGAGGGGCTCGTTATAAATATGAGAGAAGCCAACAGCCACAGGGGATTTTTAATTTTTATTTTTTTTGTGGTGTTAATAAATTTATAATATTACTGAATATGTTATCGCTTAAAGCTAATTGATTAGAAAAGCAGAAGAAAAACAACCACATGCCGCCGGTGGGATCCGAACCCACGACCTCCGAACCGGACGCGTAATTCGGAGGTCGTGGGTTCGGATCCCACCGGCGGCATGTGGTTGTTTTTTCTTCTGCTTTTCTAATCAATTAGCTTTAAGCGATAACATATTCAGTAATATTATAAATTGATTAACACCACAAAAAAATAAAAATTAAAAATCCCCTGTGGCTGTTGGCTTCTCTCATATATATATATATATATATATATATATATATATATATATATATATATATATATATAAAGCAAACAAGGTAAGGGGAATGAGGGGCTCGTTATAAATATGAGAGAAGCCAACAGCCACAGAAACCAAGGGGCACAGGGGATTTTTTTTAACTAATTTATTTATTTTGAGGTGTTGATTAGTTTAGAATATTACTGAATATGTTATCGCTTAAAGCTAATTGATTAGAAAAGCAGAAGAAAAAACAACCACATGCCGCCGGTGGGATCCGAACCCACGACCTCCGAATTACGCGTCCGGTGCTCTACCTCTGAGCTACGGCGACGGCCGTCAATTCTTCTGCTTTCGGGGGTATTTATGTTTACAAATAACCTAACCTTGAGAGTGTTCATCAGCGCCACCCACGTTCGTAAGCGGCGGACGTAGAACGTCCTGAGTTACCGCTGGTGTGACGTAGAACGTCATCGAACGGCGAGGGTGGAAGCTGCGTGAGAACCCTGTTATGCTTCCTATGGCATCAAGGCTGCCAGAACCGAGGCCCTCGCTAAGCAATTAAGCAAACAAGGTAAGGGGAATGAGGGGCTCGTTATAAATATGAGAGAAGCCAACAGCCACAGAAACCAAGGGGCACAGGGGATTTTTTTTAACTAATTTATTTATTTTGAGGTGTTGATTAGTTTAGAATATTACTGAATATGTTATCGCTTAAAGCTAATTGATTAGAAAAGCAGAAGAAAAAACAACCACATGCCGCCGGTGGGATCCGAACCCACGACCTCCGAATTACGCGTCCGGTGCTCTACCTCTGAGCTACGGCGACGGCCGTCAATTCTTCTGCTTTCGGGGGTATTTATGTTTACAAATAACCTAACCTTGAGAGTGTTCATCAGCGCCACCCACGTTCGTAAGCGGCGGACGTAGAACGTCCTGAGTTACCGCTGGTGTGACGTAGAACGTCATCGAACGGCGAGGGTGGAAGCTGCGTGAGAACCCTGTTATGCTTCCTATGGCATCAAGGCTGCCAGAACCGAGGCCCTCGCTAAGCAATTAAGCAAACAAGGTAAGGGGAATGAGGGGCTCGTTATAAATATGAGAGAAGCCAACAGCCACAGAAACCAAGGGGCACAGGGGATTTTTTTTTAATTAATTTATTTATTTTGAGGTGTTGATTAGTTTAGAATATTACTGAATATGTTATCGCTTAAAGCTAATTGATTAGAAAAGCAGAAGAAAAAACAACCACATGCAGCCGGTGGGATCCCACCGGCGGCATGTGGTTTTTTTGGAACCGTGGAATATATATATATATATATATATATATATATATATATATATATATATATATATATATATATTCCACGGTTCGCTAATAGGGTCATTTTTTTTACCTACACTGGCTACACTGGTGTACATTGAAGACATAGTGTCCAGGCAGCCGGATAGGGAGTGGACATATGATGCCCTCGTGGGGGTTTTTCAAGGGGAGTTAGAGAAGGCCCAAAGAAAAAAGGAACGAAGAAAGGGAAGACACACGCCAAAAAGCTGGTGGGACGGGGAGGTGAAGGCAGCCATAGCGAGACGACAGGAGGCATCCAGGGAACACAGAGTTGCAAAGAAAAGGGGGGCCCCACCAGACGAAGTGGATGCAAAATGGAATGAATACCTAGAGAGCAAAAGGGAGGCAGCGACATTGGTCCAAGCCAAAATAGGAAAGGCAGGAGTCCAGTGGATGATGGAGGTAAATAAGAAAGATAGGAATGCTGCAAAGAGGTTTTGGGAGCACATAAGGCTACAAGGGAAGAGAACAGAGGGCATCCAACACACTCTGACCACACAGGATGGAAAAAGGGTAGAGGGAGAGGAAGCACAGGAATTTATCAGACAAACAATTGAAGCAGCATTTGCAGAGCCTGTGGCGGATGGTCTAGGGGAGAGCAGGGACAGCAATGGGGCAGAGGAGGAAGAGCCTAGGGAGAGAACAGCAGGGGACTGAGACAGAATAGAAGGCAAGGTTCCCATCGGAACAGCGACAGGACCAGACGGCATACCTATGAGATTAATTACCATACTAGGCAAAAAAAGCAAACTGAAATTACGACAGATCATTGAAAAAGTGGTAGAGGGAGGAGACGTTCCAAAAGACTGGAAAGTGAGCAGGATGAGACTAATATACAAAGGCAAGGGAAACAGGGACAACATTAAATCCTACCGACCAATTACGGTCACATCAGTTATTTACAGGCTAGCAATGCAGATGGTGAAATTAGAATGGAAGAATGGGCAGAGCGTGAGGAGATCTTGGGAGAGTTGCAGAACGGTTTCCGAAGGGACAGACGGTTGGAGGACAATCTATTTGTCATAACGCAGTGTATAGAGATAGCTGAGGCAAGTCGGAGGCCTCTATGGATGGCATTTTTAGACATTAAGGGGGCATATGACAATGTGAATCAGGAAAAACTTTGGGACCAATTGAAGGGATATGGCGCTGATAGAAATCTGGTTGAATATCTACAACGTATATATTCAGACAATGAGGTCGTGGTAACCTGGGAGGGAGAAACTACAAAACCAGCTAAAATTAAGAGAGGGTTAAGGCAGGGCTGCCCACTGTCACCTCTACTTTTCATGGTATATGTGAGCCAAATGGAAAAGAGGTTGGAAGAGTGTAGGGTAGGAGTTGACGTGAGTTATATGCAGGATGGTCAGAGGGTAAACCAAGTGTTGGCTGGACTAATGTATGCGGATGACATTGTTCTACTAGCAGACAAGCGAGATAAGCTGCAGGAACTGGTTAAAATCTGTGGTGAGGAGGGCAACAAGCTAGGACTCCAGTTCAGTAGAGAGAAGTCAGGGATAATGGTCTATAATGATGAGAAGGGGGACCCACTAGAAATACAAGACACTATGATAGACCATGTGAGTACGTATAAGTATCTAGGTGTATGGCTAAGTGAAGGAAAAAAATATCTGGAAGAGCATGAGAGGATTCTGAAGGACAAGGGAAAAAGGAATTCAGACATTATGAAGCATAGAGCACTATGGAACTATAATAGGTATGAGGTGGTTAGAGGGGTATGGAAGGGAATCATGGTACCGGGCCTCACATTTGGAAATGCAGTCCTATGCATGAAATCAGAAGTACAGTCAGGGCTAGAGGTCAGACAAAGAAGTGTAGGAACCTCGTTCGAGGTTCGGGAGGCCATCAGCAAACTGAAATATGATCAGAGACTAACTCAAATGGAGGAAACAAGGTGGGCAAAAAAGGTGTACAAGTATCTGTACATGAAAAGTATTAACACAAAATGGACTAATAGAACCCGAAAGCTAAGAACGAAGTATTTACGGGTGAGGGATGGGACGCAACAAAAGACTAACGTGAAAGTGGAGGTAAAGGAGTCGGAAAGAAAGATGTGGAAAGAAAGAATGCAGGAAAAATCGGCGCTAGGCATATATAGGACACGAAAACAGGACATCAAAAAAGAGCGATTATTCGATAATTCGCGGGGCAGTTCACTGCTTTTTGAGGCTAGGACAGGGACTCTGAGAACAAAAGCGTATAGGTCCAAATTTGAAGAAGTGGATATTTTGTGCTCTGCATGTAAAACGGAAACGGAGACCATAGAACACTTGGTTCTGAGGTGCGCAGAACTCCGCCCAGCCCTCCCAGAGGGGACAGCAACGACCATAGAGATAGCGCTGGGATTTACTGGGGAGGACGGGCGAGTGGATGGGAAAAGCGTGACATTGACGAAGGGGAGGTTGGAGGATTGGTGGCGGAAATCAAGGGAGGCGTGAATTTCGAGGGTAAAAGGATAGACAGATTAGATATTGTAACAGCGAAAGGGAAAATAAAATTAAATTAACAATGGGGGAAGTATAGGCTAGGTGGCGAAAGCTACCGCCCGGTACAAAGGGTAAAGCCATTATCATCCATCCATCATCCAATGAAATCAATAAACACTGGCTACACTAGTGTAGCCAGTGTAGGTAAAAAAAATGGCCCTTATATTTGGCGGCATGAAGAGGATGTCCTCTCTCGCCATGGGCAAATTTGACGCTCGTTTACGCGTATCTGCTTTTCATTTTATTACAGGCATATTGATTGTAATGCAACGCTGCTAAAATTTGTATTTCTGAAGTTGTAGTTATGTTTGTTTTAGGGCCAAGCAAAATACCATACGCTGTCTTCCCGGCATTTCTAAGGCGGATGAAGTGCCCTTTAAGAAGTATTTAAGCCAGCTTTCCCTCTGTGTAATAATTGGAAACTCTAATGCATTCTCTAATGCATGGAGGACGAAAAAGTGGCCATGTTTTCCAGTGGCCAAGCCGGGCCAACACAAGTCGGGTTTAGCTTGTGAAATCTAGCCAGCCAGCGTACTTGTGATACTTGTGATTTGACGCTATGCTATCTTTGCTGGCCTACAGAGCAGAGCAAAATTGGCTCTAGAAAGAAACGAAATGAGTGACACGCTGACAGAAGCACAGAAGAGACTAATCGAAGAAAATAGGCAGAAAGCTCTTGCCCGCCGAGCCGAAAGACTTAAAGCTGCATCAGCATGCGGTGCACAGACTGACACCTTGTGTTGCCCGACGAGCCGACCTCCGTCAAATGCTGCACAGGTACACAAAGATGGAAAAAGTGGACCACTTCCTTTCAACGGACCAGCTAATAGTGGCGCTCAAGACTTGAATACAAGAAATGTTTTGTGTCAGAAGAGCCGAATCACGACAACCATGCGAAAGGAGACACCGAAAGCAGTTGCAACAGTTTTCGACATTCCTTCAGTGAAACCAGTGTCCGGTTCGTGCGTCGTTATCTCCGACGATAGGTTCCGAGTAGACGCTCCGTACCATCAACAGATGATAGAAATATTTCGGACCATGCCGTCACGAATGTATGACGCCGAGAAAAAACGTTGGAGCTTTCTCCTCACATGCCACAACCCTTTAATGGATAAGTTGAAATACTTGAGGCCTGCAGTTCTCGTGGCCGAGATTCCTAGGTATGTCTTAAAAGCGTTCACCGAATCGCCGGAAACTTACGAGGTCAGTCTGGCCAGCCTTGACCACAAGCTAGAACAAGCACTTCTGCCGTTTCAGAGTGAAGGCGTTCGCACCGCCGTGCGGCGCAAGGGCCGCATCTTGATCGCCGATGACATGGGACTTGGCAAGACTATACAGGGCATTGCAGTAGCTGCTTACTACAGAGAAGAATGGCCAGTGCTTGTAGTAACACCATCCTCGGTACGGTTTGCTTGGAAAGAAGCCTTCCTGCGTTGGCTGCCATCGCTGAGTGAAGAGCAAGTGACTGTGTTAGTAACTGGCAGTGACCAGATTGACCTCCTTCACCAAGTTATCATCACCAGTTACGACCTCCTTACGAAGAAAACTGAAGAACTTTGCAATAGATTTCAAGTTGTCATTCTTGATGAAAGCCACTTTATCAAAAACCCGAAGACAGCACGGACAAAAACTTGCCAGAAAGCCCTCTCTAAGGCCCGGAGGGTAGTCCTGCTTACTGGCACACCAGCACTGTCAAGACCGATTGAACTATATACCCAGATATGTGCTGTGCAGCCTAAGTGTTTCCCTGCTATGCAAGAGTTTGGTATCCGTTATTGCAATGGACAGAAAAACCAGTGGGGATGGGACTTCTCTGGTTCGTCCAACATGCATGAGCTGCAGCTCTTTCTCGAGAGAACAGTGATGATACGGAGACTGAAGGCCGATGTGCTGTCACAGTTGCCAGCCAAACAAAGGCAAGTCGTGTTGCTGGATCCCTCTTACATGAAGTCAACAGATAAAGTGATGCAGCATATGGCTCGGGAAATGCACAACACAAAGCTTCAGGCTATGGAGAAAAGGGGAGTTTTGCTGGCCTATTTTCATGAAACTGGCATCCATAAAACCAAGGCCGTATGCAAGTACATAGAGGACTTGGTGGAAGGTGACCAAAAGTTCCTCTGCTTTGCTCACCACCAGGCAGTCTTGGATAGCATCTGTGACCTGCTCACGAGGAAGAGCTGCAGTCACATTCGCATCGAGGGCAAGACATCCGCCGAGTCACGGAAGCAACTCTGTGACAAATTCCAGTATGACGACATGTGCAGAGTGGCTGTGTTGAGCATCACAGCTGCAAATGCTGGTATAACACTGAGCTCTGCAAGCTTGGTCATCTTTGCGGAACTCTTCTGGAATCCAGGCATACTCACTCAGGCAGAGGACAGGGTTCATCGAATTGGACAGCAGAACTGTGTGGTTATTCAGTACCTTGTGGCAAAAGGGACTGCTGATGATTACATATGGCCACTGGTGTGCAGCAAACTTGATACACTAGGCAAAGCAGGGCTGAGCAAAGACAGCTTTTACGATGTTGACCTAAAGGTTTCTGCTGATTCAAAGCAGCCACGTTTGGAGGACTTGTTTCCTGCTGATGAGCCTTGGGTAGGTTTTATTGATGCAGACAGCACTGATGGCTGTTCTATTGCAAAAAAGACGAAGGTTCAGTGATGGTACATGTCTTTCACAAAAATTTTTTATACTTTATTCAACGATTTTATTCAACAAATAAATGAATATAGATTTGTGTGAAACCATTTGCAACTTTTGCAAAGGTGGTACATTGATGCACAGAATCAAAAAGCAACAGCTATACCCCTGTACAGTAATACAAGAGCCGATTTTTGCTTTGCTCAGTGGGCGCAACAGTTCAGAACCGCAGCACTGTCAACAAAATTTCCTCTCTGCCATACATGGCCATGCTAGCCTAATGTTCATAAAAATCAATTCTGCAAGGTATTGTTGCTCTTAGCTGACACCCTATACATAACGCAGCACAGTGATAACACTCAAGTCTTCACAGCCCAAAACAGCTGCACCGAACCATGCAAGCTGGAGTTCTTACTGAATTTTTTCATAAAAGTACTCGGCTTGAACAATGTTTTCATAACCACTTTGATGGACAGCACACATTATTAGACAGCGTTTGGGATGAGAGAGATAGTCATGCATCTTCTCAAAATGAACTGTTTAGGGCACATATGCAATACATGCATATGTGTGGCAGTATGAAGTGGATAAAAGCTCTCAGGGTGCCTATAGTTTACGTGGCATTGTGAGCCCATTCAGCCAGACCCATAATGCATTTGCAGCTAAAGTAATATCCAGAAGTGCTTGCAAAAGGCTACATTTGTGTCATTAATATGCTGTAAAGACAATAGCTGTTGGATTGTACTGCTGAAAACTTAAGAGGACAGCCACTGATCATGCGGGTCCACTGTAATTATGAGGTCACCCAACTCATGATGCTAGTTTGTGTAGCATCTGTTCGTACTGCTTCACAGTGCTCTGACTGATGAATAAGAGCCTTCCACTAGGCATGTAAAGCTCCACGATGCTGCGCAAGAGGCCGATTTTGGCGTTTAGTTCTGCAGGTGTTAAAAAAATTATGTGCGAAGAAACGCTCTGAATAACCAGCTTCAAGCAGTGGCCAGCAAGACCGGTATTTTCTGTCTCATCGCAGATGGCCACAAAACTGCACTCGCCGAACGAGTGCCACATTACTATCCTGTCGCCCACGTCGGTGTCTCTGAAGAAGAATTGCCCTTTGCGCTCCGTCAGGTGCACGGTGACGTCGGATGACGAGCTCGAAACTTCGGGTGGTGCGTTCTTCATATCCTCCACCACATCTTGGTGAACACGTTTCAGGAGATCTGACCGAGTCTTTTGTTCTTCATTCATTTCGCTTGGTCCCCTTACTGACTCTAGATCGCTGGAGTCGGCGTCACGGCTAGTAAGAGCTACATCACCGAGCTGCCGCGTGTCATTCCAACCGTAGAACGTCGAGTAGATGATTCTCGAAGTTTTTTCTGACACCGATGCAATAAAAAACGCCAAAACCATACTGGTGGGCTCGTCAACCGCGCTGTGTGGGCGAACTGGGCGTTACTCGACGAACGGCACTGTGTGTACGGTACACTATAGTGTACGGCCAGCACCGGTACGGCGGACTCCCGACTCCCGTGTTCACGACACAAAAGGGCTTCCAGCCTAAACACAGCAGCCGAACAATAAGCAGACAGTGCAGTCCGCAGAAACGCAGTCCCAACTGATAACAGTGGCAAATACAATACGATTCCAACGCTACGGTGCCTACTGACTTCTAGTTCACTGTACTGACGCTAAGCGGCTAGCTACCGCTGCTACTGCTGCTGCCAGCGCTGTTTAAACAAAAATAAATAAATCAAAACCATATTTGCAAAACTCAGTTATAAAATGTAAAAATTAAGGTCTCTTGGTTATTAATGTGTAAGGTGGGTTTTCCAGAGTCAGTGCAAAGGATCATGAGAAAGTCGTCTGCTACCGCTACTTCCGTTTCCAACTTCGGTTTGGTTTTCAGGCTATGAGGGACCCCATAGTGAAGGGCTCCGGAAATTTCGAACACCTGGGGTTCTTTAACGTGCACTGACATCGCACAGTACACGGGCCTTCTAGAATTTCGACTCCATCGAAAATTCTACCGCCGCGGCCGGTATCGAACCTGCGTCGTTCGGGTCAGCAGCCGAGCGCCGTAACCTTAGCCCCCTGCGCCCCTGCTCGCTTGCTTCATGGCATACTGAACCAAACTTTTGGAGCAGCTCTTTTACACGTAAACAAGAGCTTGACTGCTAAAACTAATAAATGCGACAAGCATTTTAGCGAAAAAGGCGGATAGTGTTTTTTTTCCCGCGATTTATTGCCATATCATTGCACCTGGCGGGCGGCCGCCTGTGGAAGCTGCAACTAGGGTGGCTAGCCACCCTACTGCAACCAACGTTGACTGCAACTATAAAAAAAAAAAAAACGCCATTACACCCGCGCGCCCATCATTCCCGCAGAAGCACGATTGTCATCGCTACTCGCGGCTTTTCCAGATGGCGCAAGCTGCCGCTCGATACAAAGAAAAGCCAATACTATCCATCCATTTATCCAGTTTTTAGTTTTGCGTCGCCATGGAAACATGTGCGTCGCCCATGTTTCCTCCATGGCGTCGGCCCTTTTCTCCATGCGTCGGCCACTAGTCGTCTGTCTGTCGTCTGCTCACGGCGTACACAGATGTGTCAAGAGGTTAATCGATGCTGTCTACATAACATAATCGTATGCACGCTTACGTATGCTAAATGCAGCTATTTTTTTCTCACTTTTAAAACAGAGGTCCGACGGTGTTTAGACTAGTGGCGCCATCTGGTGGTTAGGAGGGAAAGCATTATTGTCTTGTCAACAAACTGACGCCCCTCTTAAGCCTAAAGGGGCAGAATCGTCACTCTAAATAGAAAATAATGCAAATTTATTACTCGTACGTTTTCTTATCAGCGACAGGAGACGAAGCGAAAGACCGATGGCCCATTTATGGCCACTGAACGCACTGAACATGGAGGAAGGAAAGAACTAAGGAGAGGCCCTGACGTCACATTTTGTGAAGCCGCCCTGCAACCGGAAGTTGGCTCGGCTTTCCTCACTATCTTCCTTCTCCACCGAGCTACGGGGTGGGTTTCGCGCGCGGCTCGCAAGCACTTCGAAAGGTATCAAAAAAACCGCGTCGCTCGCCGCTACACTCCTACACCTCCCTCCCCGCAAACACGCACCTAGACACAGACCGGCGCACAGGTGCGGTGAACCTTTTCCGACGCCAGGCGAAGAAAGACGACATTGCGCGCCGCTGGCTCAGCTCACCATCCTCCTCGGGCTACCGTACACCCGCCGTGTGGCCTTCGAAACGCAGCTCAGCATCGCCGAGAGCGGCTTCGTGTTTCTGTGCTGTTTGGTGAGGTGCGAAAGTTCGCTGATCAAAACAATCAACGCTTCTTCGCGTGTCGAAGCGCGGTTCCGGAGTGCCACCTTTTCGCGAGATTCATTTCAATGCATCGATCGCTCCGCGTAACGACACCAAGTTTGACGAACAAGATATCAAATGAGCGGTTATTTGCCGCATTTAAAAGCAATCCTAGATGCGTGCGTAACGTTACGACGCCAGGCATGTAGACTTTAACACGCAAGGCCGAACGCACCGTGCCGAAAGCCCGTCCACCGCCACCGAGAAACACTCGGGCCCCTAGCAACAACGACGCTAACGACGCCGTACGCCGTTGCTAGTGGCCCGAGTTTTCTTAGCAACAACGACAACGTTGCTAGTGGCCCGACTTTTTAAGCCTAAATTTTGACGTCACTTCCGCCACATTCTCGTTAATGCATTGGGATTACGAAGGGCCTCTCCTTAGTTTTCCTTCCTCCATGGCACTGAAGAAGGCAGTTACAACAACGAATCCAGTCCGAAGCGAGGCTGCATGCATCGAAGGGCGCCGCCGTATTTGTCGCCGCAGGAATGGCAAGGGGGGTGCCCTGACGTCACGCACTTCGCCTCGCGCCGGCTAGCAGGGCTTGGCGCGCGCTCGTGAAACATCGAAAATAAAACCATCCGCTGAAAAATATGCGTAGTGACGATTAGATTTCGGTGTAATCACATTCCGAGAATCTGTTTTCAGCGTTTCTGTTCAATTTTAAAATTTTGCTTCAAGTATACATCGCTGATTTTGCGGATTTTGCTGCATCATCGCAAGACCAACACGACGACGACTCTGCTTCGTGTTCTCGTACGAAATATATGCAACCAAAGTAACGTAAATGGCAGGAGGCTTTTTAAGCGTATGCAGTGAAATTGAAAACTGGTTTGTGAGGAACGGATATGGCGCAGTAATTGCCTCGCATCTCGGTGGACATCCAACCCGCGCCCTAAGGGAAGGGAGGAATTAAGTTGGGAGTTCAACAAGAAACAGAGAAAGAGGTACCGTAATGGAGAGTTCCGGAACAATTTCAACCACGTGCGGATCTTTAACGTAAAAATAGGTATATTGGTTTTTGAGAAAAGGAAATGGCGCAGTATATGTCACATATCTCAGCTTACAGCTGAAACGCGCCGTAAGAGAAGGGAGGAAGGTGGGAGTGAAAGAAGAAAAAGAGCATTCTTTGACTAATCCCCCCACGTGGGTATGTGCCATTATAAAGAGGTGAAGAAGAAGAAGACGTGCACTGACACCGCACAGCACATGGGCGCCTCTGCGTTTCGCCTCCATCGAAACGCGGCAGCCGCTGACGGGTTCGAACTCGGGAAGTCCGGTTCTAACCACTGAGCCACCGCGACGGGTGCGTCCGCAGTTGTGCGCACAGTGGCGTGAATGGAGTCTGCTAGCCCACTGACAGCCTACGCTGTGAGGAAAATATATCATATCTGCTAAGTTTGAGCCCTTCGTAGCTCGGCGAAAAAAACAAATGTATAGAGTGACCAACGCGTTAAACTAGTTCAAACGCTCGCGAAACCGACTGCCGTGCATACGCACAACAGCCAGCTGGCCTACGCTGCATGACATATTATAACCACGACAAAACACAATTACCTTCCGTTATTGTCAATTTCTGCGCTTAATACATGCTCATGCGCAACACGCGCTGATATTACGATGATGCTGCACAATGTACGATGCCGCAGCTCAAATTAATTAGTGAGTAAGCGATGCACGCATACACGGGGTTGCTCAAAAAGCGCGAGAGAAAATTGGAACGGAACCGAAAGGAGCTTGCAGAATTTTCCCATGATTCTTTGCGCCGAAAACACACCTCTTTCTTTCCTCCACGATCCACCTCTCCTTTTGAAGTATCCGCCAATCGCCTTCGTCGACGTTCGTCCTGCGCCGTGCTTGTGCGCAGTGGCGCGCGCTCCACGCGCGGCGTCTGCACTCGTACGTGGTTCCAATTTCGAACGCTCAGATTGCAGAGCTCCGGACGTGAGGACGCCAGAGTGACCTGTTCGATCTCAGAGAGAGACTGCATCAGCGAGAATGGTCCGCGAGAGTACGGTTGTCTGGTGAGTAGCTGGAGAAGTCAACGTTGCGCCTCATATTTTGGCTCAGCAGGATTTTTTTGCGCTTAGCTAGGCACATATCTGTACTGTGAATGTCTTGCACCTGAAGCGGTATCGTGTTGCTTCTGAACAAAAGTGCAGCGGTTTCAGTCTCAGACGCGGCGGCTGCAGCTCGGCCTGAAAGGAAGAAACGCCTGCGTAGTTTCAGTGTTGGCAAGAATATAAGCGCAACAAGACGACACAAAGAAGGAGGAAAAACGACAGGACAGGCGCTAACTTGCAACACTTTACTGTCTTCATAAACCGCCGCACATATATCAACCACAAGGGGGGGGGGGGGGGGGGGTAAAGACAGATAGGGGGGAACACATTTGAAGGCACGTGCGAAGAGACTCGAATATTGCAAACCAAGAACAGGAGAATCCGCAGAACTATGCCATATCTAAAAACTGACACTCTTTTTTATATATCATGATCGACGGGGTGCTAACACATGCACTCCCACTTTTACATATTCTGTGCGCTTCTATCAATTCGCGTGCGATCGTGTCTTTACTTTTGCAGATTACACTTGTTTCCACGAGTTTTGCTCCACATGCCTTCTTTTTTCCTTCTTCTTTCCAGCAATCCTTACAGTGAAGCGGTAGATTTGACCCGGTCCCATTCTTATATTCTTGCCAGCTATGAACCAACATGCCCCGGAGAGTGTTTTACTGTAGTTTCAGTGTATTACGACCTAGGATAACCGACCCCAGGTGGTCGAAATTTCTGGAGCCCTTCACTAACGGCGCCCTCATAGCTGGGTGGCTTTAGGGCGTTAAACCCCCTTAAAGCCATAGAACCAAACAAAGTGTGTGTGTGGGGGGGGGGGGGGGGGGTGGGGGGGGGGGGTTCTCTATTACATCACGCTTAGGTTCATTCATTCATTCATTCATTCATTCATTCATTCATTTATTGGAATGCGGCCGCGTTTGAGTAGCGTTATTGTGTTTGTAGCGTTTTTCAAACTCATTTTTTCAGCGTGGACACCAGCGATTACATGCGGAATGGCGACTTTGAGCCAACGCGTTTGGACGCACAGCATGAAGCTGCGAAATTTATTTTTCATGCGAAGACTCGTTCACACCCAGAAAATCACATTGCTCTCCTGACACTAGCAAGGTAAGCGTTCATCTACTAAATCTTTATGCAAGCTATATTTGAAGACGCCCATGGATACTGAATCTATAGATCTGTTGAGGGTTTGCGGGGTCGCAGCGGAGCACCAGACAGAGACGACCAGCGTGGCAGGCTTCTAGTTCCGGACTGCGCGTGCCGGGCGTGCGCTCCGAGCACGCGCTGTCGTTCTTTATTTTCTTCTGTCGCGGGAACGCCGATCGCAGCGCCTGCGCTTTATAGCGTCGCCGGGCGCTACAGATCTAACGTGAGTTTTAAGAAAATTTAGAGAACGTCTTGCAGCGCTGCCAGGGAGTCCAAGTACGGAACGCGATCGCCCGTTCAGCGCGACGCCTTAATGCCCGTTGGAAAAATCGAAAATGGGTTTTTTGAGGTAAGGTAATGACGCAGTAACAGTCTCGCTTATCTTTGTGGACACCCAAACCGCGCATGGTACCATTTTTCTTTCTATGTAGCCCCCGATTATAGGCCGCCGGTTCCCCCGATTATAAGTCACCGGTTCGAATCTCCGCTGCGAGCTGGCTCGAACATAACTAGTAAGTTTATGCTGCGCGAAGCGCTGAATCGTTTGACGCTATCCGGAACATTCTGCGGTAACTTTTACGTAGCGCCCGATTATTCCGACCTGCGGTGCCGTCTACTACTACGACGATGGCTTTTCGACAGAACGAGCTGTACGCTGTCGCGTAATACGTACGTGCCAGCCCGCATAGATGTCGAAGTACTTAGAGCTTTTAAAATAAGTGTCTGAGACTCTCACGAGAAATGTGCAGAGTGGTCACAGCAGCATAATGTTGAGTTTTCAATTCACAAAAAACTTTGTTTCCTTCTTTCACCTTACAATGCACAGGTAGCACAGGTTCCCGCTTATTGACAGTGACGTCAAAATGACGAAACGATGTGACGTCGCGACGCTTGACGCAACGAGGAATCAGCCAATTACAGCAGAGCGGCGCCCCGGGAGCATTTCTTTCTTGGAGGTATTTCTAAGGACCCTACTTGGAGGAAGGAAAATTTACATTCTTTGCACGACGAGGGACCATCTGCTAATTTTTTGTAAATAGACTAAAGAAATGCTCAGCGATAAAAGTAATTATTACTTTATTTTGCCGAAACATTACGCTTAAAGTTGAGAAATATTAAGCAAAACAAGAAACGTACGAAGTTAGGCTATTAAATTTGCTGGTGGGTAACTTTCGCTGCCGCGGGCCGCGGGGGTGTGCTGACGGCGGTAGAACGTCAACGAGCCGCCTTGCACGAAAACTACTGTTCCCCTTGATATTGTTTTTTGCGCGGCGTCTAAAATCACGTGGGAAAACCGAAGTCGCCGCTACGAATAATTCAAGCAAGGTGCACAGATCAGAGCACTAGAAACATACAGTCCTAAACAAACAAAAACGAGAAAATACGACGAACACACCCTTAAAGCGGAGGAGGAGGGGCGGCGCTACGAGGAGGGTTATGCAACGCCAACGAGGAAAGAGCCAGAAACAAGGTACTGTACGGTCGACCTGTTTTTATAAGTGCGCAGAAAAATCGACGAAGCCAACTTGTTAAAGTCTGTGTTGTTCGGCTCTTATGATCGATATGACAAAAGTGTCAAAGCGTGAAGGGTTGTAGTATGTGATGTATGGTCGTCTGTTTCTTTTTCCTCGATCGGGAAACAGAAAACGACCACGAAGTGCGATTTGCAGGGAAAAATAGTTTCTTGCCAGCATAAGCATGTTTTGTTTGAATGTATCTGTGGCACAGAGGTGACGTCGGCTGTGCGATGCCGACGTGCGCCTCGTTACCAACCGCAGCTTGCATGACCCGCCGCTGCACCGACAGCGCACTCTAGTTCTTTCCTTCATCCATGGCGCACCCGCACGCACACCTCCCAGCTCATCGCCGAGTTCGTCGCACAGCCATTCCGCAGTCTGCTTCTCCAGTCGAAAGGCGTCGAAACAGCTCGTCCAGCAAGTCAAACGCGTCTTGGTGCGCACTCTTTCGCCGTTGCTCGGGCCGGCGCAGCCGCCTTACGTACCTCCGCTTCCGCCGCCATTTTCTGTCAAAAACTTGACGGTCAAATTGACCGCCTCGAGGTGATCACAAAAAAACATCAATTTGCGGCTGCATAAGTAGGTGTGCAACGTCATCACTTCTGTCATGTCCGTGACGTAAACGACAGCCACCCATGACTTAAAAAAGGAACATGGCCGCCGGCCACGGCCAACCAATAGGAGCGCGGCCACGGCGGGGCTAATTGACGCGTTTTTAACAAGTTTTTGGTTTGGTTTGGTTTATGGGGTTTAACGTCCCAAAGCGACTCAGACTATGAGAGACGCCGTAGTGGAGGGCTCCGGAAATTTCGACCACCAGGGGTTCTTTAACGTGCACTGACATCGCACAGTACACGGGCCTCCAGAATTTCTCCTCCAAAGAAATTCTACCGCCGCGGCCAGGATCGTCTTTTGGGTCAGCAGTCGAGCACCATAACCACTGAGCCACCGCGGCGGCTGACAAGTTTTTGATTTGGCAGTTCCGTAATACGGCCCCTGCTGTAAATATATGTTCGCAATTTCGAAAATCCGTCAGCTTCCTTTTGAAGAATAATGAAGTGATGAACTTGGACGGATTTACCACATTAAGCGTTAAGCCAGCAGCCATATTTCCAGGACAAATTCCCAGCCATGCGCCTGTACTGAACTTGTTCGTGCGCTAGGTGCATGGCCATATATGGATCACCTGCGAGGTTGTTTAAGTATTTAACTAAGTATACAAATCCAATCATCCTTATTCGATACATGTTCGGAATTGCCTTGGATGTAATTTTTTTCTTCCACTCGAGCTTTGGATTTTGCTGATCAGACGCGCACAGCCAAAAAAAGCTAGCACGCAAGTTTCACAACACATATACCATGTGGGGTCAATGTGCACAGACGTCACAGAAATGATTTTCGTCTCCGTCAAGCGTCTAAGCGCAGAACAGCACTTAACGTGGAAGAATTGGCAACGAATGCCTGGTGCGTCGAAAGGCACGCCACCAATGCAGTATAGTACGTAAACTGTGTTTATATATAGCGCTCGCACTCCTCTGATGGACATCTGTAACAGCTCAGAGCAGCATTTCCTTCCATGTCTTTCTCAGATGACCACATTACATGCTGGTGTCCTAACACAAATTCTTACAAATTTGCATTGGCCATATCTTTGCTGAACAATTAAGTCCCCAATATCTATATTAGTCTGATACAAGTTTGCGTCAGTCTGAGAGGAAGAAACATGAACATTTGAAACAAGAACATATGCTTCAACAAATATTAATTGTGGTCTTCAGTTAACAGAACTATAATGTTGCAGAAAAACTGGCTAAGCTTTACATGACACATAATGAATATCTAGTCATAATATTTATTTAGATAGCTTCGCTGATCAACAACTCACCACCAGTACATATTGGCTGCGCTGTTCAGAGCAGCTAGAAAGCTCTGTGTAGGCCACCTGTCAACATGCGGTTAGGGTAGAGTATGCGAATTCCGCCTGTCCTGGAGTAGTGTTCCCAGAGGACAGTGTGTGCGTGCTTCAAATGTAAACCTATGTCACGGTGATAGGCCTGCAAATGCTACCTCCCACCATCGGGGAATTTAATAACCTATCAGGTTCAAATCCTAAAAGCAATAGCATAATAATAAATGCATCAAATAGGAATAGCCTATGAGGTTTTATATTTCATGCATTTCTTATTACATTAATTGTGCATCAGTCATTAATAAGCAATAATTATATTACAACTTTTGCTAGGATATCGAGCCCTGCCCTACTAATGTGGACCTCCCTAAACCCCTGGCGGGCACCAGGGGTATTTGGACAAAGGGGTTTAGCACTAAACCATGCATCCCCAAACCTAACTAAGCTTCCTGGGAGGCAGAGATTTCTGGGAGATATCTCTTAGGCTGAACCTGCTTAGCAGCAACTGTGTTGTTACGATTTTGCAGCATCGACACTTGACTCTGTAGGTGCAAGTGACAGCTTTGTGCAAAAAGATGACGTCCATTCATCTTATTTTAGTTTGGACAGAGATGACTGCTCCTCCCAGCCCGAACTATCGGCTAGTACCCGTCTAACATTCGTTTTCGCTGTTGCCAAGGAGATCTACTGATTTCAGGGCCACTTTGAAGGTACTGTGTGTACTTTGAACAATTCTGTGGCACCAGCGGTGTAGTGGACACAGTTGTCTGCAAGACGGCCCTGGGTCCACCTTGTCATTGCACTGTGGAGTAGCCTAAAGGGCTGCGTGCGAGCAGTTTTTTTTTTGACCGGAAAGTTTAACATTATGAGTTCTGTAACTGGAATACTCATTTTTGGTTTAGTAATGCACAAAACATATATTCTAGATTTTTTATTCTCCTGTTTCTTGACTAGATATGTTTAATATGTTTAATATTTTTGTGATTTTTTTTCTTTTGTAAGCAAATATATTCTGCTTCTTCATTGTGTTATTTAGAAGACAATTCTATTGGCAACTCTATGATGTGCTACAACAAAGAAAAATCTTAGAAAAATTATTAAGTTAATGTGTGAAAAAAAAAAATATGCACACCACCCTAAAATTTCCTATTTTGCCATGGTAAGGAAAGAGTTAAAGGTCTATAGACATCTAATTTTAGTTGCATGTTTCTTTTCTCTACTAATGCCTTAGACATTAGAAAACATTGATCACCATGTGGCATTAATCTAAAACCACTAAAGAATTTGTATTCGAATTTCTTCTCTCATGCTGTTCGGCTTCATCAACCGAATGATGGCTGTGACGTTAGCTGGTCTTTTAAATTATGTGAGTCATAAAAAAAACACACCACCATAGCTACTGATGCATCATTTGTAGTCATTAAAGCTCTTGAAGGAGGCTGATTAAAGTGTTCTAGTGAACTAAAACTACGTATCAGTGTTTATATTGCATTGCAGTTTTTTCATGCCTCACGTGACCTAAATGCCATCTACACGTCGCAGCAATCATTCAGTAGATGAAACCGAAACAGCATGAAAGAAGAAATTCAATTATGTACTATTAAGCAGTTATAGATGAAAAGCCCGTGGTGATACACACATTGTAATGTCTAAAGCATCATTTGAAATAAGAAAACACTAGGCAAAAATTTAGTGTCTGTAGTCCTTTAAGAAGGTTGATTCTAAGAACTCATGCTTGCTCTCCTTTTGCTCAGGCTAATGAAGCCTATTGCAGTAGCTTCATTTTAAGGGAGGCAAAATGAGAAATGCTCGCGGACTAAAATAACCTGGGCCATCCACTATGTTGTGCACATAAATGAGTGTTGCTTTGGTACACAAGAAAGCGGGAACAACTAGCCGACAATTAACCAACTTGTACGTCCTAAAGGGCGGTGGCTCTGTGATTATGGTGCTTGGCTGCTGACCCGAAAGACGTGAGTTCAGTCCTGGCTGGGGTGGTCACATTTCAAAGGAGGCGAAATGCTAGAGGCCCATGTGCTGTGCGATATCAGTGCACGTTAAAGAACCTCAGGTAGTCGAAATTCCGGATAGCCGTCCACTACAGCATTTCTCACAACCTGAGTCGCATTGAGACATTAAACCCCATGAGATCATAAACCTTCCTCAGCTGATGATGTAGTCTCACATAGGTAATGCAGTGTATGCTACACTGCCTCTGGTTTAGTGTGGAGTTGTAGAACAACATAAACCGATTTCTCTGGAGTCTTGCATGCTTACAAGTAATGCAGCCTAATTACATTCCGAGGGAATGCGTTCCAAGGCCAAAACACAAACAGGGTTTTCCTGGGCATAGGGCAAATGCCTCATTCTTGAAGTTGGTGTAATTTGCCTCCAGCAGTACAAGAGTCGAGATGTTTGCCAGACATCCAAAAAATTCTGCTTTGTGCTTCAGCCTTTAAACATGTTGCCTGATGTGAAACAAGCTATGCGATATCTAACGCGTGGTTGATGTTCAGTTTTGATCCATGCTCTATTACATTATACCACGTTCTATAACCACAGTGGTAGTCATGCTATCGATATTTTTTTATCGCCCCTCAGTGCATTCAAGTGCTCCTTGCATATATGATTTGTGTGTGTGTACATAATCAAGGCTGTTGCTATTCACGAGCACAGCGCCATAATGTCAGTAAGTTTAAAAACTGTGCTTGCCCTTGATGTCGACGGCCTCCATTTCCATAATATAATCTTATGTCCTAAACTAAGACCAAAGAACTTTTATTTCAAACTTTTTAGATTATTTCACGGAAATGGGAGACATGCATTTAACATTAGTCATTACATAATTAGCATGTTCCCATGACAGGTTGGATATGTGAAGTCCGAGGCATTTGTGCATGCTACCAGTATTGAGTAGATTGGTACATGTCCAGTGCATGTGCAATGTTGTAGCATAACATTATTTTTTGACGTGTGCATTACTTTACATTTGTTAGAGTTAAGGCTCGGTAACAATTCATCACATCACACAGATATGGACTCAAGGTTGGTTGGTTTGGTTTGGTTTATGTGGTTTAACATCCCAAAGTGGCTCAAGCTATAAGGAATACTGTAATGGAGGGCTCCGAATAATTTCGACCACCTGCGGTTCTTTAACATGCACTGACATCGCACAGTACACTCGTCTCTAGAAGTCCGCCTCCTTCGAAAGTTGATCGCCGCAGCCAGGATCAAACCCACGTCTTTCGGGTCAGCAGCCGAGCACTGTAACCACTGAGCCACCGTGTCGGCATGGACTCAAGGTTGGACTCAAATAAAGAAGCATTGTTTGTACCTGCTATTCTAGCATAAATTGGTCAGTTGTAAGTGAAAATCTTACCTGAGGATGAGAAGTATGGAATGGGCTGAGTGCAGGCTCTTATAAAGCATCTGTGCACAATTGTTTGCTTCGGTATCTTTTGGTATCTCTCACAAACACACATTGTTATATATACTGGCTCTGAGCTAAGTGTAACCATGTTTTTGTGTCCTAGGCAAATGAAAGCAACTCACTGCTCTTGAAAGTGATGTGGCCTAGCTAGTGGAGTGTATCTTTTTTTATTCTGCAAATTTTGGACAATAGTTAGGACTAATTAGCTAGTTAACTTTTTAAATATTGGCTTCAGGAAAACAGTGTCAGTCTGAATGTTGCAGACCACCTTGAATAAAAGAGCAAGCTGAAATGTTTGCAACAAGGTACCGTTTACATAGCTTGTTTACTTGCCCTAAAAAAAAGCATACAAAATTCTAAATCTAATTTACAGTGCTGCATCTGAAGTGCCGCAAGATGTGCTCTCAGGGAAAAAGTCTGCTTCTCTCTGTAATGCCACTCAGGATATGAGATAAGGAGATTTTTCTCTCTGAAATCATGTCTGGACTCTCAGGACAGCTGTCAAGTGATAGATTTTGAATTTTGTATGTTTTCTTTTCGGGCCAGTAAACAAATCTAGGTAAATGATACCTTGCTACAAATGTTTCAGCTGGCTGTTTTGGAAGGTAATCTAAACTTTTTGAACTGACACTTTCTTCCCAAAGCCAGCATTTAATAAGCTGACTAATTATTCCTAATTAACTAAATTTGCAGAATGACAAAATAAATGCAGACTAGGCCAGATGACACTCAACAGCACTTAGTTGGTTTCACTTGCCTATAGGACACTCCGTCTATCCTAAAAACCTGCGTACATTATAGCTGGGACACTTAATTAGTATATGTAATGAATCTGCATGGGTGCCATTTACAGCTGTTTCTAAAAATGAGACACAGGAACATATGCATAGCACTGTCTGTGTCATCCTTGTTTCGTTTTTAGGGCTGCTTTCATGTCTGAGTTGTTACAAGCAAGCCCAGTTCAACTGTGTTTTGATTTTTGTTGTTTTTTATATTTTCACAGACCTGAAGTATTGGCTACACTTACGAATGATGTCAGACACTTTGTATCGAAGCTTGATACAATCAAGCCACATGGATGCATCGATTTCGTGACTGCTCTTCGGACCGCTCATGTACGTTGCTCTTTTTTTTTTTTTCATGATGCTGTCACTACCTACGCTCACACACTGGACATTAATAACAGTTTTTGTAATGCTTGGTTAATGTGTTGCTTCTCATATAATTTGGTTCCTCTCGCATAATCTGATTAATTTATTGCTTCTCACATAATCAAAATGAGCAATGTGTAAGGAGTAACACCATCCAATATATTTACACCACCACTACCACCATCACCACCATGCTGCCACGTCGTGTGCAATTCCAGAACCGAAGGTGGTCAAGATTATTCTAGAGCCACCTCTACAGTCTACCTCATACCCCATGTGCACTAAACCCCATGCACCAGAATACCAGAATATAATATCCATTAGTCAAAGATCACAACTCTTCATGCAGGAGGCATGCTAGCCCAACCACTGAGGTCCACAAATTACCGTAATGTCCATTATTATTTCTGGATATCCATGCGACATGCAGGCGACTATACAGGGTTGAACATCAATATCCTTGTTCCAACCTTTTTTTTTCCATAGCTGGGTGAGCAGCAACAAAAGCTTCAGAAAAACTTGTCGTTTTTTGCAACTTTGATGGGGTTATCTGCGATCCATTGTGAAGTAGTATGTTCCAGAGATATGATCCACGTTACTAAAAAATGCAATACATAAATCTAAGCCATAGCCACACAGCGTTTGTTGTGTTTCGCAGAGGTTGGCAGATGGAGCTGCCTGATAGGAATGACAAATAAACGCTCTTGCCTTGTTGTCTGGTGCTAGCAGTGTTATCAGGCATTTCCAATCATTTCGGAGTATGTAATTTGTGCACAGCTTAAGTCCAGAACCAGCTAACCTCAGAGATAGGGTGGCTATCCGAGTTGCTTCGTGTTCCGGATATATGGACCTTTTTCCATCAACGTCCTGTGCATGCGCCAAGCCTGTAGAATTGCAGGCAAGTTGATTTATAGGACAATTTTTAAACCAAAAACCCTGGTTCGCAGACCGTGTTTTCGCGTCCTGCTCTGCCAACAGAAGGGGTTAGTACGAGGGAAGATATATCAGTTGCCCTCCATTCTATTCTTTTTAGGAAAGGAGAAAGGGCAATGCCCCATAATCTTTGTGAACCTGAAGCCCCCAACGGCTACCGCTAGCTTTTGAGATATTTTGTAGTTGTAGAAAGGGCACAATGGTGCATTCTCTTGCACCATTGTAGCTGTCTCAACCTGCCCCTCGCATTTGCACCACTGATCTGAACACAGAAGGGGTGAGATCAAGTATTTACTTTGGATCAGCTAGTGACCAGTGCTCCTGAGGGGATGCAACCATGGTGTCCTAGAGTCAGTGGGAATTTTCGATTCACTGGAAAACTTTCTGGGCTACTCTACTGTGTCCTTTGAACAGCTTCCCTCTCATACAGATAGAGTCATCTCCCCCCTTCCTTTTTGGACTGGACTTAGAAATGCTATCTGTGAACAAGGGTTTCGTTTGGAAATATGTGCTATATGTGCTAATAGGGCACTTCATATTCTGAAAGTTGTCTATTGGATAAAGACGTTGCCATCTTGTTCAGAATGGAGGGTCAAATGCCACAGCCAAAACTGTTGCACAGTTAACACAAAAAGTGTTCGGAAGTGCAGAAGCCCCAGAAATAATTTTGTTTTGCTTTTCTATAAGATTGTTTTGTAATTTTGCCCAGGCTTGCGTTGTCTTTGCACCTAAACAGACCTAACTTAGGTCATTTGTTTTTGGAAGTGTGCTTTTGCGCATGGTGTAGAGGCGGTAGTTTTAAACCGTGGTAGGTGTATGGAGGCTAGCGGAGATAACACGATAGAGAGATTGTTGTAGGGCTTGCCGTAAGGCTTTGGTTAGGTAGTTTGGCGGACTTTTTTGTTAGGTGGTCGACCTGGCGATGGTCTGCAAGCTAGGAAAGCTAGGGGTGACGGGGAGCTAGTGCAGTGAGAGAAGTGCAAGCGCTGGTGTTATTTAGACGAAATGAACTGCACGAGTTTAGCCAACGTGGAGAAGGCTAGCTGTGCATGCAGGCTGTGTGAGTGATTTGAGGAGGCCGTTCGAATGATAGAAGGGGAACATGAAGCGAGAACGGCAGATTGGCGAGTCGCTCAAGAGGGAGTGGGCTAAGGCTGACTTGCTAGAACGAGTAGTTGGCAAGCTTAAAGAAGAGTGGGAAAAGCTGGCCGAGCTGGAAAAGCGGCGGGGGAGTAGCATCAGGTGGAAGGCGAGGACAGTGTGGAGTCTCAGGCAGATGCAGTTAATGAGAACAAAGAGGGAGGCAGGGAAAGACACCTAAAGGCTGTAAAACAGCAGGCGGGAGGTAGCGGTAGTGTGGAGGCTCCATGACCCAACAGCGCTGTAGCACAGCAGGCTTCAGGTGGGGCAGAGGCAGAGGTAGGAACGGGCCCGGTGACGCGCAACAGTGGTGTGCAGCACGAGGAGGGAGCGCCGCAGCGGTAGGAGAGGCAGCTGGCGCGAGCTGGAGGGCAGCAGTCAATGCTGGAGGTGAATGTTTTGAGCACAGATGGGTCCTGATGGTAGTGGACTCCAACATAGCAAGGGTGTAGGAGGGCGTGTTAACGAGAGTGAAGGCGAACAGGTGCGTGTTAGCGGAGGCCATCAGGGAAGTGCAAGGTAGATGCAGTGGCCAAAGCCCAGGAGGTAGCAGGGGACAACATGGAGAACAAAAACCTTGTTATCCATGCTGCTCTAAACGATGTGCTGAATAGGAGAGGCGTCTGAGAAGGTGCGTGTTACCGTATGCACAATCCTGGAGGTCCAGGGGCACTCTAGTGGAACGGAAACGAGGGTTGTTGAGGCTAACCATGCCATTGGGGGTATGTGCTGACAACTTCATCATCATCATCATCATCATCATCAGCCTGACTACACCCACTGCAGGGCAAAGGCCTCTCCCATATCTCTCCAATTAACCCTGTCCTTTGCTAGTTGCCGCCACTGTATCCCCGCAAACTTCTTAATCTCATCCGCCCACCTAACTTTCTGCCGTCCCCTGCTACGTCTGCTTTCTCTTGGAATCCACTCCGTTACCCTTAAGGACCAGCGGTTATCTTGCCTTCGCATTACATGCCCTGCCCAAGCCCACTTCTTCCTCTTGATTTCAACTAGGATGTATATGAGGCCGGATCCCACCCACCCTTTTGTACAAGATGACATTGATTACAGTAGCGCCACTGGCAAGAGGGTAGGGGCAGGATAGGTCACCAGGCTACGGTTTTTTTGGGGGACCCAGAGCTCTGAGGGCATCAGTGGAGACAAAGACGAACCGGGGGAGGAACCAAGATCAAAGAAACGTAGGGCTCATAAAAGGAGAAACAGATGTAAGCGCCAGTGCCAGATTAATTCAGACATAGTGGATATAACATGCAAGTGGCAGGATAGGCTGAAATAAGAAGAAAAACAAGAGCAGCTAAGGCGGGAGGATTTAACGGTGTATGGGTTTCTAGAGACATATCTTCAGGACATTCATTCATAAAAGTATAAATTGGCAAATGGCCAAACAGAATCTAATGCAAGGAACAATTATGGCAAAAAGAAAAACTGGCAGGGGAGCAAACACACCTAGGCTTTGTATACTTGTGGACAGGAGCAGATGACAGAGAGGAAAAAAAGAATTGATAGAATGCATAGCAGTCGACATTAATTAGCTCTGAGAAGATTAACCTAGGAGACATGAATGCGCACATAGAAGATATGGATGGGTACAGAGATTCGGCCGGTAACAAGCTCCTGGATACGTGCGAAAGTCATGACTTAGTCGTATATAACAGTACTAGGAAGTGTGAAGGGCTCATAACATGGGAAGTAGAGTGCAGTTGACAATAGATTATGCACTGATGTCACTTAGGGTGTATATTAGGCTGTGGGCAATGGACATAGACGAATATGGCTCAAGAAGCCTAGGCAGTGATCAAACATACTGAGCTGAGTTTTAGAAGAGAAACCAATGGTGAAACAAGGCAAGATGAACAACCATATGGTATCTTTAACTTGGAAAAGCAACTGGAAATAGCAATCAAACAAATTGAGGAACTAATACTACAACGAAATGAGCTTACACAAATTTAAGTAGATTATTTTAGCTAGAGCTTGTTGTGAGGTGCGAGTCAGGCCAAAAGGGAAAAGAAGAGAAACGCAAGTTTTGTTCTAGTAAACTGTAGAAGGCGTACCGCTCGCTTTTTCTGTGAATCACATGAAAATTTATAGCTACACGTACGCAAAACGCAGGCACATTCCCACTTTTAGTTCAGCGTATGCTAGCAGAGACGCAAAAATAAACTCAGCCTATAGTGGCGCCATCTGGTTGTCAGGACGGGAACCATTGCTGTAAACAAACCGACTCTGCACTTAAGCCTAGGAGCGGCAGAATCGTCACTCTAATTATTAAAATAAAGCAAATTTATCTCTTATATGTTTTCTTATAGGCAAGATGAGACGAAGCAAAAGACCGGCGCCCCATTTATGGCCAGTGAACGCACTTAAAAAGGCAGCAAAACAACGAGAATTCAGTCCGAAGCGAGAGGTCCGGCTAACGACGGGCGCTGCCATGTTTGTCGCCGCGCGGCGGAAATCCAGACGGTTGCCAGATGAGACTACCATCTCATACAGATGTGTTCTCACATCAATAAATTCTATTTTAAAATGTTCTACCGCACTTCTTGGCACCACAGCTGGCTAAACGGTAATTTGAATAAAGAGCTATCAATTGCCGCAAAGAAAATATGGCCGATAAAATTCAGTAGACTGACCCTTTAAAGGAAATGGAGGACAAAGCCGACATAAACAACTACCATTCTATAAGAGTGACATCAGTCATTTTACACGGTGATGGGGCTGATTATAAAGGACAGACTGCAGGCATGGGTGGAGAACAAGAGGTTGCTTGAGGAGCTTCAAAATGGTTTCTGGAAACAAAGGAGGTTAGAGGACAATCTGTTCTCATTGATGCAGTGTATTGAAATAGCAGAAAAGGAACACTGGCCCCTAGGGCTAGCATTTCTGGATATTAAAGGAGCCTCTTACAGTGTATTTCAATAGGATTTGTGGAACATACTGTATGGGCACATTAGATGTGGAAGATGAAGTTCAGAGCCTGTCGGGATGCAGCATGGGCTTAGGTGGGCATGTCCACTGTCACCTTTATTGTTCACGTTGTCCAGGTGCGGACATAATTAAATAGAGCATACTATTCCATTCTAATTCAAATTTCCTTCCCTATCGGACATGAAGAAACGTTATTTGTTCATGAGAAATGGCACTACAGTCTGCTACCAGCCTGCACATACCACAACTGCCAGATTCGGTTAGTCAATGTGTGAAAAGTGTTTGAAAGCAATAGCGTGGACCATTTACTTTTGGCCGCACCTGTACCTACAAGGATTAGAGACTAAGTTGGAGGGGGGGGGGGGCTTCAACCCTTCCTACTTCAAGCAAGTAAAATAGACTGAACAGTCATTACCTGGACTAATGTACACATATGATATAGTATAAATGGCTGACAGCAAAGAAGATTTGCAGGGGTTGATGGACATCTGCAGTACTGTGGGAGATAGATGAGGTCTGAAGTTCAATAACGAAAAATTGGCAGTCATGATGAAGGCGGTGTAATAATGAAGGCGGTGGATCAGTACGAGTATCATGGGGTGTGGATAAATATTGCTGCCGATTATTTAAAATAGCATAAAAAATAGTATGTAACAACTAAAGGTAGCAGGAATATAGATGTCATGAAAAATAGGGCACTGTGGAATTACAATAGCTACGAAGTGGTAAGTGATGGTCGCATTTTAAATTTATCAGTGCGAAAGACAGACTTAAAGAAGACACCATAAGCACTGACTCGCAACTGATTGAAAAGATTATATAGCCATGCCAAGCAACATGTGGAGACAACATATTAAAACAGTCTTAAGTGGCTAAGTGGTTGGATTCCCCATTCAAATGTTTCCAATGTTAATTGGTCAGGCCCCCTATTTCGGGAGTCCATTGGGCACTGCTGCAGCTTGGGCTCGCTACACCAACTGCCGTTGCGGCTGCAAGTCAGAGCTGGACAGTGCGTTCTCCCATTGCTGAGCTGTCTGGCTGTTTATTCTTAGTATGGTAAGGTTTTCTAGGCAGGCTCATAGCATGTGGTGCAGGTGGTACAGGTCTGCCTCCTCTGCGCAGTGTATGCATCCTGATTTGTATAATTTCAGACACATTCTAGTTGTTGGGCTTCTTTGGGTTGTACATTGCATCTGTTGTAAGCATCTGAGTGCAATTTCTTCTTCCTTGTTTAGCTTCCTGTCTAGGGATGGATATATCCTTCTTGACAGTCTGTAGTGTTGGAGAATTTCCATGTATGTGAGTGGAAGGTTTGTAGAGCTATGATCAATCGTGTGGGGCTCTCGGGGAAGCAGAGCTTGAGCAGTGGCATTTGTGCCTTCATTCCCCTTGATTGATTGATGGACTAGTGCCCACACTATAGTAATTCCGTGTCGCATCGGGATTCTACCATTCTGTATTTAGTTCCCCACCTTTGCAATTCCTGCATGCTGTTTGCAAGTCCGATATAATTGCTGGCTTGTTTCTAGTCACCATCGCTAAGGCTATGACAGCTTCCTGCAGTGCAACTCAATCTTCACTTCTTATGGAGGCACAATTAGCTCTCCCTCCGTTTTTCACAGCAGTCACCATTTTGCCATTAACCAGGCCTGCCACATTGGTGCGCATCGCACCTAGGTATCTCCTCACTGATTGCTCCGGCTCCTGCTTCCCTATTCTTTGTGATATACGAGCGCATATTTCAGCATATAGGTATGACAGTAATTTTGAACCTTACACCCTCTGGTATACCTTCCTCATCCTCTGTAGAAATTATAAGTCCTAGCCTGTCCAATAGAGCTCTTCCCGCTTTAGGTCCTGCCAGCCTTACCTTTTGCGCTAATTTATGGGCCTTGATTAGTTCCTCTAGCAAGTTATGGATTCCTAACCCTTCTAGCCTCCCATCAATATGAGTAATGGTATCCCATGGCACTCTTCTCAACTTCGCTGTTCTTTTTTTTAACGCTAGCTTTTAAAACTTATGCTTATGCAAGTATATAATCCTTCAGTTACAATGCATGGAAGCTACATGCACTTCCTTGAGAGTGCATGCTTGGACTGGAAAATGGAGGCTGGCGTGTGCTTTCACAACTACTGCTTGCACCAGCTGTACTGATTTTTTTTTACTTCCGCACAACTGCTCAGCCTTTTGTAAGAAACCTCGATGTTACATATTGTGTCCACAGATACTGTTATCATCTTTGTTGTACTTTGACAAACGAGCCCAACAAGAAGTAACATATTTCTTGTATGTGCACATGCATTGCAGTTCTGTGCCTTCACAACTTCAGTTATACCATTAGTCTTGGCTTTTTTTTTTTTTAGCTATGCATTCCTAATATACACTGTTATAGGCCTCGTATACATTTTCTTTTCGCACTTCAGGAGTGCTTCCAAATATATATGTTGCAGTCTTACGGAAAATAACTTATTTTGAGTGATATCTCCATGCAATGCACTTCTGTGTGGTTATGATCACAACAGCACCATTTTTGCCTTAAAAATATTGTAGTTTTATGGCTTATTTAATTCTATCATGTCAGTTGCTCAGAGTGCTGCAGGACATTTTTTTACCATAAACTGGGATGAACACAAAGAAATGGGCACACTTGTATTGCATGTTCCTTACTTCCTTCGTATTGTCTCCTTGAAGATATGAATCTGGCAAACAGCAAGCTCTTCTTATGGACAATCCAGCTTGATGTGAACAAACAGAGGAATAGAAGACACTGAAGAACAGATGGCTGGCTTTCAGTGCTTTACTTATGGCCATGTTCTTGTGTGGTGGATAGCAGAAGGAAAAGGGGCATAGCATGCTCACTTTATATCTGCAATATACCAAGAGTGCCTCCTACCGATCTTTTTGCGATCATGGATGCCGTGACAGCTCGAACACTGGAGCTGCAGTTAAAGTGGGAATGAAAGAAGGGATTTGTTCTCACATTGTTTTCAGAACATGTTGGTGTGCTTACAAAAATTTAAGCACTACAGTCAGGTACAACTCAAGTTCCATGTGGAAGGGGACCCCCTTCCAGCCAAAAGCGTGGTGCAATTCTCATGACCCTGCCTGAGTGACAATGCATAGAGTGGCGCGAAAATGCAGAAAGGGTACTATCCCTGACAATGAAGGGAAGGGACTAGCCCCTTTCCCGCTGCATTGTGCTTATACTGTTGATGCCGCGTTGCTTCTGCTTGTCACTTCTCAATGACTGTAGGGCCCGTGTACTGATGCTGCTGTTGCCGTCTTTAGTGTTCAGCCAGTCTTGCTCGCCGCAGAGCATCTGGATCAACATTAGAAGGCCCGGCGTGAAGCGAGTGCGAATGATGTGCGAAGCAAGCGCCGGAGCAGGGAACCTGCACGCACTGTGAAAATTGGCCACATGTGGTGTGCGTCAGGCTAGGCTAGAAATGAAAGATGGACGTCTGTATCTTGAAGACTTGGATACCGAAGACGACGGAGACCAGGCCAACAAGTTCACACAAAAGAGTCAACCCCTCTCTCGCATTTAACAATTAACATCCCAGCCAGTTGAAAGCGGTCAAGGAGCGAGCTTACAATAACAGACCCAGGTGAAATTTTGTCAGTGGGAACCTGCTGGTTTTTTATGGTTTCATTTGGTTCCAGAAGGAAGCCTTCTGGTTCGCTGCTGATTGAAATGGTGCCTGTAGGATGCCAACTGGTGTTTTGCTTGGATCTACTGCTCCAAGAAGGAAGCCTTCTAGTTTGCTGCTGGTTTTGTGCTAGGGTCTACTGGTCCCAGAAGGAAGCCTTCTGGTCTGCTGCTGGTTGAAATGATCCCTGCATGGTGCCAACTGGTGTTTTGCTTAGATACAATGCTCCAAGAAGGAAGCCTTCTGGTTTATGTTGGTGTATGTGGTCCCAGAGGGGCATCCACTGGTTTCGTGTTGGACTCTTCTGGTCCCTGCTGGAGGCTTCTCGTTCGAAGTGGGATCAACTGTCTTCTACATTGTTTTTGAATTGACAGCTTTTTCCTTTGTTTGCGTGGTAATGGCATTCCTTAATTAACAAAATTTTCCAGCTAAATCTCTAGGATTTTCTCTGTTGTAAATTGCAAAATTAATGTTAAAATTCAATGTGAAAACTTTGTTTATTAACTGTTCCCCACTAAATCCTGTGGGATGCCCTTAACAAGGCAGTGTATATAAGCATGAGCTAATGCATTTTGAATGTGAGTGTATATGAATTTCTCATATAAGTTGTGTGTATTGCAGTGCTTTGTCGATGCTTTTGTTGGCGCTTGCTACGCTTAAAGCTGTGTGTTCTTGCTATAGGCAGATCTGCATGGTCCTGGCTACAGGGTGACACATTTTAGTTTAGGTTGCTTCTGTTTTCCTTAATTTTTGGAGTGTGCTTATCATTGTAGCAGCTCTTACTTCAAAACTTTTTTGTAACTTTTAAGAAAGGTTAGAAAACAAAGGACATTCTATGGATGGTTTATCCAAATAAACGTTGTTCGTGGCTACTGGTTCCAGCAGCTGCTAGTCCCCAGTAAACAATTCGAACTAGCACCATAAAGAATCCCATTTGGACATCTTTGCCTGGGGAACGACCCGGCAAGCTGCCTTCTCTTTGGTTTTCAGAGGTGGGGGGAACAAATCCTCGTTTACTGACCGCTATTTAACACAGTAACACAGCAAGGTGGCAAAGGAATGTCTTTTTTTTTTTTTTCCTGCCTAGCTTTGGCTACAATGAATGCTTTCAGCCAGACATGGGCCCCTAATCATTCAGAATGTGTTCTCACGTTTGCAGTGGCCCAAGTGGCTCACGGCAGCAGTTAAAATTTTGTCTAGCCGCCCAATGAAACGATTTCAGTGCAGCCTGAGCAGTGCAGGTTCCCTGCCGCGCTGAGTGGGTCACGTGGCCCTCCTCTCTTTATCCTTGCGCACGCTGCTGTGTCGCACGAGCCTTTGCGCCTCCACCAAAAAGCGCGCACGCCCACCCCTGCTCCCCGCCTTGCACCTGTTGCTCCTCTGGCTTCATCCGAACACAGTACGCCTTTTTCACTAGTGACCCATTTAGTGCCACTGCAGTAACAGTCATACGTGCACTTAATGGTTGAATTAGTGACTAAAAATGATGAATCCTTTCATAAAACGCCTAAGACAACCTAATACAAGCCTCAAAATTTTCATACTGAACCGGGGAGCGGATATTAACATGCTGTGAATGCTTGTGACACCGAAAATGCAGTGTTATCCATAGAAAGCATCTGAAGCCACTGGTACAACAAACTTTAAAATCAATTTGTGCCTGAATGAAATGCCACTTGGCTGCCAGACATGGTGAAAGTAATCAGGAGCAAGAGAAGCACCTACAGATAAGCACACATGCGGAATCGCAGCTTTCCACAATCAGAAAAAATGGCACCAGTTCTGTCGGCATACCATCTGTCACCCAGCTGGCAAGGGAAATGCCATACAGAGATACTCAGTCACCATGACCTTGCAGTTGTTTTATTGATGTTCCTCATGCACTGTCTTCACTATTGTGGTTTTGTTTTAATGTCACCCATTTATTGCATTTCACAATAAACTTCACTTGTTAGCGATGCTCCTGTTCTCTGCTTCTTCTTTGCTCCTTTTTCTCATGTTAATTTTTATGCAATTAAACTAGCCCAACCTCACGCATCACTATTTATTTACAGCTTGTGCTCCGGAACCGACCGGATAAGTTCCAGCAGATGCGAATTGTGGCATTTGTTGGCAGCCCTGTCACATCAGATAAGAAAGAGGTTTGTGCGCATCTTACTTTCAGACTTTTAAAAATCCTCCGCTGATATATTGTTCTTTTTTTTTTTCAGCTTTTGAGTCTTGCAAAAAGACTGAAGAAAGGAAAAGTGAAGGTGGACATTGTGAATTTTGGAGAATATGTAAATGGTGTTTCAACTCTATCTTGTTATGTTGTGTGAAGCTGCATTTTTAGTTTTCTTCCTTATTTTTACCTCTAGGTCCTAAATAATGAGACGCTGACACCCTTTCTCAGCAGTCTAAATGGAGGAGGGGATCGCGGGTAAGTTGTAGGCTGTATTGAATGCAGACATGCTTGCAGGTGGTGTTACAGTTTAACTCTTTAATTCCCAGTGTTGTCATTTAAGCATCAAGCTGGAATTCAAATTTTGATATCAGTGTATTAATATGCGTGGTGCCGCTACGAGGCATGTTAGTAACAAAAAGGGTGTGCATACGACTTCTAGCCAGTGTTGAACAGCTCATATTTTCTCTTTTTGTAGAAACTGTTGCTAGACAAATAAGGCAAGGTTTGTGGCATAAAAAAAATGTGAATTCAATGCACCCATGAAGGTTCGCTGTCTTATCAGATACTCAAAACATGCTTTATTTGAATATCTTGTTGGTTTCTGGTTTGTTACAAATTGGCAGCAATGGACATTTGTGCCAACTAGTCACTGTTCAGGGAACAGTACTGAAATTCATGGTGCTAAAAAATTATAACATTTCTCCTGACTGATAAGATATACTAGTATACTACAAGATCTTATGAGCAAAGTTGGCTGGGGGTGACAGCAAGGCCCAAGCTGCAGAAACGGCAATGACCAAAACATTGGTTTAAAGAGCTCAATCACTGAAACATGGCAGTAGCAATGGCAGCTGTGAGGGCAGGGCGGACACTGGAGAAAGACAGTCTGACTCTGTTCTCAGTGGAAAAGAGCATGTGAAGTGAATTGCTGCTTTTTAAAATGCCACACTTCCATTGTAGCAGGGTGCTAGCAAGAGCAGTGCAATGGCCAGACAGACAGGTGCTGCTAAATACAGTCTGTGCCTCTGTAAGCAAGAATAGCTTTAAATCAGATGAAGCAGCTCTAAGAGTCGGACTTCATTATAACTGTGCTAGTTGTGCAAAATGAACTGAATGCCCAAAGTCATGGATTTGTGGTGCAATGATTTACAATTCAAACTAACAAATTTATAGACTTAGCTCTTAAATATTATGGGTGCATTAGCTTGGGCAGTGTAGCAGTTGTGATTTTTAATGCAGAATGTGTGTTACACACCTGGTTCCCCGAGACCTTTCTGTATGTCACAGAAATTTTAGCCATGAAGGGAATGAAAAAAAAAATGGAGATGGATGGTGTTGGTGGCAGGAATTGAACTTGCTCTTCTGGCACGGCAGGCAGGAGTAACGGTGGCAGGACATTAGTGGTGGGGTGGCATGCAGAAGCAAAAACTCAAGAGGCATGGTGACTCTGAAACATTGCTTTTCATAAAACAAAATAAATGAAAAAAATGTGATAGGTCACCTATGGAGGGGTTAAATGTGAGCGCCAAAATTGTGAAATGTATATGCCTCATCGGGTCTGAACGAAGAGCGAGACTTTTTTTTTTTGTGGCCTGGCTAAATTTTGGGGTGGTGACCGCCACCCCTTGCCTCCCCTTGACGCCATCACAGGCTGAGAGGTATGCTACCTATTAAGCTGTCTATGCAGGGCAATCAGGCTTTTGCACTGCCGATGCTGCATCTTTCGGGCTATACCAGAACTTGGCGTTCAGCAGATGGTAGAACTATGCCATCACTTTCCGTACTCTGCCATTACTTTGCCACACACCTTACCTTTATTCAAATTCACAGTCTGTGTTCTTGCAAACTTCTTTCAAATAGTGATCTCCTCAGTTTTTTTTCCTTGGTAATTTCGGAGACGCAGGGTTTTTTACGTGCACTGACACTGCACAGGGGTTGTGAATTTTAATTTGGAGGACCGGCAGATGAAACCTTTAAAGACGTCAACTGGTCCGAACGCTGAGTCTGGTGATAACACGACGGTTTTGCCCCTATGGGTGGCAGCATGGGTGCAGCCCTCCGTGACCTCTTCAGGCTTCAGACGGGCAGGCAGCAGCGACCGGACCTGTGTGCGTCATGTTTTGTGTGGATGTTAGCTATTGCGATGTCATGGAACAAATACTGCCCGAGCGCCTGTGATGTATGCGTCTGTATGCTGTTGTGGTCAACAGATGCGATGCCAGCGGAGATGCAGACTGCCATTATGGCCTCTTTTATTGCGTAAGCAATACTGCGCCAGGTTTCGAGCCGTCGCGTAGCTCCTGGCGACGCTGCCGCGTGCTCTTGATGCATGTGTCGGAATGTGGAGAGAGGAGAGGAAGTGGGAGGGGGCCTCGGGCAAAACAGTTGCTGCTTGCTTACGCAACTTGCCCGGTTTAACCAGAGCTAAACCTCAGCTAATTTTTTTTCTGTCTTTTCTCTTTCACTCCAAACTTCCTCCCTTCCTTCACGGCGTGGTTGAGGTGTCCACCGATATATGTGCGACAGTTACTGCACCTTTCCTTTCCTCTAAAATCACAATCGAGGTGCACAATGGCCAATTCAGGGAGCAGCGTCACTACAGCCCATTTGTGATCTCTTCGGAAATGAATGGGCTGTTTTGAAGGGCCTCCTAGAGACTTCAAGTGATTTGTCCCACGGGAAAAGCGTTGCACTGAATGTGCGATCCCAGTAAAAAAAAAAAAAACCATTGGGTTCCAATTAGAAATTACCACTTTGAACCAATTGAATATTTCCAAACATGTTTTCGACATCATTGGAGAATACCAATTGAAAAATGCCATTTGGACCACTCCAATTGGCCAACACCATAAGGTCAGCTCCAATGCGCACGCACCAGGTGGTCCACCTGAATTGAAAGACCTCATTTGGTCTGATCCAGTAGACCTTTCTTGGCCTACATCATCAGTGCACGCGTTATGGTTAAAACCAACGAGTCAATTCATTTCAAATTTCCAGTTTGATTCAAATGATGTAGAACCAAGTGGACTTTCCCCCAGGAGTTTAGGAGACACTGTGCATTGAAATTGTGAATTGAAATTGTGATAACTCCAAGTTTAGCAAAGTGAAGACAAACAAGCCTGCAATATCACACAGAAGGAACACAGACACAGTCAATATATATGCACAAAACATGCTTTTGCTGCAACTTGTATACCCCATTCATGAGACACTGCTGCTGGAGCCAGTGGCGCTTGTCCATTGAGCACAGTTATTTCATCGATTCATGCCCGCAGTGATAGTTCAAATGATTAAATCAATGCAGTAGATAAAGCAGCTCATATCTTTTTACTACGACCTCATTACTTCCCAGTTTTGTGTTCATAGAGAGCAATATTCTGATCCCAATCAAGGCAATCATTGGCTTCCAATTAATTTTTACCAATTGTAAATTTTTCAATCGTGCATCTTTAACCAACTGGAACATCGAGTTGGACCTCCTGCTGGCTCTCTTGCAATATGCTGTGGACTGTTCATTCGAAGCAAGGCACTAACTCTATTACCTGGCTAGCGGACTAGCCACTTAGTAATAGAGGAATCAACTCTGCCTTTAAATAATTTGACCACTAGTTTGGAACACAGCTAGGGGACCAACTGGGCAGTCCAGCCAAAAGCGATGAAACCAATGGAGTCCTGGGAACCAGTTGGATAATTCAGGTGAAATGGCAGAGCAAACTGTACTTAAAATTGGAAGCTGAGAGACCAAATTTGACTGGTCAGTTGGAATGAGGGAAACCATTTGGACTCCCCGATTGAATTCCCGAGTTCAAGTGGAAGTTCAGAAACCAATTGGACTCCCCAGTTGGATTCTTGAGTCCAATTGGAAGTTCAGAAACCAATTGAACTGTCCAATTGGAATTAGGGAAATTAGTTGGGCTCCCCGACTGGTTTTCCTGAGTCCAATTGGGTCCATATGGCTTCCAATTGGGTCTAGTTGGGCCCAGCTTGGTCCAGTTGGGCCCAACTGGGTCCAATTGACTCTCAATTGGACCCAATGTTTTTTTATGACTGGGATGGCGTTCTGTGGACTCCCTGCTAGCACTGCAACATGCTGTCGAGTTCCGGGGGCCCCCTGGCAGCACTGCAACAGACTGTCATGTTCCACTGTTACAAGCAAAGCTTAAGCATCCTCCAATTTTTATTCACCTTTACGATTCTTCAACGTGCACTGCAATCACACAGTACACAAGCTAGAATTTCGCCTCCATCGAATTCCGATCCCGGACGCGGCAGTCAAATTTCTATAATGGCAAATTCTAGAGGCTTGTGTACTGTGCGATGTCAGGGTACATTAAAGAACCCCAGGTGGTTGAAATTTCCGGAGCCCTCCACTACGGCGTCTCTCATAGCCAAGTCGCTTTGAACCCCCATAAATCGAAATAAAACACTCTCACAAAAATTATTGCGTCAATAGCAGAAGCTTGTCAAGGCCTACACACCAGTGGCAGTGCACTGTGTATTTGGCACTGTGCCTGTGTTTCACTCAAGAAGCCTGTTTTAGCAGAAAGGATAAGAAAGAAATCTCATCATAGTGAAAACTGAAAAGCGACAGATTATTAACCGCTGGATAAGTCATTTGAAGCTCTTTAGCAACCCTTCAGGCTGACACACCTGCTTTAAGGCATAGAGGTTAGTCCACCTTTGCATCAAATCATTGCCTCACCAAATTAGTAGCATGTGCTCTTCGTACACTCCACAGGTCCCACATGGTGTCGGTGCCACCAGGCAATGTCTTGTGGCATGTGCTCGCAAACTCTCCAATTGTTCAGGCTGGACATGGCACTCCCATCAACTATCACACTGGCAGCTTCGAGTTTGGTTTTGGAGATGACGACCCAGAACTTGCCTTGGTAAGTCACATGACTAGATAGATGATCCAACTTCATTGATTCTTGAAAATCCCCTTCAAGGCATATAGCAGGAGGGGTGGGCAAGAAGTATTGCAGTTGGGGCTGCAGGTGATTTTTGGTGGTGGTCTTGAATTGGTGATGGAAGGGAGAAAAGTAAGCAAAGAAAATAAATTGGCATGCGTTGAGAATATTGGATCAGTGGTCAGTAATGCATGTAGGTTCTGTGATCAGTTGAATTAGACCAAATGTAAGGCATGTGCTCAGGAATTCACTCTCATTGTTACTTTTTGATAGGATAGCTGGGTAAGTCCAGTTTATTGAGGGAAAATCACCAAAAAGAAGGATGGGCTGTTTTGGTACCTAGTGGTTAGAGCGTGCGGAAGATCATGTTATAATGAGTTAAAACAACTTTCATTATGCGGCGGTCGATAGAAAATGCCAATGAGCAACTGTGGGGAGGTGGCGTTAATACATAGCCAAAGCATTTCTAGAGGAGTTGAGATGTTAAAAGTCGTGCAGCGCAATATTCTGTTAGTAGCGATAAGAACACTGCCACCACATCCATTGTTAGATCTATCCTTGCGAATGATATCAAAGCTGACAAATGAGGGTAGGGTCTCGGGATCTCTTATTGACTAGTGAAGCCATGTTTCAGTAAGTAAAACCAGATTGCTGCACAAACATGAGATGAGGCTGCATATTTCATTGTGCTTAAGTATAACACTGAATATTATGATATTGGCAAGAGATTAATTAGTCTTGGTGATTTCATATTGTTCTAGCACACGGCACTAGGATTTTATTTGACAACTCTCTGGGCAGTGTGGTCACAAATGTATGTTTTATTATTAGAAATGAGCCTATCATATCTTAGTTTAATTTTCAAGTCATATACCTTTGCGAACTGAACAAGTTGCTTGCACACAAGGTGAGTTCTTGGCAAGAAGTCCTCACTTACACTGTAGTACTCGGTTCGCTTGAAACCCAATAAAAATACGTGTTTATGTTCTTTAAGTGCTCAAACACTTGTCATTTTGCAAAGGAGCCTGAGCTTACTATTATCAGAATCAGAAACAGTGGCTTGAGTCATGTTTTTAACTTGTTTCCCTCTCTCAGCTTGGAGAAATCGACCTTATACCCTTTTTTTTACTATTAGCCAGCTGCTCTTTTGCTGCAGCTAGCTGATAATGCCATTTACCTTATCTTGTTTAGATTCTGTGCGATATTATAGAAAAATGCTCACTTACATTAGCTGAAACAAATGCTTATGTGTGCATGCGTGTGTGAATATGTATGTTAGTGCATGCATGCATGCATGCATGCATTTGCATCTATATGTTTTTCCAGTTATATTGACTGCAAACACTTACTTATCTGCTGGGTGGAATATGCTTGTCTGTTACCTTAATTCCAGCATTCATTGAGTAAAATTTCATGCATCCGGGGCAACCTGCAAGCATGCCTGTTATGGCCACAGAAAAGCTATGATTTCACTAGGAAACATGGGACCCATGTCTTCAGTTACTTTTAGTGACCCTTGGAGGCATGTATACTGTGCAATGCTGTTATATCTACTCATTTGGCAGGCCCTGCGAGTGTCAATGGAGGAACATCGCCAGATCGAGGCCAGGCAGGCAATGGCCAACACAGCAAAGGGAACTGCTCAGGCACCTCCAAATGATGGGAAGGAAGGTATATTTGCCCTTTCTCATGCCATGGCAACGTTGCATGCATGACACAGAGTGCAGTGCATCTTGATGGTGCTTGCTGACAGTGCAGCGACAGCCCTTCATCAGTACTGTCACTTCTGGCTCTTAAAACTCCTGTCTTTCTGCATATTATGTGGGGCATTGCTTGAAAAGAGCAAATCTGACCAGAACTGGTTATGTACATAACAAGTGTTATTATTAATCAGTCCGCCTTGCGTACAAAGTACAGCGAAAAAGGGTGACTGAATAAGAAGCTGCTTCATTGCAGCTCGACTGAGCTCCAGTCACCCATCTGCAGTTGTGTACGATATGTTTGTACAAGAATACAAAAAGTAGCTTGATTATTTCTGATGAGAAAAATAAAGTGGCAAAATACAGAGGAAAAGATATATATTCCAAGAAATGCGGAAAATGGGTAATAAAATTGAGATAATGAACTAATGCGTTGCGGCGGTGGCAGACAATTTTTGTGTGAACCGTTCATAAATACTTTTCTGGGTTAGCAGTACCATATTAATTCGTAATTCATCACAGGTGGCTGATAGCGTAAGCAATAGTTTCTCAAAGGTGTGTTTAGCTGAACTAAATCTGAAAATGTATCTAATGTACCCTTATGTACACTGAAACACATACATATCTTGGGCTTTAACAAGCTTAAGTTTATGAAAAAAAATGGCACTGTATGCTCAAAGAATGATGAATTTTCGACTGCATGTCAGAGAGATTTTTCTTTTTTTTTTTGAGGCAGAGATTTCCTACATATTCGTTGTAGTGGTGTTGCCCCCCATCAAAACACAGTAACTTAGATGGGAATTAAAAAAAGCAGAAAATAGCACGTATTTTACTGCAGCTTGAAGGAAATAGTGGCAACAGTTTATCATTCCTACAGCCTCATTTTGTTTTGACGAATGGTAGTTCACATGATCTTTGCAAGACATGTTCTGAAAAGTTGATGCCAAGTGATTTCACGCATTTTTCTACAGATACTGCGTACAGACCTAAAACAACCGCTTTGAGGACTTCAAATAATGAGCCATGAGCACAAAATAGAATGCATTTTGTTTTCAATTTATTTAGCATCAGGGAATTTTATTGCACCAGTCTTGCAGTTTGCAACAAAAAGCACAGCTTTTGTTTCTATTTACGCCATGTTCTTCCCAGAAAAAAATGCTGCAAGAGATGTTATGAGACATGCGGAGTTACAATACAACTGTGTTTCTTGATGTCGTGTCAAGAAAAGTAGGGTGGAGAGTTTGCATGCTAGCCTCGGAAGTAGGCTAGCTGGGAGATTTTTTGGCAACAAAAAATTAGAAAAAAAAATGTGGTTGTTTTCTTTGAGGGGCTGCCAGTGGCTTAGAGAAAATTTTCACTGAAGCCTGTTGGGTCTGATACAGTTTTCTGTTAGCTGTATGAATTTTGTATTACAGTAACAAGTATAAAAATACACACAAAGTGAACAAGGGACGGGAAAGCCTCAGGGTGCTTGCCAATGTTTCGACAAGAGGACTCTTCGTCTGTGCAAAGCGTTCATCATTGGTGGGCTGTAAATAGGGCCTTCACTGCCAGGCGGAATGCCCGGTGGCAGGGCATGAAATGGGAAGGGTGTTAGGATGGGGAGCATGAATCGTGTCGAGGCACGATGGCTACTGGGGAGAATTAACCGGCTGACCTGCAAAATTGTGAAAGGAAATACGCCAGCTCAGCGGAAAGGAGTCCGGGGGTGTGGAGCCTGGAGAGATGAAAGGCTGCTGCGACAGGTGGCATGGTACGAGTGGCTAGGTTGACCTGAAAAACTAGGATAAAAGAATTAAGCAGCATGTCAGAACGAAATATAGGAGGACAAAAAAAAAATAAATTAAAGGCTAAAGAGAAAAGGCGGGCGGGTGCGTAGAAAGTGTGAAATAAAAGGGGGAGGGCAAGGAGCGTGGAAGCCACGGGTTTCTGAGAACTTATAGCAGGAGGTTCAGGGCATAAGGTAAAGGTAGAGCAATAATTTAAACTGTAGTGAAGCAGCCACGCTCGCTCACTGTGGGGCGCTGTGTGAGTGAAAGACGACGACGATTCAGAGGCATGAAGCTCGCTCGCAGCCCAACGTTTGCCTGGACCTTTGCTGGACGTTGGAAGGCGACCAAGGTACTGCTGAGCCACAACCCCCTCTTACAAAACAAATAAAAAATTCTGAGGAACATTCAGATTTTCCCAAACGAGAAATTACAATGCAGCTCTGTCGGTGTCTCAGGCTCTGTCGGCTCGTCATTTTGCTTTGCTGAGTCGTCGCCATTTCTGGTGACGATATTAATTTGACAGTAATTAGTTGAAGATGGCAATGCGCAATGCACAGCATGCAAGAATGTGTACATTAGTTCGATAACAGTGTTAGAATATGACCACAATGTACAATGCTCAGAGCGAGCGTGTGTTGCAGTTTAACACGAGGCGTGATCAGCTGCTGCGTTAGCCTAGTGCTCTGTCTCTGTAGGCTCAATGTTTTACTTTGCTGGGTTGTCGGCCCGTCTGGGGACGGTATTAGTTCGATAGTAGTATTAGTTGATGAAGATGACTATGTGCAATGCACTGCTCGCGAGAATGTGCACATTAGTCTGAAAGCAGTATTAGTTGAAGAAAACGACGATGTGCAATGCACAGCACAAGGATGTTGCAGTTTAACACGAGGTGTGATTGGCTGCGGCGATAGCTCTTGTGCAGTGCCCAGCAAAGCCGATCTGTTTGCAGCGCTGCGGGTTCGAATCCCAGTCACACCAATGTTTATTTTTCTTTATCTATTTATGGTTTGGCTCGGTTGCACTGAAGGCGGCAACGCAACTCAACCCATGAACGAGCTCTTAAGGGCTGTGCTCTAAAAGAGGAAAGGAAGAGAAAAAAAGGAATTGGGAGGGTGTGGGGAGAGGATGGGTCGGGGTGGACGGGTAGAGTGAAAGAAACGATAAAGGGGTGATATGAAGTACTGGGAAAACCGGTTTTATGTTGACCATGTGCAAGCCCTTTTTAAAGAATTACGCGAGTGCTGGAATGTACCCGAGAGATTCGAGGTTTGCTCTGGACATGTGGATCCCTGCTGGTTGTAAGGTTTTAAATTTGTGAATTAGGAATGCCTCTCTGTATTTTCTGTCCCTTGCAGATTTGAAGCCTGTTTGAAGAATGAATAGTTTAAGCTCATTTTGGGTGAAACAGCACAGCTGGAAAAAAGGCAAAGAAGGGAAAGAAAACAGATGTGCCCTGAATTGCAACTAGATTTTTTATTAGAAACCACATATTTATAGCAGCAGTCAGCAGGACACAACAACTCCCATGCACATGCTCAGAGTACAATCTAAAATATTCTTAAAAAAATATGTAGTTTTGAGTCAGCACTCATCTGCGTTGTTTTCCTTCTGTCTGTCTTTCATCCGGCTGTGCTATTCAACCCAAAATGCATCTATACCAACTCGCTCAAGTTTCCATCCTACTAGTTTAAGCTCAACGAAGTTGTGACCACGTTGATTGAAATGTTTTGATGTTGTCATCTCTATGTTCTTTGCTGTGTCAGCCCAACAGCCATTTATTCTGGCGCTCATTGATTTCCCAGTTTCTCCACAATATATTTTTTGGACAAGAAGAGCTTTGAAAAATGTAGATAACATTAGATGATGCACAGTTAAACCTAGTGTTTATGTTGCAGATGAAGTCGCTAGCTGTGTCGCTTCGTAAATGCTTGCATGTCCTGCATGTAGGTCGAGAGCATAAGCTGACTGTCGGCGGGGATTTCTTATTGAGACTAGCGTGCACTAGGATATCTTTCAGGTTTGTGTTGCGTCTGTATGCTGCCCTTGGTGCATCGGGAAATATTTTCTTGAGACAATCGTTGCTAGTTAAAATAAGGTGGTATTTCTGCTGAAAATTGTTTGTTCGAAGGCGTTCGAGTATTTCGTGCAGGGGGTGCTCACTGTTAACTTTTGTTCCTTTTTTAAGTACATCGCCTCATTTTAGTGTGGTTGCTCATTGGACAGCATTGTTAAGGGGGGATGAGGGGATCAAAGGCAACTTTTCTGTTTTTAAACTTAGAGCAATGAAATTTTGCAGACTGGCTTAAAACAGCACCAAACAATCAGATATAAAGTTTCACAATGACAGCTTTAGTAGTTTCCCTTTTATCATTGTTTATATGTTGTCTCCATGTTGCTTGCTTGTGGAAAGCCTAGCATGACAAAAAACAAGCTACAGGTCTGTAAATGCTTTTAATATTTACTAAGAAGTGTGGTGTAAATGAACTCTGTCTTAAATTTTTTTTTAAAATTTCTCTGCTCTTTGTTATAAAGGACACAATATGCACCTTCTTTTATGTTTAGAATGTATTATGCTCTAATTATCATGTAATAAAAACATGCGAGCCTAAATGGTAAATCTGAGACTGTCTTGACGCAGACCACATTTCAGTGATCACAACAAAACAAACAGGGTAAAAATCCATGCACCCATTGCTGTGCTAGGCTTTCCACGAGCAAGGTACTAAGCTCAAAACAAGCTTTCGAGAAAACAAGCCTGAAAGTTCTAAGCTAGCACACACTGTCTATGCGTAGATGCCGACAGATATATTTATTTGGAGTGCTTAAAGTTTATTTTTGGGTGAAATATTTCAGTACAACATAGAAACAGTGTTGGAGATGCCAAAAAGTGTACTTTTCAAAATTCAACTTTTTTCGCGATTTTTGTGATCTGATCCCCACATCCGCCCTTAAGGGAGTGTTCCTATCAATTAGGGTGTTTTTTTAAGTAAGTGGAGGTGTTTCAAATAGTCATCGTCGGTACATATTCTTCTTAGGCGCGTTGCCTGTCCCACAAATATGCCTTCTTTACAGTGTATGGGATGATGGGGAATGAAATCTAAGTATTGCTATCTGGCTGTCTGTCTGTAGGCATCCTGCAGAATGTATTTTTAAGATGGCATGTAGAAAGCAATTGTTAGTGTTGAGAAAATTGACGTGTTTTAGAGTAGTGGAAGGCAAATTTAATGCTAGAGTGACATGAATTAAGGTGCGAGACGAAAGTTTTCATAGTTTCAGACTGGTGTTCGCATATCATAAAAATGTGACAGAAGCCAACAGACACAGAAACCAAGGGGCACAGGGGATTTTTTTTTAAGTTATTTATTTTGTGGTGTTGATCAATTTAGAATAATACTGAATATGTTATCGTTTTAAAGATAACTGATTAGAAAAGCAGGAGAAAAAACAACCACCTGCCGCCGGTGGGATCCGAACCCACGACCTCCGAATTACGCGTCCGGTGCTCTACCTCTGAGCTACGGCGACGGCTGTCAATTCTTCTGCCTTCGGGGGTATTTATGTTTACAAGTAACCTAACCTTGAGAGTGTTCATCAGCGCCACCCACGTTCATAAGCGGCGGACGTAGAACGTCCTGAGTTACCGCAGGTGTGACGTAGAACGTCATCGAACGGAGAGGGTGGAAGCTGCGTGAGAACCCTCTTATGCTTCCTAAGGCGTCAAGGCTGCCTTGGTTTCTGTGGCTGTTGGCTTCTGTCATATTTATAACGAGCCCCTCATCCCCTTCCCTTGTTTGCTTAATTGCTTAGCGAGGGCCTCGATTCTGGCAGCCTTGACGCCTTAGGAAGCATAAGAGGGTTCTCACGCAGCTTCCACCCTCTCCGTTCGATGACGTTCTACGTCACACCTGCGGTAACTCAGGACGTTCTACGTCCGCCGCTTATGAACGTGGGTGGCGCTGATGAACACTCTCAAGGTTAGGTTACTTGTAAACATAAATACCCCCGAAAGCAGAAGAATTGACAGCCGTCGCCGTAGCTCAGAGGTAGAGCACCGGACGCGCAATTCGGAGGTCGTGGGTTCGGATCCCACCGGCGGCAGGTGGTTGTTTTTTCTCCTGCTTTTCTAATCAGTTATCTTTAAAACGATAACATATTCAGTATTATTCTAAATTGATCAACACCACAAAATAAATAACTTAAAAAAAAAATCCCCTGTGCCCCTTGGTTTCTGTGGCTGTTGGCTTCTGTCATATTTATAACGAGCCCCTCATCCCCTTCCCTTGTTTGCTTAATATCATAAAAATGTTGTCTATGCAACGCAGGTTTGTGAATGGTTTTTCTAAAAATTAATTTAGAAGTTTAGACTGCCATAACCCCATAATAATGTTTGCATAACTCTGTACAGTGGGAGTGCCTATACTTCCTCCAAATACTTGAAGGTAATAAGAAGAGTCGACTCAAAATAGTTGAGCGTGAGTACCGATTCAAGCACCGAAAGGTATACTTCAGTTTCATGCGGGTGTGGATTTTGAGTTAGAGCAGTCAAGAGCATGTCGATCCCTTCATTTATAAGAATATTTGTGCACAAAGTGGCGACGTCAAGTGTAACCAGTATGCTATCCAGTGGGACAACGGCTGCATCATTAAGCTACTCTGTTATTCAAAGAAAGTGCAGTGTGTCCTCGACAAAAGAAGGAAGGTGGGTTGGAATGTTTGCAAGGTAGTGGTTCAGAAATACTGACAAGTTCTTTGTAGGCATATTCGAAACGATGGGCTTGCCCATATATCTGCTGTAAAAGAGTCCTAAGTTCTCTGTAGGCATATTATTGTTCGAAACGATGGGCTTGCCCAGTATATCTGCTGTAAACAAGTCCTGTGCTAAAGCGTAATGAATTTTAGGATGTAGAAGTGATTTAAAAAGTTTTAGTCTGTCTGATTGCATTAGTTCCCTAGATAATAGGTCTGCCAGACTGCTCACAATTGTGTGGCACAACCCTATAAGAGGACGAAGACAACTCCTCTTGTCGAAACGTTGGCAAGCACCCTGATGCTTTCCCCTCCCTTCTCTTCACTTTGTGTGTGTGCACAAAACAATCTGTCTGCCCTCCCTCTACCATGGGCTTCAAATATAAAGATAGGTTTGTTTTATTAGTTTTTGTTTTAAGACTGCTAAGTAGCATGTGTTTGACCAAAGAGTCTTGTACAGTAGAGTGCTATAGATCCAAATAGATATTTATGCAGTCAACATAGGGAGCCATTTGTTTTGGTGTTCTAGGTGTACAGTCTCAGGAAAAAACAGCTGCTCCTGTGGGGTTTAGTTTTGATGTTTAGGCTGTTATCATGGTCTTTTCCTAACAGAACCTGATATAGGTAGACTTATGCAGCTGCACCGGTCACAGAATGCCTCGCAATGATGAAATTAACGTAACCTTGCTAATCAACAATTCTTGCAAACGCTTCATGTGTGGACATCTTGAGCATAAGAAGCATTGTGAAGATTTTTTGTTTGAACAAAATGAATACAGAATACTGGGGTATATTGTTCTGTTGTCTTGTTTCATTATCTTTTAGCCCACGTTAGTGTAGCAGCTTTTTTTATTTGCAGCACAGTGTTATAAAGCATAACATTCAGTGCTGTCTGGTTAAACTTTTAAATGTTGTGGATATACTAGACCCAGCACATCTGTCAGAACAGCTGTCAGCTGTCAGGCTTTTACAGCAGTGGCCGTTTGCATTACCCTTGAAATTTTGTCATGGTGCAGTGTTACATTTGATTCATAGCATGGCTCAAGGTACTAGTGGCTTTGCTCTGCCAAACCGACAGAGTGTGGCCTATGCAGGCATTTTAAGTAGTCAAAATGTCATATTCGATGGACACCCCGATCATGCCGTCAAGAAAGGTATTAAGGAAAGGATCGAAATTAAGGGCACAGATTGTTTTTAAAATAGACATTTCCTCCTGCTAGTGCCAAATTTCCAAATTTATGCAATATGAGCGTAAATGCTGTCAATTTTTTGTCTGAGTTTCATTGAGGTTTATTACTGTGCATTACCATATTTACTCGCATATTGGTCAATACATAGGTAGGTTAACCCTCTAAATTTGGCACCCACAAAGAAAAAAAAGTTAGGAAACTAATAGAAGCTCCGAGCTGCCAACGTGCACTTAAGGTGACCAGCAGAGTGGATCACATACTGGAGCTGCAGCAGTGCCGTGAGAAACTCCCGACGTTTTCCACAGTGTCTGACGCACATTTCAGTGACATTATCGGAATGGCGCATTTGACTGCAAAAGGCTATCAGTCTGTGGCTGATAGCAACCTGAGTAGCCAATTCAATAGCCCGGGTCTGAATGCCCAGGTTTGAGCTGACCAACGCGGTCTCCTATTGCTCTGTAGTAGAAACTTGTATTAGAGATTCCGGTGGTGGCTCCTCTTTACAGTTCCACATTATGTGATGGTAAGTGGCTATTTCGCCACATAGTGTACATTCCGAGTTGTAATTAGATGGATAGAATTTTGATGGTAAGTAAGGAGTCATTAAGGATTGCGTCTCCACGTGTATGATGATGGCTCACTTAAATGCTGCCGAGGGTGGTTAGCCAAATTCGGGAGGCATGATTCGCCATGTGGCGAAGCGACTGAAGGAAATTTCATTATTAGGACGGTGCTGCTAAAGTGGGCGGCGAATGCGGCGACGGTGCGATGGGGCTCCGTTCTTATGTTTGTATTGGCCTTACCTGAGAATTTTGTCTGCCTCACTTAAAAAACAAAGAGCACATGAAACTTGTGCGCGATGAGGATGGCAGCTACTGCTGTAGTTCGTGAAGGCTCCAAGGCTGCCAGAACGCATTGTTGGTGTTCTCCTTTCATAGCCAAGATTGAACGGACAAAGAGAGAAACAAGAAAGACACGCAGATAGGTGTTTGTCTGCAATGGTGTTTCTTCTTCTTAGTTTTTAGCCAAGTTTGCAAGAACTCCCTGCCTATGATTTGCATCTTGGTTGACCCCGAAGTTTGGAGAGTGTAGTTTTGAAAAAAACAGGTTGACCTATGTGCAAATAGCATTACTGTTTTGACTATGGCACTAGTAATGGAGTATCATTGTATAAAATTTTAATTTGTCTGATGTTCATGTTCAAAGAAAGGGATCAGAGTGTGGGAAATGTGGAAAACAGGAATATTGTTTTTCTTCATGGCATACGTCTCAGCTTTGAAGCCAGAGTGAAGCACTTTCAGAGTTCAAAGTGCTTTGCATGCAGAAGAGTGCTGCCAGATCGCATGGTCACTCTCGACAGACACTCAGTGAGGCCAAAAACAGTGTCAAGACGATGACCAGCTTGCATCGCCTTTTCTGCCTAGCTCACTCCAGTGGCTGTGGATACCATTCACTACTTCTGGCCTCTCCAAGAAACTTCTTGCCGAGTACCATGGCCCTTAATGCGTACTGTAGTGCACATTCCCTGTTAACTACCTTGTTGAGCCCCTGACACAGTCTCCCGTTTTCCACTGACGCGGCAGTGCGACTCTAACTGTCCAGCGCCTCAAGCCTTCTTACGATTAAGTTGTCTTGTTGTGACCCTGAGTCACCAGGATGGCTCCGCCTTTCCCTATAGGGGTCATTATAAAGAAGAAGATGCGCATTCCTCTAGCCGTGTTGCCATTACATAGAATGAGAGCCTGCCTGACCCAGCTGACTGCAGACAGTTACCACTGCTGCTCGGTCGACCTCAGCACAGCTAAATAAACTCCCCTGTTACACAGTGTGCAATTAGGAATGTTAAAACTCTATTGATGCCATGTTCAGTCTAGTAAGGATGCAGTCAACCATTCAGAACCAGTGAACCATGTACTCTGCCATTGCAACGTACCTTTGTCTTTTGTTGTGCAGCTATGTCTGCTGAAGAAGAGCTCTTGGAGCAAGTTCTCAACATGTCAATGGGAAATGGACCAGCTGCTATGTCCCCAGTATCATGGCCACAAAACTATGAAGCCATGACAGAACAGGAGCGGCTCGCTCTTGCTGTACAAATGTCGCTCCGGCTGTACAGTAAGTGAAGCTCTGCATATGACTTTTTTCCCTGCATTGTTGTAGGTTAATGGCCAGATGTCTTCCCACCAAAATTCTCAAATTTCACCATTAACAGCAAAATTGTTGAAAATTCTTGCACAATAAAGATGAGGACAAATGAATGCATGTCACATGCACAGTGCCAAAGATGGAAAAACAATAAACATTGAAGGAAACAAAACCAAACAGTGCAAAATTGCATATGCATGGTTTGCATGTACAACAACTGCCAAGACCCAGGCAAAGCCCAGAATCAGGATGAGCAACTGCTCTTGCTTAATGCAAACGAACAGTAACAAATGTTTTAGATAAATCATTGAAAATGCACAGTAAACTAGGCTACGGTGGGTAGCAAACACAGTAACTAAAACTTATTAAAATCAAAACGCAAAAGCAGGGTCAAGTGGTCAAAAGATAACACTTCAACAGTTCATTAAAAATATCTCAGCAAAAAGCACAGTCAAGGGGGTGAAAGATGCCATAGTGAGTCAGGAAAACAGCTAAAGATCTGTGCAAAGCAAAACCATTGTTAAAATTCTAGAAGATAAGCACGCATTTTCAGGAATGAACCAACTGGCCTAGACAAAAGAATTAATTTAGTAAAACTGTTCACCACACCATGATGGCCTCCCAGTAATCACTGAATAATCCTGTCCTAAACCAGCATCGACCATTTACCTTTCCATCTCAGATCTGAGCAAAACCATCGCATGTGAATGTAAATTTTGTGCGATTGATGCGTATGAGTTAGCATTCATGTTCCTCTAGGATGTTGTCGCTGACTGGGTGTGCGAGCGGGTATCGTGATCCATTCCATCAATCTCTGTGTGACACGGTGTACCCCACCTTAACCTTCCCGATCCAATCCAGCAATCACAGTGTGGCACGCCATATTCCCTCTCCACCCGACTCTGATTGGCAACTGCGGTGTCCCTATAGGCACCCGCCACCTCCCACCTTTCTTTCTCGCCACATTCCTCCTCCCTTCTCTCCCCTCAAAGTGTAGTTTGGAATGTTCCTCACACTGATTTTCCTCCTTGCAACCGAGGCTTCCGATGCCAGCACCAGTGCCAGACACTTTTTACGATAATGGGCGTTCTAATGCGAACAGATTAAAAAAGAATTTTCAGTGCTGGGTGTTCTCTTGAATGCTGAAAAATACTTTGTCGCTGCAGGTCTAGCATTTTTCTTCCAATATTTCACTATGCTTTAGCTACAGCTCTCTACCTTCGGAAGTGGCAGTGCATAGTTTGCCATCTAAATATTTCAGTTTGGCAAAATACCATATTTATTCGAATCTAGGCCTATAGTTTTTTTTAAAAAACACCAGGTATGAAACTCATAGGTCGGCTACGATTCGAGGATTCTGTCATTATATTTATAAAACACGATGACAAAGCATGAAAAAGAAAAAAGTAGCACGCAGGGGGCACCCCCACGAAATGCCAACAGAAGACGGCTCTGTAACCATTGCTATCCATAGCCTGCAAACAAACTTTTACTGCCATTCTCCTTTCCTCTTTTTGTGGTGGCGCGGGCATGTGATAAGAAGGTCAGTGATAACACGGATGAATGAGTGGAACCATGTTCATGGAAATAAATGCCGTTTGCATGCTGTTCCTGCTGTCATTCTCAATTGTTTTTTTAGGCCGGCTTACATTGGAGGAAAGTTTTTTTTTAGCTTGGCCTTCTTCAACTTTTGGGTGTCTGCTTTGAATAGAGGCTGGCCTAGATTCGACTAAATACAGTATAGTGTAATGCAGGACGTCTTCCAAGTTGCTACGTCACGAACGACTAGCAGTACAGTCCAGGTACAGACCAGAGGCAGCGGTCAGTCCAGCACCGAGCATCGACGAGCATCGGAACGTTTTTTCACTTGTCGTCGTCTTCTTCCTTCAGCACCAGCCACCGATGGTTCGGGAGCCAAAGGCCTGTCTTACAATATATTTAAATTAGAATTTCGGATAGTCTGAATGTGAAGCGCACGCAATTTTATGCTTGGCTGCCATGAATACAGTCAGCAGGCTGAATACGTTGTCGTCCTACGACTGCAAAGTACGTACATGTGTAGGAAGATGGTTAGTAGCCTGCCAGCTCCACTTGCCTCTGCAGGTTACTTGGCTAAACATGCACGAGCCTAAAGCAGGCTGCAGTGATGGATATTGTAAAAGATGGGGTTGGAAGCCTGCCTCTTTAGAAGAACGTCTTGCTGGGCAAGTTGATGTATGGCTATGAAGAAAAAGCTAACTGTGTACACGCAAAAGACGAACACAGGAAAAACGATGAAGATGGAAACATCGCAAACTTTCAGCTGGTTTTATTAGGTTCAGTACAGCTTATATGGGGTGTTTCAAATTATTCAATACAGATTTTTCTTCAAAAAGCCATAAAAGATACTTTGGTAGAGTGTATGTAGTGTGATTTTATGCGAATGTGGACATTATTTATTGAAAGAGTGCAATGAAAAGAATAATAATTAACCAAAATTAACTGATTAACTTTCTTATATTTAGTTTTAGGGTTCAGGGTTATATTGCAAAATTCAAGACTGTCAAAATCGAAAGTGAGCACAGTATATTAAATTTCAGAATCAGCATCATGATTTGAGATATCGAACGTGAAAAAAAGCACTTTTAAGGTCTGTTTAGGTTGGCTTTACTACATTGCATATTGATAAAATGGGCGTTCCTTGAATAAAATGCAGACTCTGTTTAAGTCTTAAGATGCAGATGATTTTGACGTGATTGCTTTGATGAAACCATGTGCAGCGATGCCATTTTATGAATATGAAACACTGCCAAACACGTATATTCTATGCTCCATATCTCGAAGTACGACGCTCATTCATCAATATTCTTAAATTGAGTTCGCCTCCTATGTCAAAGGCCCTCAATTTCTCTATACAACCTTGTGTCTTAAAATGAATTCAGAACTTGATGAGTTTGATGAGTTTGTTGATGAGTTTGTTTTAGTTCTTGTCTTTTCGTTGCACTCTGTTAGGTAAATATTAATGTATATTTCGCGGCTCTTCAGATAAAAATCTGTATTAATAATTTGTAACACCCTGTACAAGCAGTGCACATATGCGCCTAAGGGTGGGGGGGAGGTCAAATCAAGTTTGCGCACAAATCAACAAAGTCTGCACTGAATTATTTCTTTTTTTTTTTTGCATTACACAGGATAGCAAAAGTATCACTATAGTGCAGTCCTTGCCCTTTACCTTGATGTGGTATGCTTCTAGAAGCTCATGTACTACTTTGTCTTTATGCTCTTGAGCCCTGGCTGACAACCTTTGCATGTAATGCAGTGAGCCGGCAAGTTGGCTCCTTCTCTGCTTTGAACTGACTGTGTTTACCCCCCTGCACGTTCATTCACGCAGCAGCCTGCCTGGCCTTCATACGGCGGCCACACATGAGCGGGATATACCATGCAAGCAGCGCATTTCACGAATGTTTCGGCATGTTTTATTCCACATCTGCTTCATCGAGCTCCTTCGTTGCAGATCCTTGGGCGAAACCCATCGAGCTTTCATGGCGCTGAAAAAACCACGTTGACGCCGTGCCTGTTTGCCGCTGTCTTCATGTTATGGGTGACTTTGTGCATATACAGCACAACCGTGGCCTTCTCTCTGAGCGTGCACTCATTGCTGTTGCTGCGTTTTTCTTTTTTTTTACCTTCTATAGATGGTTCTCCGCCACAGCGGAGATGACCTCACAGTGGAAGCCGGCTGAAAGCAGCATGTTAAATTGATTATAATAGCTGGTATGCACTGAATGCAGGCATGACTTTGTAAGAGCAGATTTCAGGCATGAGCTTCCTATAGCTCTCTTAACTATCTTCTAATGCTCAGAATCATATGGAAGAAGCTCTTTCTGTGCCCGTGGAGCATAGTGCCAGCAGATATGGTGCAAGCTGAACAGCAAATTGTGATCTAAAAGCTGCAGCGTTATGTAAGGGTTTTCTAGGCATACAAGATCGATGATCGTAGAAAGAATGCATTATTGGTTTTCTTCACAGCGAAAACTCACAAAAACTCAGTGCCGTTTAGAACAATTGTTGGTGAGAAGGGGTCATGGCAGTTCCTATCAAGCCAGTATCTGCAAAAATATCTGAATTCTTTACAGAATGACCCATTCGCCACAGAAAACTGGTGATGTACATTCTTTGAATTTCAATGCTCATATTGGCTATGCTTTTTCTGTTGATGTGGTGGATTTGTTTTATTCAGTGCATCATGATGCTCTGTTCGCCGCCATCAGAGAATGTATTGAAAGGAATGGCGAAATTGGGATTTAAAACTCTGCCGGTGTGCCAGCTGACAGGTTCGTTTCTTCGCTCCAATTTTATTTGAAAGCCACTTTTACCTTTTTAAACGACAACTTTTACATCCAATGACAAAGAATTTATATTGGCTCCTGTGTCGCCCGGCCCTAGCAATATATTCTTAGCTCTATTGACCACTCCCTGGATCATGCGTTTACTAACCGTGGGCTTCTTGAAGCTTTTAGATATGTGGACGATTTCTTTCAATGCTTTACCTAATAAAAAACCTTGACTTGCAGTGATTCAGAAAAGTTAGCGGTGTTTTAAACCTTTTTAGACAATATGGGAAGGGTTTGGCATTAATGTATGGCCTTCCATCTATCAGTTCGTTGCAGTTCTTAGATCTTAACTTGCAGTTCGGCTTGCATCATATCTGCTGCCATTATGCTCCACGAGCACAGAAAAATTTTCTTCCATATGATTCCGTGCATCCGAAGATAGTTAAGAGAGCTATAAAAAGCTAGAATCTGCTCTTGCAAAGGCGTGCCTGCATGCAGTGCGCGCCAGCTTCTATAATCGGATTAACAGGATGCTTTCAGCTGGCTTCCCCTGCAAGGTAATCACAGCTGTGGCTGAGAACCTTCTACAGAAAGTAAAAAAAGAAAAACGTGGCAACAGTAATGACTGCATGCTCAGAAAGAAGGCCACTGTTATGCTGTATATGCACAAAGTTGCCCATGACATGAAAAAAGTGGCCAACAGGCATGGAATCCGCGTGACTTTTTCAGGGCCGTGAAAGCTCGCCGGGTTATGCCCAAGGATCTGCAACAAAGGAGCTTGACGAAGCAGATGTGGAATAAAACATGCCGAAACATTTCGTGAAATGTGCCACAGGCATGGTATATCACATCCTGCTGAAGTGTGGTCGCGTGTATGTTGGCCAGGCAGGCCGCTGCGTGAGTGAAAGTGCAGGGGAGCATACACAGTCAGTTCAGAGCAGATGAGTGAACTTGCAGGCTCATTGCATTACATGCATAGGTTGTCAGCCACGGCTCAAGAGCATAAAGATTCTAGGCAGGAGCAAAGACAAAGCAGCCTGTGAGCTTCTAGAAGTCTACCACAACAAAGTAAAGGGCGAGGACTGCATTAGCGACACGTCGGTGAGCCTGTGTAATGCGGAAAAAAACTTTCTGCATGGATTTTGTTCATTTGTGCGCACACTTTATTTGCCCCTCCCCCTTTTTTAAGCACGTGTGTACAATTCCTATATAAGCTGTGTTGAACCGAATAAAACCAGTTGATAGTTTCCGTCTTTGTCTACCTTGTGCTCGGCTCTTATGTGTCTGCAACTTTTTCTTAGCTCCCTGGCTCCATTTGCAGAAGCTTTGGGCACACTTTATAAACATGTATTTTCTGGCAGGGGAACACATTTTTAGGGCATAGTTGTTTGCCACGGGCCTTCTTTCAGTGCTCAATGCTGTCTGTCATAGTGTCTAGGTGTACCGGAAAATTCGCAATATAGTTTTATACACTTCAGAAGGGCCCTACAATGCATTTGTGCAGCTGATTAAACCATTCCAATGGATTGGTGTTGCTGGCTTATAAAATTTAAAATAGGAGTAATCTTGTCTCGAAAAGTCGTATGACCGTGCGCCGAGTGGCAACACTGGGCACAAATGGGCCAGCAGTGCTTACCATACACACAGCATCAGCTTGCATATCATGGTTCCTGTGCCTGGGCTGACCACACCCCATGTTGCAGTTGCCCTTTTTGATGGCATCATAATCCCAAAATTGCATGTGTTTTGCAGGACACCGCAGGTGTTCAATTTTTGTTTCACTAAAGTTCACTTATTCATGTTCGATATTAAATTTTCTTAGTTGGCATTGACTTACTTTCCATAGAGCCTTATTATTTGCATTACAGGTTATGCCGATCCTGTCAAGATGTTTAACCCTTTAATACACTTTTAGCACCGTTGTGTACAGGTTAAAAATACAGCCATTTCCCCAAGTTTGCCGCACCTAACAGTGGTTTCTTTCTTTCAGGTGAATTTGGCATCCTTCCTATTGCAGTTAAGCTGCTTTTTTGAGCTCACTTAAAAATGAAGTAAATAATATTTCTCAAATAATGAGCTTGGAGCACGGCCGCTGCCATTTTTAGGCAGACAGATTTTGCCACCAGCAATACCATCTTTTTTTTTTTCTAAATTTCGAGCATAATGTGCCTCTTTGAAACAGAATACGACACCACAACCCCTCGGCTGTTTATCTGACATATCCTGGAATTCTGATTTTACAATTTCCAACCATTATCACACTTTGAGATTTTGTCTATCACCATAAAATGTAAGCCACTAGTGTTTTGCGCTGGAAACTAATTAGCTTTTTTGAATCTTGAATATACTGTTTAGATGGAAAAATGTTTGTTTTCAATTGAAACGGAAAATAGTCCCCGAAAGGATTAAAAGCTTGGAAGCCTGGCACTGGCAAGCATTGAGCACGTCCTTGAGTCACTCTGTTCATACAGGTGTTTTATTACAAACTTATTACTCTATTGGAATTAAACAGTGGAGGTAAATTCATTGAAGCATACCCAGAAATATGAGCCTGAAATTGCATGAAATGCTCCCTATCTATATTGAAGAAGCGTAGCTTGTTGGGCCAGTTGGTGCATGGTATGCAGAAAACCAGCGAAAAGGACGCATTCACAAGGAGGAGAAGTACACAGGACAACGCTGGAAACACAACTGAAAATTCTTTACATGGTAGATCGCCAACATCAGAACAGGGCGCACATGCGCGAGACCACCACAAATGCTATCAAAACAGCAAACACAAAACTGATTAAGCGAGCGAAGATTGTGTTCCAGTTGTTCTAGCGAAGATTCAGTTGTGTTTCCAGCGTTGTCCTGTGTACTTCTCCTCCTTGTGAATGCGTCCTTTTCGCTGGTTTTCTACATCCCTATCTATAGTACTTCTAAAAGCACTTCTGCCACAGTGGGTAAACTTGTAAGCATGCAGGCTTAAAACAAACCCAAATGGTGATGACGACAGGGAACTCCCAAAACACTTCCAGCGACGACGTGGTATTTGAAGTGATAAGGGTGTAGATGTGATAGCTTTTGTCTTCCCTCTTTTTCTGGTGTTCATTACACATGCTTGATACGTCGAATGAACATTTCAAACAGGTAGACAGCAAAGCTCAGAGAAGGGTGTGGGATCGCAGATGTGCCTGGAAAGCTTCCTCCTCACAAATTAGTGCATGCGCTCAGTAAGAATCACGGAATAGTGCGGAACCAGTTCCTGCTTTAACAGAGAGGGAAATTATTGCTGTATCTTGTGCAGAAGGCTAGCTGTTGCCTTGCAGGCCCCTGTTGTAATCAACTAAAACTGCAGTGCCTAGCTGCAGTTTCACATTGCATTAGTAGCCGTGTTTTCCATATGAAAACATAGCTAGGCTACTTGCATGTGCAATGTTTGTGCTTTCGACAGAGAAGGGAATGCAGCCCATTTTTCTCATCCAGCCAATGGAACACTGATGGCCATCTTGCCGAAAGGAAACCAGCAAATGAAATGGGCATGTCAGAGACCTCTATGCCCACTTTTTGTACAGCACTCAATTTCAAAGCAGAGATGGTTTGAGAGCCTAACTGCAGTGTTGCCAGAGCTCAAAAGCGGTAGAAAAGGCGGATACCATCAAGCCTAATTTTTACAAAATACCGTTCCAATGTTAAGAAATTTAATTTATCTTTGCAAGCTCACATTAATCATTTGTGTGTTTAATACCTTGCTTAGTAAATAAATTTCCTCAACCAATGAATAATCTTTCTTTTTTTCCAAAAACAATAATTAAGAGGTGATTCAAGATGATGAACTTTGTACAGTGCAAAAAAAAAGATACAGAATGACCACAGCAAGAACATGTTCACAGATAAACAAACACTGGCACACACTGGCAACTGAAGCGATGGGCGGAAATAAACATATGAAATCCATGCATCACCCATGTGAAGAAGCCTACAAAGACGCCTTCAAGACAATTTCCTTGTCTTCACAGGCTTCTTCTCAAGGCCCATGCATGCACTTTACCTGAAAAGGTTTTCATGTGCTTTTTTTACACCCACCCGGTGTATGTATGTGTGTATGTATATACTGTTGTGATAGATAGGCTGTCTGCAATGTGAAGTTTTTCCTCATTGACTGTTTTCATGTAGCCCTATCGAAAGTGATATTGAAGCAGTAATTCCACGCTACTTCAGAATAATGTGCGACACTGTCAGGCACTCAGTGTGGTGCATGCAATAAAAGCAAGCACCCTTTAAATGTCAGCGAAATTGCCTGGCTCTCTGATGAGGGCCTGCCGTGGTCTACCCATTGGAAGTGCAGCCCGCTGGTAGGCGATAGTTTCAATGCAGGTTGTCTGTGCATGTAATAAAACTGCGGTTATAATTTAGGCACAACCTAACTCCCAGAACAGTAAAAATTAAGCACAGTCGCTTCTGCTTCACTGTAACGGGGCTCTCCTGTAGCAAATTTTTTATCACCTCATGTCTTGAAGGGTAAACACTTAGCTTGCGAAGGTTCTTATGCCATGGTTACTTTCACTTTCCTGCAGTGCCCGAAATACCTACTCAGGACTTACCAGATGCAGTAGCTATGGAAGAGGAGCCATTGGAAACAAACGAGTCCAAGGAGCCTCCCAAGGTGAGTCGGGCCCAGCAGAGCAGGTGGCCAGCATCAGGATGCAAATATTGAGTGACATTTGCTATGCAGGCCGAGGCCGCTACTGCCAAATATGACATATTTGAGGATCCAGCCACCTTTTTGTCCTTCCTCGAAAGCCTGCCTGATCTGGGCAGCGAGAGTGATGCTGCCTACAATGCAGTTGGGGATACCATCTTGGAAGACCAGAACAAGGATGCTGCTGACACTGGTGAAGATGAGAACACCCCAGACAAAGGCCACCTGACCAAGAAAGAGTAGTTGCATGTTTGTACAGAAGCCCACCTGTTTCAGGATATTTGGCAGTCATGCCCATTTCTTAACCAATGTTAACTGGCTGGGGCCACCCATTACAGCAATAAAGGCATTGCTCTGTTATGTTTCAAAAAGCTCATTTTTTTTCTTTAGCAGTGTTCCCGGCATTCAAGACATTCTCTTAGAGCTTTACTTAACTGTCAATGAACAAGGTGACTTCAGTGTTTGTTACTTTGACTATAAACATGGTTTCGTGAATGCATGGACTGGAGCAGTCTAAAATTGGTTGTATGCATGTTAAAGTGCCGTTCACAGCACTTCTACTAACACAAACAAATACTAACACAAATCAAGGTGTGAAATGGTTGGCTCAGCCAACAGGTATGGTGCTTTTTTTTGCAAATGCACGGAAGTAGCGAGGGACGTAACAAGACCTCAAGGAGCACAACGCACGAGATTGACGTAGTGGCCGCGTCGCGGTAAAAGCTTGTCCTCCCTGCTTGGAGGGAGCCTAACCGACTCTGCAGGCTTTCTAAATAAAAGTTGTTCTCTCTCTCTCTCTCTCTTTTTATAGCTTTGTACTGTTAGTCACCTTTCCCTTTGTACTGCATGTTAATAGCACGGCTCTGCTAATGCTGCTCTTCAGTTATGATTCTAAGGATGTATGAAGCACTGGTTCAGTAAGTGTTGCAGCTTTTAGGGGTTTGGGGCTATATAGTGCTTGCACCCAGCTATAGTTGCAGTCTGTGAGACTCGTCTCAGCAAACCACCAACAGATCATCTGCAGCACAAATGACAAGAACGCTGTGGACAGTCAGACAAGTGCTTTTTACATATTGTGGATGTGATTGAAGTCATTGATTTGGCCCAAAATTGACTCCTTTTTACAAATACAAATACCTTTATTTCAACATCAGGGATGTTAGGGGGTACACCCAAAAAGCCTATGACTGGCTTGACAGAGGGTCACACCCCCGTACATAAAAACTGGCAGCAACAGAACACGGACAGAACAATAAAAAAGACTACAGTGCATAGGTAAATATCATATTCAATAAAGATTAGTGAACATCCTCTTGCAATAATAGATAGGTGAAGTCGGCAAGATTAACACGCAACGCTCAAAGACACTGAAAAATGGAAAACTAAGGATAACAATCGCAAAAGAAAACTGGATAAAGGAGGAAAAAAACTTGCAGTAAGAAAAAAACCGTAACGTTAGGTCCTCAGTGCTCATTGCGCCGATTAAGAAGAATTGGAATTATATGTCGCAGCATTTGACGACCATAATTAGTACGGAAGGATGGCACATACCAGACGTCATTGTTATGCGTTGGGTAGTAATTAGCTTTGGGCCGTAAGTTAGCTGTGATATCAAAGAATGCGTCATGATTTTTCTGTTTTCTTTCATATCGTTTACTTAGCAATAAATTATATAGGTCATTAATAGGAGTTACTTTTAATGATGCGAAAAGAGGTTGAGTGTGAGCAGTAAACAGAATGCGCAACCAATGCCCACATTTGACGGTGACTTTAGATGTTCTCCGAATGTGCATCTTCAATACTGTAGGGCTGTTTCAGATGCTTTGAGAGAACTGTTAGAGTACGATTGTTTTTAAAAAATGAGAATATATACAAGGAAGCTAAACCTGCTTGTGATAGTGAACTATGGTTTAGATATGTATGTTTCAGTCCGATGTATATCCGAAACATAAGTGCACAAACACATGCGGAGAATTTAAACCTACCAGCACGTATTCACAGCAAAAAAAATAGCAAACATTATTGAAAAAGTAAAGCATTCCTATGAGAACAATTTCTAAGACAATAATTGGATGAGAAGGAGTAAGAACTTAAGGCTGAACTTTTTTTCTCAGTATCAATCTGCCCTTTTTACTCTTGTGGATAAGTTTTACCTCTAGACCAGTCAGATGATTTTTAATTAGGCATTTAAATCATCTGAAAAACTGGAATAGGAAAAATTCGAAAAAAATCCAACTATGATGGAGACTTAAAGATTCAAGAAGAACTGTAGTTTGGGCTAGTAACCATCACAAATGGAGAGTATGGAGATGGAGAGTAACCATCACAAATTCGGCTTTGAACAGGGTGAATGTGGTTTTGTTTTAGTTAGCACAATGGCAAAATCTCAGAAAATACTTTGGAAGCATGTTTTTGCTTGTTAGCCCAATTTTAATCACATTCAACATTATAATTTAAGGCTTAAAGCTGGGCTAGTTGGTGTTTAGATTGAGAGGACATAGTAGTAGCACTAAAAAAAACAGACAACATGGTAGAAGAAGACAACACAGGCGCTAGCACCTGTGTTGTCTCCTTCTAACTTGTCGTCCGTGTTTTTTAGCACTACTACTATGACCTCTCAATCAACATTATATTGTCTTTTAATGAATTGCGTATGCTTGCTGACTCCCCAGGAAAATTGTGTTTTAAGACTGTCGACTTTTTCAAATGTCAATATCAGTACCTTGATGTGAGAAGGCTCTTTTAACTGGCTAGTTGATTTAGACTGAGGTACAAGCCAAAGTGGGTTCAGGTTATTACTCTTGGCAGTGCGCATTAGCCCCAATAATGCTCTCATCTCCAGTGCGTATGGCATTTTAGGGTTATGATGGTCCTACATGCCAAAGTCTCACACCCCTCAGGCTGGGGAGGACTTCCTATTTTTTTGTCACAGCACATGGAGCCTCTCGATACACTTTCTTGGGACGAGTCACACTTGCTTCTGTTTGAGGCTCCCCTCGTCGCAAGTTTGGGCAGAACCTTGCAATGTGCCCGCGACTCTGGCAGGGTGGTTCCATGCAAGATCAAACAAGGATGGCTGGTCGACCTCTTAAATTTATTTGAAACTTTTATATATTGTTGCCTAATCACTGGACAGAAGCCATTCGCAATTTGTTTTGTCCCAAAAAATTTTTTGAGGCACGCGAAATTAATAATGATGGAGAAGTGGAGTTACGCACTTAAGTGCTCTGCTGTTTTGGTGAACTCTGGTTAAGAATTACATAAAATATATTAAAGTTAGGTACCTTAAATTTTTTTCAGTAAATATATGGACGTTTTTATTTGCGCTTCATTAATTTAGTTTGCCTGCAAGCCACAGATGTTTTTATAAAATTTGTCAAAATCCACCCACAAAATCCACAACTTTCCATTTAGTTTGTAGGTTGCTATATCAAAAACGGCTTGTTGCAGAGTGGCAGTAATTGTGCATTGCGACCCTTCCAATGAGACCCTTGCGAAAGGTTGAGCACACCACGCAGGTCTGAAGAGCCTATGTCATTTGTGAATTGCGTACAGGATTTCAGTTTTGATAGGGTATTGTATGTAGTTCTTTATGTCTCGATGCATCAGATTAGCTATGACAGCCATTGTAGTGAAGGACACAGCATTATTCTTCACTGCCTGGGGTTCATTAATGCACTACGGCATTGCATAGCACACGGACATTGTTGGCATTTCGCCTCTACCAAAACTCAGTGAGGATTCGATGCGCAGCTTAGAATACACATAAAGAGGTTAAAGTCAAATGAGCAAGCAGCATATTTCAAATAATGTTTAGCAAAATGAATAAATTGAAAAGGTTATGGTGACCTGCTTCATTAAAAAAATTTGGTCCCGGGCTGTAATCATTTATTCGACTGATTCGACAATACACATTGCTGTGCATTTACTTTCTTCCATGCAGACCCGGCTGTGCGTGCCGCGTACAATTCAGAGGATACTTTTGTTGGTGATTCGGATAGCTGCCACACGTGCAAGATCGAATGCCATGGAAGGTGTGCACTGTCATCCACTCTTCCTTTTTAACTCTCGGAAGGCAACAACTTCTTTTGCTTCCAGATGTATTAGATGCACACCTTTCAGTTTCTTCCATAAAACACTTACAAAATCTCTGGCTGCCCGAATTGCACTTTCAAGGTTAGTTCTCAGGTTGTTGAGCATTGCTTGGCACTCGATGCGTCCAACAACATCGCACGCATTTTTCCTGTGTCCAGTTGCTGAGAATATCTATTGGATATTGGGAAAATTGCTACTATCAAACTCAAAAAGCTGGTATTTATTTTTTAAATGACTGCCACTGGCAGATGTCCACCCATTCTTTCACTTTCTTAGCTGCCACTGGCATATGTCCACCCATTCTCTTACTTTCTTTAGAGCCAAGCAGGCATCAGTGAAGTCGTGGCTCAAATCGTCACTAACAATTATGAAACTGTTCATAGATTTTCTCATGAACATGCATGTAAATACTGATACTTGTTTCTTTTGCCAGTGGCACGGCCACTTGATGCAAAGCGCAAAGCGAGGTGTGGCCCGCCACGTCGCACAGAAATGGCATCTTGGGTCTAGTTCTCCGTGCGCCCGCCGCGGCGCCTCGGGGACGACTGCTCGCAGGGAAACGCTGCAACAGATGCGTCGGTACGCCCGTTGCTCACTGCTTGAGGCCGTAAACAGTGCGCTTTCTAGTCGCTCATTAATTAAAGACTGCATTTTTAACTAGTCACTGAAAGCGCTGATTATGTCACAATCACCGCAGCAGGTGGGAATCCCCCTTCTAGTGTATGCTTGAACGCTGTCCATAACGGCCGCCTATACGATGCACAACCGGGCGAGCGCTGTACCTCAGGATGTTGCGTTAATGCGCCTGAAGCTTTCGGTGTACTTTTAAGACGAAACCCTTTTATGGCTGATGACTCGCCAGCGTGTCCGTCCGTCCGTGCGCCCGCAGCACCTGTCAATCATCAGCATGATAGTAAGAATGGTTACTTGAAAAGTCAGTAATGATAGTTAATGATGTAGTAGTAGATGCACGAACAGTAATGATACTTAGTTAATGATACCCAGTAAACGCGCACACTGCGCAGTGCCCCCATGCGCAATCCTCAGGTGGTATAACAACGGCACATGTGCAGTTATGTCACAAGATTGTGCAATGCTCGTATCACCCAGAGCTCTCTCAGTTGCTCTCTGAACGTTGGTTGAGGAAGGATGTCGCCCGCTACGAAATGCGCTCGCGATGCCGAATGGAAGCGTTCAAGAGTCGCCAAACGATCTTCAACAGTTGCCAAGTAGAGGGCAGCGACAGAGGCGGTTAAAGGCTTTTGCCTCTGCGCACTTTAGATCGTCAAAGTGCTGCTTCCCTGATTTTTATTTTCTCGCGACCACTTGTAGACGGTGAATGAGACGGACACACACAGCTGGTCACACACAGTAGATTTCTGCTTTGTGTCGCGTCGAATATTGGCTCTTTTGTGTGTGTGTGTGTGTGTGTGTGTGTGCGTGTGTGTGTGTGTTTGGTTTGGTTTATGGGGTTTAACGTCCCAAAGCGACTAAGGCTATGAGAGACGCCGTAGTGGAGGGCTCCGGAAATTTCGACCACCTGGGGTTCTTTAACGTGCACTGACATCGCACAGTACACAGGCCTCTAGAATTTCTCCTCCAAAGAAATTCAACCGCCGCGGCCGGGATCGAACCCGCGTCTTTCGGGTCAGCAGCCGAGCACCATAGCCACTGAGCCACCGCGGCGGCATGTGTGTGTGTTTGTGTGTGTGTGTGTATGTGTTTGGTTTGGTTTATGGGGTTTAACGTCCCAAAGCGACTAAGGCTATGAGAGACGCCGTAGTGGAGGGCTCCGGAAATTTCGACCACCTGGGGTTCTTTAACGTGCACTGACATCGCACAGTACACAGGCCTCTAGAATTTCTCCTCCAAAGAAATTCAACCGCCGCGGCCGGGATCGAACCCGCGTCTTTCGGGTCAGCAGCCGAGCACCATAGCCACTGAGCCACCGCGGCGGCATGTGTGTGTGTTTGTGTGTGTGTGTGTATGTGTTTGGTTTGGTTTATGGGGTTTAACGTCCCAAAGCGACTAAGGCTATGAGAGACGCCGTAGTGGAGGGCTCCGGAAATTTCGACCACCTGGGGTTCTTTAACGTGCACTGACATCGCACAGTACACAGGCCTCTAGAATTTCTCCTCCAAAGAAATTCAACCGCCGCGGCCGGGATCGAACCCGCGTCTTTCGGGTCAGCAGCCGAGCACCATAGCCACTGAGCCACCGCGGCGGTGTGTGTGTGTGTGTGTGTGTGTGTGTGTGTGTGTGTGTGTGTGTGTGTGTGTGTGCGTGCGTGCGTGCGTGCGTGCGTGCGTGCGTGCGTGCGTGTGTGTGTGAGAGAGAGAGAGAGATGCCAACAGCCACAGAAACCAAGGGACAGAGGGGATTTTAATTTATTTAGTTTGTGGTGGTGATCAATTTAGAATATTACTGAATATGTTATCGGTTAAAGGTAATTGATTAGAAAAGCAGAAGAAAAAAAAGAAAAAACAACCACATGCCGCCAGTGGGATCCGAACCCACGACCTACGAATTACGCGTCCGGTGCTCTACCGCTGAGCTACGGCGACGGCTGTCCTGTCAAATCTGCTTTCGGGGGTATTTATGTTTACAATATATATATATATATATATATATATATATATATATATATATATAATTTTTGCAATTTATGAAAAGAAAAAAAATCAGTATAGCTGAAGTTGTGGAACTCCATAAGCGTAATTGCAGCCGAGAAAAGCAGAAAGTACTTCAACCAGCAGCTTGATACTTTTATTGCACAGTCATACAAAAAAAGGAAGGAACCATTCAAAGATGAAGAACCTTCCTTGACCTTCCTTTTTGTAGTCATTCTCTGTAAAATGCAAGAAACATACCAAAGACCTGTCGCTTCTCATCCACTTGCTTCCTTTCCCTGACAGTCCTTGGCGAGCAATATTTTCAGCCACACTTCTCGACGCTGTAGCTCAGAGGGAAACTCATGATATCTCACAGCTGGGTGCTTTCTGGAGCTTGTGACACACAGTGGCACACAGCAAATGCGTGGCATCGTGCCCCGTACTCGTCACTGATCTCCACACACATGTGCACAAAAAGCCCAAAGCATGCACGGCAGACGTGAGGCAAACACTCATTCACGCGCATACAAAAACTCCAAATCCAGCACTGCAGATGCGAGGCAAACATGCTCACTCACGCGCACACCAGAAAATCCAAAGAAAGCACTGCAGACACGAAGAACATGAGGCAAACGCGGTTTTACACGAGGCAAACGTGCTCGGACACGACGAAGCAAGGAGCGCTTCGGAAGTCCACTCCCAGGAAACCGGGCGACTTGTCCCCGAACAGTGGCGCCCTCACCGAAAACAGCGGTCGCGATGGTAAACTCCTCCAGGACGCGCTTGCCCATTGTCGGCGGCGCGACATGGCTGGCCGCACCTCGCTTTGCGCTTTGCATCAAGCAGCCGTGCCAGTGGTATGCCTAAACCTGATCAGGAAGCACGACAGTCAGGTTTTCAAAACAATCAAAGTGGAATACAATGCTCCCATGCTGTGTGCATTGCTTTTCTTTGCAGATCACTTTACCTTGGGTCTTCCTAGTGTGGTTGTGCACGATCCGTCTTGCCAGTGTGACCCGAAGATGATTAAGAAAAGAGCCAGCATGCAAAGCCTTTTTCACAAGGTCGCCTGACTCCCACGTCGCTAAAAATATTTCTCCGTCTTCTGGGATGTAAGTTCCTCCAATATCGAGAGACTTGCCTTTTAGACAGTCTGATTGCATTCGCCTAAAAGGCACTGCATTGATGAGTGCAAATGAATGCTGGGCGAATGTCATCAGCATCGATTCTGTGGCCAGTGCCATTTTCAAGAGCAGCGAGACAAAGTTTATAGTGTGCGCAAATGACACACACGCACACATCATACTGGAGATAACATTTTACCCATCGAGGTCTCAACGTGTCAAATTTTTATAGGCCAATGCCAGAATCAGGATGATCACCTTTGTATATGCGGAATGCCTCTCTAATTGATCTTGCCATAAAATGCTTTGTTACGAATGTTTTTCTCCATCTGTCATAACCAAGAGGACATCGTTTCTGTTAGGACTTTGCCTGGAGCATTCAAACTCGTCCTTCGTGCAGAACTCATGTGCAGCAGATATGCACTTAGGGCCCACTTTATGCCTAGTGAAAGGATCAATCTGTACCACACTGTGATTTTCTTTAAATTTCCTGGACTTGTTGATCACATATATCGATGCTCCAGGAATAAGCTTCTTAATCTTATTTTTTGCCAGTGTTGATGGCAGGAGAATGAGAAGTTGACACCGTTCCCGGTGTGTCATAGATGCTGCATAGGCTTGCCTAAAGCTTTTGGTCCACTGCGTGCACAAGGAGCACCTTTCTTCAGCTGAATTTCCTGATGCATCACCTTGGCTGTAAGCCCGGCGGATCTTGCAGCGAACATTTTCGGTTACCGCCTTCTGCATCTCACTTTGTTTTCTTTTAATGTAGCAGGCCTGTCCCGACTTCTCACTGCGCCTGGCAGTTTCAACGGGGACACGCTGGTGGTCGCAATGCTCCAGTTGCTAACAATGTTGGTTTCTTCTTCAGGGGGCATAAAAATGTCGTCACAAAACTGTGCTTTCTGAGAAGATATTTTATTTCAGAAGTAGCAAAAGCACAGGTAGCCCATGTAGTCCGTCTCATTGATTTTCACAGGTCTTTCGGTTATTAGAAGTTGCTTCAAATTACTCTGATGTCTAGGTCAGTGAGGCTGCGAAAATTATGCTTCTTTGGAATGAGCTTCTTATGCATGGAAAGGTAATCTGCACAAAACACTCAGTCAGAGCTATACTTTGTCGCCATAATATGCATGTGAGCAGTACATGCAGCAAGAGCAAAACGCAAGCATGCCTCTCGCTCATCTGAAATGGAAGTGAAAATCCGACAAACAACCGACAGGGAGTGCTGTGCCAAGGCTCCCTTCCACACTAAGTGGATTAGAACGCATCCGGCAGTCACAGTGCGGCCATCGTCAATCAAAAAAGAATGTCGCGCGAAGCTTTTAGCATGAAAGTCCTCATTTCAAGTGGTTCTTCGGTGTGCCGAGCACCGCGGCGGCAGGTGAGCATGCATGATCCCTATCCATCGCTTCCATGTCTCGGGACAAGGTACAGTCACCGTCAAAAGTAAATGGAAGGCGACTTTGTTAAAAATTTAATTTCTTTAAATCTAAAGCATAATGGTCCATGTTTGTTGGTGCACAGTGCAATTCGCACAATCACAATTAGTCTGCACATATGTATGCAAGGATGCATGAAATGAATGGGCAATGATTAAATTTTTTCATTCATATTGCCTTCCATTTACTTTTGACGGCACCTGTACCATGCAGTTTCTGCTGGTTTCCTCTACCCCACATACCTGCCTAAGGACGCGAAAACGAACTTTCAAATCGCCGGCTCGTAAAACGAGCGTCGGGGTGCAGGGGCGTATGCATAGTAGCCCCGATCTCATGGCCGATGCGGAGCTCAAATCTGTCTCGATATATTGATGCTCTTAGTATAAACGCCGACACGTTTTCACCACTTCAGATCATTCCCGCAAGGTTTCGTGCGTGCGTGCGTGCGTGCGTGCGTGCTTGTGCATACATCCATGGGGGTTTCATGTCCCAAAGTGACTGTTAGAGACGCTGTATACATAGTGAAGGGCTCCGGAAATTTCAACCACCTCGGTTCTTTAACGTGCCCTGACATCGCACGGTACACGGCCGGGCCTCTAGAATTTCGCGTCCACCGGATTTCTGCCGCCGCGGATGGGATCGAACCCGCGTCGTTCGGGTCAGCAGCCGAGAGCCATATATAATCTCAGCCCCCTGCTCGCTTGCATATGACAGTCGTTGTGTTGATATATACAAACACAGCGAGTTTAACAAGTGATATCACTTCTTAAACTATTTATTTGCACTGCAACACCGCTGCATCGCAAGACCAAAACGACGTCGACCCTGCTTATTTTCGCACGAAATGCAACCAAAATAACGCAAATGCTTTTTATGCGTATGCAGTGAAATTGAAAATTGGTTTTTGAGGAATGAAAATGGCGAAGTAATTATTGTCTGGCATCTCGGTGGGCATCCGACCCGGGCCCTAAGGAAAGGGAGGAAGTTGCGGGTCTTTAACGTGCACTGGCACCGCACGGCACACAGGCGCCTTTGCGGTTCACCACCATCGAAACGCGACCGCCGCGGACGGGTTCAAACCTGGGAACTCCGGCTTAGTAGCCGAGCGCCCTAACTATTGGGCCACGGCGGGTGCGTACGCTGTGCGATGGCTGAGACGCGCAGTGCGCACAGTGCGTGAATGGTGTCTGTTAGCCCACTGACAGCCTTTACACGCTGTGAGGAAAATACATCTATCATATCAGCTAAGTTCCAGCCCTTCGTAGCGCGGCGAAGAAAACAAGCAAATATATATAGTGACCAGCACGTTAAACTAGTCCAAACGCACGTAAAACCGACTGCCGTGTATGCGATGAACAGCCAGCTGGCTTACGCTGCGCTCAATGTTCATTCGCAGCACGCCCTGATCTTACGATGATGCCGTGCAATGTGCGATGTCGCAGCTTAAATTAATTAGTGAGTAAGCGATGCAGGCATATACGGCGTTGCTCAAAAAGCACGAGAGAGAATTGGAACTATTTCTAGAACGGAACCGAAAGTAGCACGCAGGCAATTTTCCCATGATTCTTTGCGCCGAAAAAGCACTCCTTTCATTTCTTTCGGCGCGGTTCAGGTGTCCACCGAGATATGCGAGACAGATACTGCGCAATTCCCTTTTCCTCAAAAACAATTTGCCAATTTTCCTTTCCTTTCTCCGTGGCATCACCTGAACGGACCTCTACTTTTAAAACGTCTCGGTATCCGCCAATCACCTTCGTCGGCGTTCGCCCTGCGCCGTGCTTGTGCGCAGTGGGGCGCGCGCTGCACGCGCGTCGTCTGCACTACGTGGTTCCAATGTTCGAATGCTCGAATTGCGGAGCTCCGGACGTGAGGACGCCAAAGTGACCTGTTCGATCTCAGAGAGAGACTGCATCAGCCAAAATGGTCCTCGAGAGTACCGTTGTCTGGTGAGTAGCTGGAGAAGACAACGTTGCCCATCAGATTGAGGCTGAGTAGATTTTTTTGCGCTTAGCTAGGCGCATATGTACTGCGAATTTCTTGCACCCGAAGCGGTATCACGTTCTGGTTCTGAACAAAAGTGCAGGGGTTTGAATCTCAGAAGCGGCGGCTGCAGCTCGGCCTGAAAGGAAGAAACGCCTGTGCGTATGCAATTTCAGTGTACTACGACCTAGGATAGCAGACCCCCGGCGGTCGAAATTTTCGGAGCACTTCACTAACGGCGTCCCTCTTAAGTGGCTTTGGGACGTTAAACCCCCACAAAGCCATAACACAAACAAAAGAAGAAAAAAAACGGAGGAGTTCTTTACTACAACACTCGCGGTTGAGCTTTGCGTGACTACCCTGTCACGATGGAATGCCGCGTTTGAGTAGCGTTGTTGTGTTTGCAGCCTTTTTCAAACTCATTTTTCAGCGTGGACAACAGCGATTACATGCGGAATGGCGACTTTGAGCCAACGCGTTTGGACGCACAGCAAGAAGCTGCGAAATTTATCTTCCACGCGAAGACTCGTTCACACCCAGAAAATCACATTGCTCTCCTGACGTTAGCAAGGTAAGCGTTCATCTACTAAATCTTATGCAAGTTATATATTGAAGACCCCCATGAATACTGAATCTATCTAGATCTAATGTGAGTTAGCTTCGCCTATAAGAGTGGAACGCGACAGCGTCTTGCAGCGCTGGCAGGGAGTCCACGTGGCACGCGATCGCCCGTTCGGCGCGCCGCCTTGCCAGTTGGACAAATCGAAAATTGGTTTTTGAGGAAAGGAAATGATGCAGTAACAGTCTCACTTTCCTCTGTGGACACCCGAACCGTGCATGGCACTTTTTTTTTACGCAGCCCCGGTTCAAATCTCTGCCGCGAGCTATAGGCTTAACTAGAAAGTTTATGCTGCACGAAAAGCTGAATCGTTTGACACTATCCGGAACATTCTGCGACAATTTATATGCAGTTAAGCGAGCAGCCATACCTATATGTCCAGAACAAATTCCCAGTCACGCGCCTGTACTGAAGATATTCGCGCGCTAGATGCATCACATATATGGATCGCCCGCGAGGTTGTTTCTGTATTTAACTAAGTATACAAATCCAATCATCTTTATTCGATATATCTGTGGGATTGCCTCGGATTTGAATTTTTTTTTTCACTCAAACTTCGGATTTTGTTGATCAGACGTGCACAGCCAAAAAAAATCTAGCATGCAAGTTTCACAACATATGTACCATGTGGGGTAATTGTGCAGTCGTCACAGAGATGATGTTCACCTCCGTCAAGCGTTTAAGCACCGAACAGCGCTTAACGTGGAAGAATTGGCAACGAATGCCTGGTGCTTCGGAAGGCGGGCCGCCAATGCAAGAAGAGACGCTTCAGCTAATACATAATTGCAGTCTTCAGTTTACAGATATATAATGTTGTAGAAAAACTGGGTAAGTTTTACATGACACATAACGAATATCTAGTCATAATATTTATTTAGATAGCTTCGCTGATCCCTTAGCTTCAGCTTCACACAGGAGTTTAGCTCTAAACCATGCATCCTTAAACGTACCTAAGCTTCCTGGGAGGCAGAGATTACTGGCAGCTATCTTTTAGGCTGAACCTGCTCAGCAGCAACTGTGTTGTCACGATTCTGCAGCATCGACACTTGACTCTGTAGGTGCAAGTGACAGCTTTGTGCAAAAAGACGACGGCCATTCAGTTTGGACAGAGATGACTACTCCAGGCAACCCGAACTATCGGCTGGTGCCTGTCTGTAATTTTCGTTTCTGCTGTTGCCAATAAGATCTGCAGCTTTCAGGGCCACTTTGAAGGTGCCGCGTATGCTTTGAACGATTCTGTGCCACCAGCAGTGCAGTGGACACAGTTGTCTGCAAGACAGCCCTGGGTCCACCTTGTCATTGCACTGTGGAGTAGCCTAAAGGGCTGCGTGCGAGCATTTGATTTTTTTTCTGACTGGAAAGTTCAGCATTGAGTTCTGTAACTGGAATACTCATTTTTGGCATAGTAACGCACAAACATATATTCTAGATTTTTTATTTTCCTGTTTCTTGACTGGATATGTTTAATATTTTAGTGACTTCCCGTTTTTTTCTTTTTTAAGCAACATATATTCTGTTTCTTCATTGTGTCATTTAGAATACTGTGATGTGCCACAATAAAGAAAAATCTATAAGTTAATGTGTGAAAAAAATTTTATGCACACCACCCTAATTTGCCTATTTTTTCATGGTAAGGAAAGAGTTAAAGGTCTATAGACATCTAATTTTAGTTGCATGTTTCTTTTCTCTACTAATGCCTTAGACATTAGAAAACATGTATCACCATGTGGTATTCGTCTAAAACCACTAAAGAATTTGTATTCGAATTTCTTCTCTCATGCTGTTCGGCTTCATCAACCGAATGATGGCTGTGACGTTAGCTGGTCTTTTAAATTATGTGAGTCATAAAAAAAACACACCACCATAGCTACTGATGCATCATTTGTAGTCATTAAAGCTCTTGAAGGAGGCTGATTAAAGTGTTCTAGTGAACTAAAACTACGTATCAGTGTTTATATTGCATTGCAGTTTTTTCATGCCTCACGTGACCTAAATGCCATCTACACGTCGCAGCAATCATTCAGTAGATGAAACCGAAACAGCATGAAAGAAGAAATTCAATTATGTACTATTAAGCAGTTATAGATGAAAAGCCCGTGGTGATACACACATTGTAATGTCTAAAGCATCATTTGAAATAAGAAAACACTAGGCAAAAATTTAGTGTCTGTAGTCCTTTAAGAAGGTTGATTCTAAGAACTCATGCTTGCTCTCCTTTTGCTCAGGCTAATGAAGCCTATTGCAGTAGCTTCATTTTAAGGGAGGCAGAATGAGAAATGCCTTTGGACTGCAATAACCTGGGCCATCTACTATATTGTGCCCATAAATGAGTGTTGCTTTGGTACAAAGAAAGCACGAACAACTAACTGACAATTAACAAACTTGTACCTCCTAAAGGGCGATGGCTCAGTGATTATGGTGCTTGGGTGCTGACCCGAAAGAAGTGGGTTCAGTCCTGGCTGGGGTGGTCACATTTCAAAGGAGGCGAAATGCTAGAGGCCCATGTGCTGTGCGATATCAGTGCATATTAAAGAACCTCAGGTAGTCGAAATTCCGGATAGCCGTCCACTACAGCATTTCTCACAACCTGAGTCGCATTGAGACATTAAACCCCATGAGATCATAAACCTTCCTCAGCTGATGATGTAGTCTCACATAGGTAATGCAGTGTATGCTACACTGCCTCTGGTTTAGTGTGGAGTTGTAGAACAACATAAACCGATTTCTCTGGAGTCTTGCATGCTTACAAGTAATGCAGCCTAATTACATACCGAGGGAATGCGTTCCAAGGCCAAAACACAAACAGGGTTTTCCTGGGCATAGGGCAAATGCCTCACTCTTGAAGTTGGTGTAATTTGCCTCCAGCAGTACAAGAGTCGAGATGTTTGCCAGACATCCAAAAAATTCTGCTTTGTGCTTCAGCCTTTAAACATGTTGCCTGATGTGAAACAAGCTATGCGATATCTAACGCGTGGTTGATATTCAGTTTTGATCCATGCTCTATTACATTATACCACGTTCTATAACCACAGTGGTAGTCATGCTATCGATATTTTTTTATCGCCCCTCAGTGCATTCAAGTGCTCCTTGCATATGTGATTTGTGTGTGTGTACATAATCAAGACTGTTGCTATTCACGAGCACAGCGCCATAATGTCAGTAAGTTTAAAAACTGTGCTTGCCCTTGATGTCGACGGCTTCCATTTCCATAATATAATTTTATGTCCTAAACTAAAGCCAAAGAACTTTTATTTCAAACTTTTCATATTATTTCACGGAAATGGGAGACATGCATTTTACATTAGTCATCACATAATTAGCATGTACCCATGACAGGTTGGATATGTGAAGTCCGAGGCATTTGTGCATGCTACCAGTATTGAGTAGATTGGTACATGTCCAGTGCATGTGCAATGTTGTAGCACATTATTTTTTGACATGTGCATTACTTAACATTTGTTAGAGTTAAGGCTCAGCAACAATTCATCACATCACACAGATATGGACTCAAGGTTGGTTGGTTTGGTTAGTTTGAGGTTTAACATCCCAAAGTGACACAGGCTATGAGCGACACTGTAATGGAGGGCTCTGGATAATTTCGACCACCTGTTATTCTTTAACGTGCACTGACACCGCACAGTACACGGGTCTCTAGGTTCACCTCCTTCGAAATTTTATCACCGCGGCCAGGATCGAACCCACGACTTTCCGGTCAGCAGCCGAGCACCTCAGGTCGTACAGTACACGCATCTCTAGAAGTCGAAAGTTGATCGCCATGGCCAGGATCAAACCCACATCTTTCAGATCAGCAGCCGAGCACTGTAACCACTGAGCCACCGTGTCGGCATGGACACAAGGTTGGACTAAAATAAAGAAGCGTTGTTAGTACCTGCTATTCCACCATAAATTGTACAGTCGTAAGCAAAAATCTTAACTGAGGAAGAGACGTATGGAATGGGCCGAGTGCAGGCTCTTATATAGTGTCCGTGCTCAATTGTTTTCTTTTGGTATCTCTCACAAACACACACTGTTATATATATTGGCTCTGAGCTAAGTAACCAAGTTTTTGTATCCTAGGTGAATTAAAACAACTGACTGCTCTTGAAATTTATGTGGCCTAGCTAGTTTATTTCTTTTTTTTTTCAATCTGCAAAGTTTGGTTAATAGTTAGGGCTAACTAGCTAATTTTTTAAATACTGGCTTCAGGAAAACAGTGTCAGTTTGAATGCTGTAGATCACCTTGAATAATAGCAAACTGAAATGTTTGCGACAAGGTACCATTTAGATCACGTTGAAAAACAGCAAGCTGAAATGTTCGCGACAAGGTACCGTTTACATAGCTTTTTTACTGGCCCTAAAAGAGAGCACACGAAATTCTAACTCTAATTTAGAATGCTGCATCTGAAGTGTGACAAGATGTGCTCTCAGGGAAGAAAGTCTGCTTCTCTCTGTAATGCCACTCAGGATATGAGATAAGGAGATTTTTAAGTCATGTCTGGGCTCTCAGGACCGCTGTCAAGTGGTAGATTTTTAATTTTGTATGTTTTCTTTTCCAGCCAGTAAACAAATCTAGGTAAATGATACCTTGCTACAAATGTTTCAGCTGGCTGTTTTGGAAGCTAATCTAAAATTTTAGAATCTACATTTTCTTCCCAAAGCCAGCATTTAATAATCTGGCGAATTATTCCTAATTAACTAAATTTGTAGAATGATAAAATAAATGCAGACTAGGCCACACGACACTCAACAGCGCTTAGTTGGTTTCACTTGGCTATAGGACACTCTGTCTATCTTAAAAACCTGCGTACATTTAGCTGGGACACTTAATTAGTATATATAATGAATCTGCATGGGTGCCATTTACAGCTGTTGCTAAAAATGAGACACAGGAACATACGCATAGCACTGTGTGTGTCATCCTTGTTTCGTTTTTAGGGCTGCTTTCATGTCTGAGTTCTTACTTGCAAGACCAGTTCAACTATTTATTGATTTTTGTTGTTTTCTATATTTTCACAGACCAGAAGTATTGGCTACACTTACGAATGATGTCAGCCGCTTTGTATCGAAGCTTGATACAATCAAGCCAAATGGATGCATCGATTTTGTGACTGCTCTTCGGACCGCTCACGTACGTTGCTCTTTTTTTTTTTTTTCATGATGCTGTCACTACCTCGGTGCACACACTTGGCTGACCACTGGACTTCAATAACAGCTTTTCTAATGCTGGGTAAATGTGTTGCTTCTTGCATAATCTGGTTAGCGCCAAAATGAGCAATGTGTAAGGAGTAACACCATCCAATATATTTACACTACCACCACTACCACCACCACCACCATGCTGCCACGTCGTGTGCAATTCCAGAACCGAAGGTGGTCAAGATTATTCCAGAGCCACCTCTACAGTCTACCTCATACCCCATGTGCACTAAACCCCATGCACCAGAATACCAGAATATAATATCCATCAGTCAAAGATCACAACTCTTCATGCAGGAGGCACGCCATCCCAACCACTGAGGTCCACAAATTACCGTAATGTCCATTATCATTTCTGGATATCCATGCGACGTGCAGGCGACTATACAGGGTTGAACATCAATATCCTTGTTCCAACCTTTTTTTTTCCATAGCTGGGTGAGCAGCAACAAAAGCTTCAGAAAAACTTGTCGTTTTTTGCAACTTTGATGGGGCTATCTGCGATCCATTGCAAAGTAGTATGTTCCAGAGATATGATCCACGTTACTAAAAAATGCAATACATAAATCTAAGCCATAGCCACACAGCGTTTGTTGTGTTTCGCAGAGGTTGGCAGATGGAGCTGCCTGATAGGAATGGAAAATAAATGCTCTTGCCTTATTGTCTGGTGCTAGCACTGTTATCAGGCATTTCCAATCATTTCGGAGTATGTAATTTGTGCACAGCTTAAGTCCAGAACCAGCTAACCTCAGAGATAGGGTGGCTATCCGAGTTGCTTCGTGTTCCGGATATATGGACCTTTTTCCAGTAACGTCCTGTGCATGCGCCAAGCCTGTAGAATTGCAGGCAAGTTGACTTATAGGACAATTTTTAAACCAAAAACCCTGGTTCGCAGACCGCGTTTTCACATCCTGCTCTGCCAACAGAAGGGGTTAGTACGAGGGAAGATATGTCAGTTGCCCTCCATTCTATTCATTTTAGGAAAGGAGAAAGGGCAATGCCCCATAATCTTTGTGAACCTGAAGCCCCAATGGTTACCGCTAGCTTTTGAGATCTATTGTAGTTGTAGAAAGGGCACAATGGTGCATTCTCTTGCACCATTGTAGCTGTCTCAACCTGCCCCTCGCATTTGCACCACTGATCTGAACACAGAAGGGGTGAGATCAGATATTTACTTTGGATCAGCTAGTGACCAGTGCTCCTGAGGGGATGCAACCATGGAGTCCTAGAGTCAGTGGGAATTTTCGATTCACTGGAAAACTTTCTGGGCTACTCTACTGTGTCCTTTCAACAGCTTCCCTCTCCTACAGATAGTCATCTCCCCCCTTCCTTTTTGGACTGGACTGCGAAAATGCTGTCTGTGAAAAAGGGTTCCGTTTGGAAATATGTGCTATATGTGTTATATGTGCTAATGGGGCACTCAATCTTCTGCAAGTTGTCCATTGGATAACGACGTTGCTGTCTTGTTGAAAATGGCAGGTCAAATGCTACAGCCAAAACTGTCGCACAGTTAACACAAAAAGTGTTCGGGAGTGCAGAAGACCCAGAAATAATATTGTTTTGCTTTTTCATAAGGTTGTTTTGTAATTTTGTCCAGGCTTGCATTGGTTTTGCACCTAAACAGACCTAACTTATGTCATTTGTTTTTGGATGTGTGCTTTTGTCAGTGCTGCCAACCCTAGATTTTTCCTAAGATCTAGAGAATTTGGACGTTGTTTAGGGAAAAGGGATTTTTTTGTATAATCTAGGATAATTTCATTTGCTTGGAGAGTTTTTTTTTCTATCTCAAATTGGGAAGAATGCACAAGCTTTTCGCTGTTTTTCTGTACAACTGACGGAGGCTCGCACAACGCCACCGCGCGCTCGAGTAAAGCCTGTTTCACATGCAAGTGAAAACGCTTTGTTGCTGCGGCGCAAAGCCATAGCGGCGATGTTCGAACAAGTTACAAATTTTTCGAAGCACTGCACTGCTGAATTTTCAGTCACTTGCATGCATGTGAACCAGCCCAAACACGTAGTCAGACGCGTATGGTCCCTGACGTGGCCAGTGGCACCTGCTGCTGTGATCTGGCGTGCCACCTCCTTCCTTCAACACGCGCGCCCCTTCCTCACGCTGTATTTGGAGCGCGCTGCACGACGTGAAATTCCTCGTTAGTAAGCATATCTGCATGTTTATTTTGATAACTAGGAAAGAACAAGGGCATCATTTTTTTTTAGAAAGGAGCGCTTTGCTGGAATCTTAGCTGGTCTAACTAGGGGAACAGTTCCCAGTTCTGCCACCGCTGTGGCTCAGGGGTTATGGAGCTCGGCTGCTGACCCGAAAGACAATCGACGCTTCGATACCGGCCTCGGCGGTCTAATTTCGATAGAGGCGAAGTTCTAGAGGCCTGTGTACTGTGCGATGTGACTGCACGCCAAAGAACACGAGGTGGTCGAAATTTCCAGAACCCTTCACTATTAAGGCGGAAGCCTTTAATGCCTCATCGTTGTAAGCAGGCGTTGTCGACAGAAATGTCACGCTTTTCAATTGGTCGAAACGGTCGTGACGTCACAGTGCGCGAATTTCAAATGGGGCCAGTTGTACTTTGGCTAGTAACCATGCAACCAATTGAAGGGATCGTATAGTGATGCTCCAAGTAAGTGGGACTGAGTTTAGTTAACTGCTTAATTACCAGATTAGCCTAATTAACCTTTCTAGTCAGGCCAGATAAATAAATAAAACCGAGTAGGAAATTGGTCGAGCTCGGGAATCGAACTCCGGTCTCTGGAGTGCGAGACGAGCATGCTAACCCCTCCGCCATGCCAGCACGATGGTTTGGAATGAACAAAGGCGCGTCTAGTGAATACGATGTCTATGCTCACTCCCATCTTCCTCCCTTCCCGTTACGGCGAGGTTTAGGTGTGTACCGAGATATGAGAGACAGATACATTTCCTTTCCTCAAAAACCAATTTACCGACGAGCAAGGCGTCGAACCGAACGGTCGATGGCGTTCTATGGACTCCCTGGCAGTGTTGCAAGACGCTGTCGCGTTTCACTCTTAGAGGCGAAGCTTAACATCTCAACCACACATCAGTGACACAAGCATGCAACACCGCGCTTAAGGCTTTTGCCCCACCGCACTTCAGGTCAACATAGTGCCCCCCTGAATTTTTTCATCCCTCATAGCCTGGGATGCTTTGGGACTTTACACGCCCCAAAACCATAAATCATAATTCCCAGTTCCACCAAGGTGAACAAAGTGAGTTGAGGTCACATGAGGCGTACAAAAGCTGTAACAATCACTGCTTCATTGTTTTAATTGACTCAAACTGTTACGTCAGCCACCCTCTAGAGCAATCGCAGCAAATGGACAAGCAGCTTTTATGTCGCACTTTCCGTACACTCCTGAAGCAACCTCCAGTCATTTTGCACGAGGTATCGTTCGGCTGAAGTCAAAACCGACATATGAGGGCAAAAAAATTCAGTTAATTCCGCATGCCGATGCATGTTTACTAATATCTTATGCACAGTGAAAAAATGAAACACATACACGATATAGAGCCGGTTGGTTGGTTGGTTTATGGGGTTTAATGTCCCAAAGCGACTAAGGCTATGAGAGACGCCGTAGTGGAGGGCTCCGGAAATTTCGACCACCTGGGGTTCTTTAACGTGCACTGACATCGCACAGTACACGGGCCTCGAATTTCTCCTCCAAAGAAATTCAGCCGCCGCGGCCGGGATCGAACCCGCGTCTTTCGGGCCGGCAGCTGAGCACCATAGCCACTGAGCCACCGCGGCGGCTCGATATAGAGCCTTTAATTTGTAATTTCTAAAGAACTGTATGCGGCTTATCGTGTAGCTTCATTTAGAAGTTCATTTTATATCCTTCATTTCAAATTTACAGCGAATTTGCTTATCAACGGCTGGTAATACGGTAGCGGCATGATAAAACTTTGTACTGAACTACGCAAAAATATACATTTTTTCACAATTGAATGCTATTTTTCGTATCTAAGGAAATCTAGAGAATTTTTTATTACAAATTGGGGGAGAAGCGGCGCTAGAGGTTGGCAGCACTGGCTTTTGTGCATGGTGTAGAGGCGGTAGTTTTAAACTGTGGTAGGTGTACGGAGGCTAGCGGAGATAACACGATAGAGAGATTGTTGTAGGGCTTGCCGTAAGGCTTTGGTTAGGTAGTTTGGCGGACTTTTTTGTTAGGTGGCCGACCTGGCGATGGTCGGCAAGCTAGGGGTGACGGGGAGCTAGTGCAGTGTGAGATTAAGTGCAAGCGCTGGTGTTATTTAGACGAGATGAACTTCAAGAGTTTAGCCAACGTGGAGAAGGCTAGCTGCGCATGCAGGCTGTGTGAGTGATTTGAGGAGCCCGTTTGAATGATAGAAGGGGAACATGAAGCGAGAACGGTAGATTGGCGAGTCGCTCAAGAGGGAGTGGGCTAAGGCTGACTTGCTAGAACGAGTAGTTGGCAAGCTTAAAGAAGAGTGGGAAAAGCTGGCCAAGCTGGAAAAGCGGCGGGGGAGTAGCATCAGGTAGAAGGTGAGGACAGTGTGGAGTCTCAGGCAGATGCAGTTAATGAGAACAAAGAGGGAGGCAGGGAAAGACACCTAAAGGCTGTAAAACAGCAGGCGGGAGGTAGCGGTAGTGTGGAGGCTCCATGACCCAACAGTGCTGTAGGGCAGCAGGCTTCAGGTGGGGCAGAGGCAGAGGTAGGAACGGGCCCGGTGAGACGCGCAACAGTGGTGTGCAGCACAAGGAGGGAGCGCCGCAGCGGTAGGAGAGGCAGCTGGCACGAGCTGGAGGGCAGCACATGCAGTCACATGCTGGAGGTGAATGGTCAAGGGTGTAGGAGGGCGTGTTAACAAGAGTGAAGGTGAACAGGTGGGTGTAAGCGGAGGCCATCAGGGAAGGGATGTAAGCGCCAGTGCCAGATTAATTCAGACATAGTGTATATAACATGCAAGTGGATAGGCTAAAATGGGAAGAAACAGAAGAGCAGCTAAGGCAGGAGGATTTAATGGTGTATGGGTTTGTGGAGATACATCTTAGGGGCATTCATTCATAACAGTATAAATTGGCCAGTGGCCAAACAATCTAATGCAAGGAACAATTCTGGCAAAAAGAAAAACTGGCAGGGGAGCAAACACGCCTCCACTTTGTATACCTGTGGACAGGAGCAAATGCCAAAGAGGAAAACAAAAAATTGATAAAATTCATAGCAGTCGACATTAATTAATCAGCTTTGAGGTGATTAATCTAGGAGACATGAGTGTACACAGAAGATATGAATGGGTACAGAGATTCGACAGGTAACATGCTGCTGGATATGTGTGAAAGGCATGACTTAGTCGTATGTAACAGTACTAGGAAGTGTGAAAGGCTCATAACATGGGAAGTAGATTGCAGTCAATGACAGATTATGCACTGATGTCACTTAGGGTGTATATTAGGCTGTGGGCAATGGACATAGATGAACATGGCTCGAGAAGCCTAGGCAGTGATCAAACATACTGAGCCGAGTTTTAGAAGAGAAACCAATGGTGAAACAAGGCAAGATGAACAACCATATGGTATCTTTAACTTGAAAAAGCAACTGGAATTAGCAACCAAACAAACTGAGGAAGTAATACTACAACAGAATGAACTTACAGAAATTTAACTAGATTATTTTAGCTAGAGCTTGTTGTGAGGTGCGAGTCAGGCTAAAAGGGAAAAAAAGACAGAAACCCAGCGGGCAAGGGAGATGCCATACGTAGATACCGTCACCATGACCTTGCAGTTGCTTTATTGATGTTCCTTGTGCACTATCTTCGCCACTGTAGTTATGTTTTAATGTCACCTATTTATTGCATTTCACAATAAACTTCACTTGTTAGTGATGCTCCTGTTGTCTACTTCTTCTTTGCTCCTTTTTCTCATGTTAATTTTTATGTAATGAGCCCAGACCAACCTCACATGTCACTATTTATTTGCAGCTTGTGCTCCGGAACCGTCCGGACAAGGTTCAGCAGATGCGAATTGTTGCATTTGTTGGCAGCCCTGTCACATCAGATGAGAAAGAGGTTTGTTACTTTCAGAGTTTTAAAGATTGTTTGCTGATATTGTTCTTTTGTTTTCAGCTTCTGAGTCTAGCGAAAAGACTGAAGAAAGAAAAAGTGAAGGTGGACATTGTGAATTTTGGAGAAAATGTGAGTGGTGTTTCGACTCTATCTTGTTATGTTGCGTAAAACTGCATTTTTAGTTTTCTTTCTTATTTTTACCTCTAGGTCCTAAATAATGAGACACTGACATCCTTTCTCACCATTCTAAATGGAGGAGGGGATCGTGGGTAAGTTACCATGAAAAACTAGGCTGTATTAAGTGCAGACATGCTTGGTGGTGTTACAGTTTAACTCTTTAATGCCCAATGTTGTCATTTAAACATGAAGCTTGAATTAAAATTTTGATGTCAGTGTAGTAATATGTGTGTGCCACTCTGAGGCAGCTGTTAGTAACAGAAAGGGGTGTGTATATGACTCCTAGCCAGTGTTCAACAGCTCATGATTTCTCTTTTTGTAGAAATTGTTGCTGGCGGAATAAGGCAAGATTTGTGGCATAAAAAAATGTGTTGAATTCAATCCACCCATGAAGGTTCGCTGTCTTATCAGATACTCAAAACATGCTTTATTTGAATATCTTGTTGGTTTCTGGTTAATTACAAATTGGCAGCAATGGACATTTGTGCCAATTAGTCACTGTTCAGGGAACAGTATTGAAACTCATGGTGCTGGTGGGCAAATTTGGTGGGCAAAGTTGGCTGGGGGCGACAGCACTGCCCATGCTGCAGAAACAGCGATGACCAAAACTTTGGTTGTGCTGTTTTAAAGAGCTCAATCACTGAAACATGGCAAGTCTGTGTTCTTGCAAACTTCTTTGAAAGAGTGATCTCAGTTTTTTTCCCTCGATAATTTCGGAGACGTAGGGTTCTTTAACGTGCACTGACACTGCACAGAAGTTGTGGATTTTAATTTGGAGGACCGACAGACGAAACCTTTGAAGGCATTCGAACACCGAGTCGGGTGAGAACACGACGGTTTCGCCCTCGCGGGCGGCAGTGTTGCAACCCTCCGCAACCTCTTTGGGCTCCAAACGGGCAGGCAGCGGAGACCGAACCTGTGTGTGACTGTTTTGTGCGGGTGTCTGCCATCGCAATGTCATGGAACAAGTAGCGCCTGAGCGCTAGCTGTGATGTACGCATCTGTGTGCTGTTGTGGTCAACGAATGTGACGTACGCCAACGGAGACGCAGACCTCCATTACGGCCTCTTTTTCTGTCTTTTCTCTTTCACTCCGAACTTCCTCCCTTCCCTCAAGGCGGGTATAAGTGTCCACTGATATATGCGACAGTTACTGCACCTTTCCTTTCCTCTAAAATCACAATCACAATGGAGACGCACAATGGCCAACTCGGGGATCTCTTCGGGTGGTGGATGGGCTGAGAAACTCTGAGCGATTTGTCCAATGGGCAAGGCATATGGTGATGGCGTTCTGTAGACTCCCTAGCAGCACTGCAACACGCTGTCGTGTTCCACCCTGAGAGGTGAAGCTTAAGCTTCTTCCAATTTTTATTCACCTTTATGGTTCTTTAACGTGCACTGACATCGCACAGTACACGAGCCTCTAGAATTTCGCCTCCACCGAAATTCGATCCCGGCTGCGGCGGTCGAATTTGTATAATGGCGAAATTCTAGGGACTTGTGTACTGTGCAATGTCAGGGCACGTTAAAGAACCCCAGGTGGTTGAAATTACTGGAGCCATTCACTACGGCATCCTTCATAGCCAAGTCACGTTGAACAACCATAAACCGAAATAAACAGTGTGACAAAAATTATTGCATCAATAGCAGAAGCTTGCCAAGGCCTACACATCAATGGCAGTGTACTGTGTAGTATTTGGCATCATTACACAAAAATAAATATGCTCATATTGTGCTTATGTTTCATTCAAGAAGCCTGTTTTATCAGAAAACGATACGAAAGGAACCTCGTCATAGTGAAAACTGAAAAATGCCAAATTATTAACCACTGGCTCAGTCATTTGAAGCTCTTCAGCAACCCTTCAGGCTAACACATGTACTTTAAGGCATATAGGTTAGTCCACCTTTGCATCAAATCATTGCCTCACCTAATTAGTACCATGTGCTCTTTGTACATTCCACAGGTCCCACATGGTGTCAGTAGCACCAGGGAATATCTTGTGGCATGTGCTCGCAAACTCTCCAATTGTTCAGGCTGGACATGGCACTCCCATCAACTATCATACTGATAGTTTCGAGTTTGACTTCGGAGATGACGACCCAGACCTTGCCTTGGTAAGTCACATGACTAGTGACATCACTCTTCATTGATTCTTGAAAGGCCCCTTCAAGGCATATTGCAGGAGGGGTGGGCGTGAGCTATGGTGGTAGGGGCTGCAGGTATTTTTGGTGGTGGTCTTGAATTGGTGATGGAAGGGAGAAAAGTAAGCAAAGAAAATAAATTGGCATGCGTTGTGAAAAGAGGTTGAGAATATTGGATCAGTGGTCAGTAATGCATGTAGGTTCTGTGACCAGTTGAATTAGACCGAATGTAAGGCACATGCCCAGGAATTCATTCTCATTGTTACTTTTTAATAGTAGGATAGCCGGGTAAATCCAGTTATTGAGGGAAAATCAAAAAAAGAAGGATGGGGTGTTATGGTACTTAGTGGTTAGAGCATGGGGAAGACCATGTAATAATAAGTTAAACGAACTTTCATTATGCGGCGGTCGATAGCAAATGTGAAAGTGTAACTGTGGAGAAGTGACATTAACACATAGCCAAAGATATTAAAAGGCGTACAGTGCAATATTCTGTTAGTAGCGATAAGAACACTACCACCACATGCATTGTTAGATCTTTGCAAAACATCAAAGCTGGCAAATTAGGGTAGGGTCTCGGGATCTGTTACTGACTAGTGAATCCACGTTTCAGTAAGTAAAACCAGATTGCTACAGGAAGATGAGATGAGGCTGCATATTTCATTGTGCTTAGGTATAACACTTTGAATATTGTGATATTGGCAAGAGATTAGTTGTGGTGATTTCGCATTGTTTTTGTACATGACACTAGGATTTTCATTTGACAACTCTCTGGGCAGTGTGGTCACAATTGTATGTTTTGTTGTTAGAAATTAGCCCATCAATGCCACCAGGTGGCAATATCTTAGTATGATATTCAAGTCATATGACTTTCCGAACTGAACAAGTTGCTTGTGCACAAGATGAGCTTTTGGCAAGAAGTCTTCCCCTACACTGTGCTTTGTTGCCTTGAAACCCAAAGAAAATACGTTTTTTGTCCCTTAAGTGGTCAAATAAAGTGCTCAAGCACTCGTAATTTTGCAAAAGAGCCTGAGCTTACAATTATCAGAATCAGAAACAGTGGCTTGAGTCGTGTTTTTAACTTGTTTCCCTCTCCCAGCTTGGAGAAATCGACCTTATACCCTTTTTTTACTATTAGCCAGCTGCTCTTTTGCTGCAGCTAGCTGATAATGCCATTTACCTTATCTTGTTTAGATTCTGTGCGATATTATAGAAAAATGCTCACTTATGTTAGCTGAAACAAATGCTTATGTGTACATGCGTGTGTGAATATGTATGTTCATGCATGCATTCGCATCTATATGTTTTCCCAGTTATATTGACTGCAAATACTTATCTGCTGGGTGGAATATGCTTGTCTGTTACCTTAATTCCAGCATTCATTGAGTAAAATTTTATGCGTCCGGGGCAACCTGCAAGCATGCCTGTTATGGCCTCAGAAAAGCTATGATTTCACGAGGAGACATGGGACCCATGTCTTCAGTTACTTTTAGTGACCCTTGGAGGCATGTATACTGTGCAATGCTGTTATATCTACTCATTTGGCAGGCCCTGCGAGTGTCAATGGAGGAACATCGCCAGATCGAGGCCAGGCAGGCAATGGCCAACGCAGCAAAGGGAGCTGCTCAGGCACCTCCAAATGATGGGAAGGAAGGTATATTTGCCCTTTCTCATGCCATGGCAACGTTGCATGCATGACACAGAGTGCAGTGCGTCTTGATGGTACCTGCTCACAGTGCACCGACAGCCCTTCATCAGTACTGTCGCTTCTGGTTCTTAAAAATCCTGTCTTTCTGCATATTATGCGGGGCATTGCTTGAAAAAAGCAAATCCGACCAGAACTGGTTACATACATAACAAGTGTTATCAATCAATCTGTCCTGGTCGGGCGATCAGTTTTATTTTTGCATATAAAGTACAGTGAAAAAGGGCAACTGAATAAGAAACTGCTTCGTTGCAGCTTGACTGAGCTCCAGTCACCCATCATCAGTGATGTACGATATGTTTGTACAATACAAAAATTAGCTTGATTATTTCTGATGAGAACAATAAAGTGGTAAAATACAGAGGAAAAGATATATATTGCAAGAAATGCAGAAACTGGGTAAAAAAAATGCGTTACGGCAGTGGCAGGCAATCTTGGTGTGAATCGTTCATAAATACTTTTCTGGGTTAGCAGTACCATATTAATTCGTAGTGCATCACAGGTGGCTGATAACGTAAGCAGTTGTTCCTAATTCTAATAGTAATTAGTTGAAGTAGACCCGCCGTGGTGGCTTAGTGGCAAGGCACCCATCTACCGAGCCGGAGTACCCGGGTTCGAACCCGACCGCAGCGGCCGCGTTTCGATGGAGGTGAAACGCAAGAGGCGCCCGTGTGCTGTGCGATGTCAGTGCACATTAAATAACCCCACCTGGTCGAAATTATTCCAGAGACCTCCACTACGGCACCTTTTTCTCACTTTCTTCTTTCACTCCTACCTTCCTCCCTTCCCTTACGGCGCGGTTCAGGTGTCCGCCGAGATATGTGAGACAGATACTGCGCCATTGCCTTTCCTCAAAAACCAATTTACCAATTAGTTGAAGATGACGATAAGCAATGCGCAGCGCACATACAATAATGTGTATATTATTTCTCCAGCAGTATTAGTAGAAGACGACAATGTACAATGCTCAGAGCGAGCGTGTGTTGCAGTTTAACACGAGGCGTGATCAGCTGCTGCGTTAGCCTAGTGCTCTCAGTCTGTGTAGACTCAGTGTTTTGCTTTGCTGCCCGTCTGGTGACGATATTAGTTCAATAGTAGTATTAGTTGACGAAGACGACGATGTGCAATGCACAGCACGTGAGAATGTGTACATTAGTCCGATAGTATGTATTAGCTGAAGACGACGATGATGTGCAATGCACAGCGTGAGTGTGTTGCAGTTTAACACCAGGCATGATCGGCTGCTGTGATAGCTTAGTGCTCTCGTGCAGTGGCTAGCAAGGCTGATTTGTTCAGAGTGCTGCAGGTTCGAATTCCAGTCACGCCAGTGTTTATATTTCTTTGTCTATTTATGGTATGGCTCGATTTAGAAGTTTTAGACCGCAGTAACCCCATAATAATGTTTGCATAACTCTGTACAGTGGGAGTGCCCTACTTCCTCCAAATACTTGAAGGTAATAAGAGTCGACTCAAAATAGTTGAGCGTGAGTACCGATTCAAGTACTGAAAGGTATACTTCAGTTTCATGCGGGTGTGGATTTTGAGTTAGAGCAGTCGAGAGCGCGTCGATCCCTTCATTTATAAGAATATTCGTGCACAAAGTGGCGATGTCAAGTGTAACCAGTATGCTATCCGGTGGGACAACAGTTGCATCATTAAGCGACTGTATTATTCAAAGAACGTGCAGTGTGTCCTCGACAAAAGAAGGAAGGTGGGTTGGAATGTTTCCAAGGTAGTGGTTCAGAAATATTGACAAGTTCTCTGTAGGCATATTATAGTTCGAAACGATGGGCTTGCCTGGTATATCTGCTGTAAACAAGTCCTCTGCAGAAGCATAATGAATTTTAGAAAGTAGGAGCGATTTAACAGTTTTAGTCTGATTGCATTATTAGTACCCTGGATAATAGGTCTGCCAGACTGCTCAGAATTGTGTGGCACAACCCTATAAGAGGACGAAGACAACTCCTCTTGTTGAAACGTTGGCAAGCACCCTGATGCTTTCCGCTCCCTTCTTCACTTTGTGTGTGTGCACAAAACAATCTGTCTGCCCTCCCTCTACCATGGGCTTCAAATATAAAAATAGGTTTGTTTTATTAGTTTTTGTTTTAAGACTGCTAACTAGCATGTGTTCGACCAAAGAGTCTTGTACAGTAGAGTTATGGCTGCTATAGATCCAAGTAGATATTTATGCAGTCTACATAGGGAGCCATTTGTTTTGGTGTTCTAGGTGTACAGTCTCAGGAAAAAACATCTGCTCCTGTGGGGTTTAGTTTTGATGTTTAGGCTGTTATCATGGTCTTTTCCTAACAGAACCTGATATAGGTAGACTTGTGCAGCTGCACCGGTCACAGAATGCCTCGCAATGATGAAATTAACGTAACCTTCCTAATCAACAATTCTTGCAAACGCTTCATGTGTGGACACCTTGAGCATAAAAAGCATTGTGAAGATTTTTTGTTTGAACAAAATGAATACAGAATACTGGGGTATATTGTTCTGTTGTCTTGTTTCATTATCTTTTAGCCCACGTTAGTGTAGCAGCTTTTTTTATTTGCAGCACAGTGTTATAAAGCATAACATTCAGTGCTGTCTGATTAAACTTTTAAATGTTGTGGATATACTAGACCCAGCACATCTGTCAGAACAGCTGTCAGCTGTCAGGCTTTTACAGCAGTGGCCGTTTGCATTACCCTTGAAATTTTGTCATGGTGCAGTGTTACATTTGATTCATAGCATGGCTCAAGGTACTAGTGGCTTTGCTCTGCCAAACCGACAGAGCGTGGCCTATGCAGGCATTTTAAGTAGTCAAAATGTCATATTCGATGGACACCCCGATCATGCCGTCAAGAAAGGTATTAAGGAAAGGATCGAAATTAAGGGCACAGATTGTTTTTAAAACAGAAATTTACTCCTGCTAGTGCCAAATTTCCAAATTTATGAAATATGAGCGTAAATGCTGTCAATTTTTTGTCTGAGTTTCATTGAGGTTTTTTACTGTGCATTACCATATTTACTCGCATATTGGTCAATACATAGTTAGGTTAACCCTCTAAATTTGGCACCCATGTCTGGCAAACATGTCTGGCAAACATCTCGACTCTTGTACTGCTGGAGGCAAATTACACCAACTTCAAGAGTGAGGCATTTGCCCTATGCCCAGGAAAACCCTGTTTGTGTTTTGGCCTTGGAACGCATTCCCTCGGTATGCAATTAGGCTGCATTACTTGTAAGCATGCAAGACTCCAGAGAAGTCGGTTTATGTTCTACAACTCCACACTAAACCAGAGGCAGTGTAGCATACACTGCATTACCTATGTGAGACTACATCATCAGCTGAGGAAGGTTTATGATCTCATGGGGTTTAAGTACATGGCTGACAACGACCTGAGTAGTCCATTCAATGGCCCGGGTCTGAATGCCCAGGTCTGAGCTGACGAACGCGCTCTCCCATTGCACTACAGTAGAATCTTGTATTAGAGGTTCCGGTGGTGGCTCCTCATTGCAGTTCCACATTATGTGATCTATGTGGCTATTTCACCACATAGTGTACTTTCCGGGTCATAATCACTGGGATAGAACTTTTATAGTAAGTAAGGAGTCATGAAGGATCACTTCTACACACATATGCTGATGGGTGACTTAAGTGCTGCTGAGCCACATTTGGGAGGCATGATTCACCGTGTGGCAAAGTGACTGAAAGAAATTTCATTATTAAAACGGTGCCGCTAAAGTGAGCGGTGGATACAGCGATGGGACTCCATTCTTATCTTTGCATTTGCCTTATCTGAGAATTTTGTCTTTTAAAAAGAAAGGGCACGTGAAACTTTTGCACAGTAAGGGTGGCAGCTACTGCTGTAGTTCGTGAAGGCTCCAAGGCTGCCAGAACCCATTTTTGATGTTCGCCTTTTATAGCCAAGACTGAATGGACAAACAGTGCAACAAGAAAGAGACGCAGATAGGTGTTTGTCTCTTTCCTGTGGTGTTTGTCAGCTATGGCGTTTCCACTTCTTAGTTTTTAGCCAAGTTTGCACCTCTCCCTGGCTATGATTTGCATATTGGTTGACCCCTAAGTTAGGAGAGCGTAGTTTTGAAAAAAAACAGGTTGACCCATGTGCAAATAGTATTACTGTTTTGCCTAGGGCACTAGTAATGGAGTATCAGTGTAGAAAATTTTCATGTGTCTGACGTTCATGTTCAAAGAAAGGCATCAGAGTGTGGAAAATGTGGAAAAGAGGAATATTGTTTATTTTTCCTTGCATACATCTCAGCTTTGAAGCCAAAGTGAAGCACTTTCAGAGTTCAAAGTGCATGCAGAGGAATGCCCAGCACACAGAACAGTGCTGTCAGATCCCACGGCCACTCTCTACTGACACTCAGTGACGCCAAAAACATTCATGATGATGACCAGCTTGCATCGCCTTTCCTGGCTGGCTCATTCCATTGGCTGTGGATACCATTCACTACTTCTGGCCTCTCCAAGAAACTTCTTGCCGAGTACCATGGCCCTTAATGCGTACTGTAGTGCACATTCCCTGTTAACTACCTTGTTGAGCCCCTCACACATTCTTCCGATTTCCACTGACGCGTCTTTGAGACTCTAACTGTCCAGCGCCTCAAGCCTTCTTACGATTAAGTTGTCTTGTTGTGACCCTGAGTCACCAGGATGGCTCCGCCTTTCCCTATAGGGGTCATTATAGAGAAGAAGATGCGCATTCCTCTAGCCGTGTTGCCATTGCATAGAATGAGAGCCTGTCTGACCCAGCTGACTGCAGACAGTTACCACTGCTGCTCGGTCGACCTCAGCACAGCTAAATAAACTCCCCTGTTACACAGTGTGCAATTAGGAATGTTAAAACTCGATTGCTGCCATGTCCAGTCAACAATACAGAACCAGTGAACGATGTACTCTGCCATTGCAATGCACAGTGTGTCTTCCATTGTGCAGCTAAGCCAGCTGAAGAAGAGCTCTTGGAGCAAGCTCTCAACATGTCAGTGGGAAATGGACCAGCTGCTATGTCCCCAGTATCATGGCCACAAAACTATGAAGCCATGACAGAACAGGAGCTGCTTGCACTTGCTGCACAAATGTCGCTCCAGCTGAAGAGTAAGTGAAGCTCTGCATATGACTTCTTTCCCTGATTTGTTGTAGGTTAATAGCCAGATGTCTTCCCACCAAAATTCTCAAATGTCATCAAACAGAAAAATTGTTCAGAATTCTAGCACAATAAAGATGAGCATAAATGAATGCATATCACATGCACAGCGCCAGAGATGGAAAAACAATAAACCTTGAAGGAAACAAAACCAAACAGTGCAAAATTGCATATGCATGGTTTGCATGTACAACACTTTCCAAGACCCGTGCAAAGTCCAGAATCAGGATGAGCAACTGCTTTTGCTTATCGCAAACGAACAATAACAAATGTTTTAGATAAACCATTGAAAACAAACAGTAAACTAGGCTACAGTGTGTAGCAAACACAAGTCACTAAAACATACTAAAATCAAAAAGCAAAAGCAGGGTGAAGTAGTCAAAAGATAACGCTTCAACAGTTGATAAAAAATATCTCAGCAAAAAGTGCAGTCAAGGGGGTGAAAGATGCCATAGTGAGTCAGGAAAACAGCTAAAAATCTGTGCGAAGCAAAACCATTGTTAAATTTCTAGAAGATACAACAAGCACGCATTTTCAAGAATGAACCAACTGGCCTAGACAAAAGAATTAATTTAGTAAAACTGTTCACCACACCATGATGGCCTCCCAGTAATCACCGAATAATCCTGTCCTAAACCAGCATCGACCATTCACCTTTTCTTCTCAGATCTGAGCAAAACCATCGCATGTGAATGTAAATTTTATGCGATTGATGCGTATGAGTTAGCATTCATGTTCCTCTAGGATGTTGTCGCTGACTGGGCGTGCGAGCGGGTATCGTGATCCAGTCCATCAATCTCTGTGTGACACGGTGTACCCCTCCTTAACCTTCCCAATCCAATCCAGCAATCACAGTGTGGCACGCCATATTCCCTCTCCACCTGACTCTGATTGGCAACTGCGGTGTCCCTATAGGCACCCGCCACCTCCCACCTTTCTTTCTCGCCACATTCCTCCTCCCTTCTCTTCCCTCAAAGTGTAGTTTGGAATGTTCCTCACACTGATTTTCCTCCTTGCAACCGAGGCTTCAGATGCCAGCACCAGCGCCAGACACTTTTTGCGATAATGGGCGTTCTAATACGAACAGATTAAAAAAGAATTTTCAATGCTGGGTGTTCTCTTGAATGCTGAAAAATACTTTGTCGCTGCAGGTCTAGCATTTTTCTTCCTATATTTCACTGTGCTTTATGCTACAGCTCTCTGCCTTCGGAAGTGGCAGCGCATAGTTTGCCATCTAAATATTTCAGTTTGGCAAAATACCATATTTATTCGAATCTAGGCCTATAGTTTTTTTAAAAAACACCAGGTATGAAACTCATAGGTCAGCTACGATTCAAGGATTTTGTCATTATATTTATAAAACACGATGACAAAGCATGAAAAAGAAAAAAGTAGCACGCAGGGGGCACCCCCACGAAATGCCAACCAAAGACGGTTTTGTAACCATTGCTAACCATAGCCTGCACTGAAAAGAGCACACACAAACTTTTACTGCCATTTTGACCTCCTTTCCTCTTCGTGTGGTGGCGCGGGCATGTGATAAGAAGGTCAGCAATAACACGGACAAATGAGTGAAACCATGTTCATGGAAATAAATGCCATCTGCATGCTGTTCCTGCTGTCATTCTCAATCGTTTTTTAGGCCGGCTTACATTCGAGCAAAGTTTTTTTTTTTTTTTTTAGTTTCGCCTTCAACTTTTGGTTGTCGGCTTAGAATCGAGGCCAGCCTGGATTTGGATAAATCTAGTATTATTTAAATTAGAACTTCGGATAGAATATGTTGTGGTCCTACGACTGCAACGCACGTGTGTAGGAAGATGGTTAGTAGCCTGCCAGCTCCATTTGCTTCTGCGGGTCACTTGGCTAAACATGCACGATCCTAAAGCAGGCTGCAGTGATGCATATTGTAAAAGATGGTGTTCGATGCCTGGATCTTTAGAAGACCTTCTTGGTGGGCATTTTGATGCATGGCTACGAAGAAAAAGTTGTGCTCACATAAAAGACGAACACAGGAAAAACTACCAATACGGAAAGAGCGCAAACTTTCAACTGGTTCTGTTCGGTTTAGTACAGCTTATATGGGGTGTTTAAAATTATTCAATACAGATTTTTCTTCAAAAAACCATAAAAGATACTTCACTGCAGTGTATGTATTTTGATTTTAAGCGAATGTGAACATTATTTATTAACAGAGTGCAATGAAAAGTAATGATTAAACAAAATTAACTGGTTAATTTTCTTATTTATAGTTTTAGGGAGCGGTTATATTGCAAAATTGAAGGCCGTCAAAATTCAAAGCGAGCACAGTTATTGAAATTTCAGAATCAGCATCGTGATTCGAGATATCGAACGGTAAAAATGCTTTTAAGGTCTATTCAAGTTGGCTTTCCCTCATTGCATATTGATAAAATGGGTGTTTCTTGAATCAAATGCAGCCTGTGTTTACATCTTTTAAGATGCAGATGATGCTGATGTGATTCCTTTGATGAAACCACGTGCAACGACGCCATTTTATGAATATGTAACTCAGAAAAGCAGACTGAATGACCTACCAAACGTGTATATTCTGCGCTCCATATCTCAAAGTGCGATGCTGATTGAGAAATTTTTTTAAACTGGGTTTGCCTTCCATGTCAAAGGACCTCAATCTCTCTGTACAACCTTGTGTTTTAAAACGTATTCAGAACTTGATGAGTTTATTTTAGTTAATTACTTGTCTTTTTGTTGCACTGTGACGTAAATAATAGCGTATCTTTCATGGCGCTTCAAGGAAAAACCTGTATTAATAAGTTGAAACACCCTGTACAGGCAGTGCACAGATGTGCCCAAAAGAGGGGAGCGGGGGTAGGCAAATCAATTCATTATTCACAGCGGCGCAGGAAACAGAGACAAAAGGGGAGAATAGACAAAACAAGCACTGACTTAACTGAAATTTATTATGGGAAGGGAAGATTATATATACATCTTCGAAAAAAAAAAAACATAAACGGAACCGGCATACAAGGCGTGAACTAATGCGCACGTGTCCAAGAACAAAACCAAAAAACAAACACACTCTGGCCAGAGGAAGATATCACTGGACGCATCCTTAATCGCGCTATGAATCAAAATGGGCACCCTTGAGGAAATCAAGTTCATCCGGTGACACCACTTAAGAAGGCCGACTGACGCAAGTGTTTCCAGAATTATGCATGTGATAGGCTTCCATTACTGCTCTAGCCAATTGGTCTTTATGTCTAAAAAGAATGGTTGTGGCAGAAAATTCCCTTTCGTCCGTGTTTCCTGCGCTGTTGTGAATAATGAATATGTATCAACTCGCCCAACTTTTTTTACTCAAGGCAAATCAAGCCTGCGCACAAATCAACGAAGTCTGCGCAGAAAGTTTTTTTTTTTTTCCCCCACATTACACAGGGCAGCAGAGGTGCCACTAATGCAGTCCTTGCATTTTACCTTGATGTGCTCACAGGCTACTTTGTCTTTGCTCCTGCCTAGAATCTTTATGCTCTTGAGCGGTGGCTGGCAACGTTTGCAAGTAATGCAATGAGCTGGCAAGTTGGATCCTTCTCTGTTCCGAATTGACTGCGCATGCTCCTCTGTGCGTTCATTCACACAGCAGCCTGCCTGGCCTTCATAAGCGTGACCACACATGAGCGGGATTTGATATACCATGCCCGCAGGGCATTTCATGAATGTTTTGGCATGTATTATTCCACATCTGCTTCATTGAGCTCCTTTGTTGCAGATCCTTGGGCATAACCTGGCGAGCTTTCATGGTGCTAAAAAAATCACGCGGATGCCATGCCTGCTTGCCACTTTTATCATGTCGTGGGCGACTTTGTGCATATACAGCATAACAGTGCTGTTATGCTGTTAACAGCATAACATTCGCCACAGAAAACTGGTGATGTTGTACGTTTTTTGAATTCCAATGCTCATATAGGCTATGCTTTTTCTGTTGATGTGGTGGACTTGCTTTATTCAGTGCCTCAAGATGCCTCTGTTTGTAGCCGTCAGAGAATGTATGGAAAGGAATAGCGAAATTGGGATTTAAAACTCTGCCGGTGTGCCAGCTGACAGGTTCGTTTCTACGCTCCAATTTTATTTGAAAGCCACTTTTACCTTTTTTAACGACTTTTACATGCAATGACAAAGAATTTGTATTGGCTCCTGCATCGCCCCGACCGTATGCAATGTATTCTCAGCTGCTATTGACCGCTCCCTGAAACATTCGTGAAATGCGCCACGGGCGTGGTGTATCAAATCCTGCTGAAGTGTGGTCACGTGTATGATGGCCAGGCAGGCTACTGCGTGAATGAACACGCAGGGGAGCATACAGTCAGTTTACTAACAAGGGGATTCTTAAAGCCTTTAGACACGTGGCCGATTTTTTCAAAGTTACATCTGATAAAAAAAAAAAACCTTGACCTGAACTGATTCAGTGAACAGTATTTTTAAACCTTTTTAGACAATATGGGAAGAGTTTGGCATTAATGTACAGCCTTGCACCTAATGGTTCTTAGCAGTTTTTAGATCCTAACTTGCAGTTCGGCTTGCATCATATCTGCTGGCACAATGCTCCACGAGCCCAAAAAAAGTGTCTTCCACATGATTCCGTGCATCCGAAGATAGTTAAGAGAGCTATAACAAGCTAGAACCTCCTATTACAAAGGCATGCCTGCATGCAATGCACACCAGCTTCTATAATCGGATTAACAGGATGCTTTCAGCTGGCTTCCCCTGCAAGGTAATCATAGCTGTGGCTGAGAACCTTCTACAGAAAGTAAAAAAAGAAAAACGCGGCAACAGCAATGACTGCATACTCAGAAAGAATGCCACTGTTGTGCTGTGCATGCACAAAGTCGCCCATGACATGAAAAAAGTGGCCAACAGGCATGGCGTCAACGTGACTTTTTCAGCGCCATGAAAGCTCGCCGGGTTATGCCCAAGGACCTGCAACAAAGGAGCTTGACGAAGCAGATGTGGAATAAAACATGCCGAAACATTTCGTGAAATGTGCCACAGGCATGGTATATCACATCCTGCTGAAGTGTGGTCGCGTGTATGTTGGCCAGGCAGGCCGCTGCGTGAATGAAAGCGCAAGGGAGCATACACAGTCATTTCAGAGCAGATGAGTGAACTTGCAGGCTCATTGCATTACATGCATAGGTTGTCAGCCACGGCTCAAGAGCATAAAGATTCTAGGCAGGAGCAAAGACAAAGCAGCCTGTGAGCTTCTAGAAGTCTACCACAACAAAGTAAAGGGCGAGGACTGAATTAGTGACACGTCGGTGAGCCTGTGTAATGCGGAAAAAAGCTTTCTGCACGGATTTTGTTCATTTGTGCGCACACTTTATTTGCCCCTCCCCTCCCCCTTTTTTAGGCACGTGTGTACAATTCCTATATAAGCTGTGTTGAACCGAATAAAACCAGTTGATAGTTTCCGTCTCCGTCTTGCTTGTGCTCAGCTCTTATGTGTCTGCAACTTTTTCTTAGCTCCCTGGCTCCATTTGCAGAAGCTTTGGGCACACTTTATAAACATGTATTTTCTGGCAGGGGAACACATTTTTAGGCATAGTTGTTTGCCACGGGCCTTCTTTCAGTGCTCAATGCTGTCTGTCATAGTGTCTAGGTGTACCGGAAAATTCGCAATATAGTTTTATACACTTCAGAAGGGCCCTACAATGCATTTGTGCAGCTGATTAAACCATTACAACGGATTGCCGTTGCTGGCTTATAAAATTTAAGACAGGAGTAATCTTGTCTTGAAAAGTCATGATTATGCCGTGCGCTGAGTGGCAACACTGGGCACAAATTGGCCAGCAGTGCTTACCATACACACAGCATCAGCTTGCATATCATGGTTCCTGTGCCTGGGCTGACAACACCCCATGTTGCAGTTGCCCTTTTTGATGGCATCATAATCCCAAAATTGCATGTGTTTTGCAGGACACCACAGGTGTTCAATTTTTGTTTCACTGAAGTTGACTGATTCAACTTCAAGATATTCAATTTTCTTACTTCGCATTGAATTACTTTCCACAGAGCCTGTATTATCTGCATTACAGGTTATGTTGATACTGTCCAGATGTTTCACCCTTTAAAAAGCTTTGCGCACGGTTGTGTAGAGAGGAAAAACACAGCCATTTCCCCAAGTTTGTTGCACCTAACAGTGGCTTCTTTCTTTCAGGTGAATTTGGCATCCTTCCTATTGCAGTTACGCTGCTTTTTTCAGCTCACTTACAAATGAAGTAAATAATATTTCTCAAACAATGAGCTCGGAGCATGGCCGCTGCCATTTTTAGGCAAACAGATTTTGCCACCAGTAATACCATCTTTTTTTTCTTCTTAATTTTGAGCATAATGTGCCTCTTTGAATTAAAATATGACACCACGACCCCTCAGCTGTTTATCTGACAAATCTTGGAATCCTGATTTTACAGTTTACAACCATTACCACACTTTGAGATTTTGTCTATCACCATAACATGTAAGCCACTGGTATTTTGCGCTGTAAAACTAACTAATTAGCTTTCTTGAATCTTGCATATACTATTTAGGTCGAAAAAGGTTTGTTTTCAATTAAAAAAGATTAAAAGCTTGGCAGCCTGTCACTGGCAAGCATTGAGCACGTCCTTGAGTCACTCTGTTCATGGAAGTGTTTTGTTACCCACTTATTTACTCTATTGGAATTAAACAGCGGAGGTAACTTCAATGAAATATACCTAGAAATGTGAGCCTGAAATTGCATGAAATGCTCCCTATCTATACTAGTTCTAAAAGCACTTCTGCCACAGTGAATGAACTTGCAAGCATGTATATTTATAGTCATTTTCCATGTCTGTAAACAAACGCAACCTATGATGACAACAGGGAACTCCCACAATGCTTCCGGTGACGACATGGTGTCTTAAGTGATATGGGTGTGGACGTGGAAGCTTTTGTCTTCCCTCTTTTTATTAGACTGCTTGATACATCGAATGAACATCTCGAACAGGTAGACAGCAAAACCCAGTGAAGAGAGTGGGACTGCAGGTGTGCCTGGAAAGCTTCCTTCCCGCAAATAAGTGCATGCGGTTCTTGCTTTCCAGTTCCACTTCCCACTTTCAGGAAGAGTGAAAGTATTGCTGTATCTTGTGCAGAAGGCTAGCTGTTGCCTTGCAGGCCCCTGTTGTAATCAACTGAAACTGCAGTGCCCAGCTGCGGTTTCATGTTGCATTAGTAGCCGTGTTTCCCATATGAAAACATAGCTAGGCTACTTGTATGTGCCATGTTTGTGCTTTCGACAGAGAATCACATACAGCCCATGTTTCTCATCCAGCCAATGGAACACTGATGGCCATCTTGCCGAAGGGAAACCAGCAAATGAAATGGGCATGTCAGAGACCTCTATGCCCACTTTTTGTACAGCACTCAATTTCAAAGCGGAAATGGTTTGGGAGCCCAACTGCAGTGTTGCCAGAGCTCAACGGGGTTTGTTGAAAAGGCTGATATTGTTAAGCCTAATTTTTACAAAATACTGTTTTAACATCAATAACTTTAATTAATCTTTGCAAGCTCATAATCTGTATTTAATACCTTGCTTAGTAAATTAGTTTCCTCTACCAATGAATAATTTTTTTTTCCAAAGACAAACATTAAGTGGTGACTGAAGATGAACTTTTTACAGTGCAAAAAAAAAAAAAAAAAACGGAATGAACGTAGCAAGAACATTTCCACAGACAAACACTGGCACTGTGTGGCAACTGAAGCGATGGGCGAAAATAAACACATGAAATGCATGCATCACCTATGTTGAGAAGCCTACAAAGAGTCCTTCAAGACAATTTCCTTGTCTTCACAGGCTTGTTCTCAAGGCCCATGCATGAACTTTACCTGTAAGGTTTTCATGTGCTTTTTTTACACCCATCTGGTGTATGTATGTGTACACTGTTGTGATAGGCTGTCTGCAATGTGAAGTTTTTCCTCATTGACTGTTTTCATGTAGCCCTATCCAAAGTGATATTGAAGCAGTAATTCCACGCTACTTCAGAATAATGTGCGACACTGTCAGGCACTCAGTGTGGTGCATGCAATATAGGCAAGCACCCTTTAAATGTCAGCGAAATTGCCTGGCTCTCTGATGAAGGCCTGCCGTGGTCTACCCATTGGATGTGCAGCCTGCTGGTAGGCGATAGTTTCAATGCAAGCTGTATGTGCATGTAATAAAACTGTGGTCATAATTTAGGCACAACCTAACTCCCAGAGCAGTAAAAATTAAGCACAGTCACTTCTGCTTCAATGTAACGGGGCTCTCCTGTAGCAAATTTTTTATCACCTCATGTCTTGAAGGGTAAACACATAGCTTGTGAAGGTTCTTACGCCATGGTTACTTTCACTTTCCTGTAGTGCTCGAAATACCTACTCAGAACTTACCAGATGCAGTAGCTGTGGAAGAGGAGCCATTGGAAACAAACGAGTCCAAGGAGCCTCCCAAGGTGAGCCGGGCCCAGCAGAGTTGATGGCCAGCAGCAGTATGCAAATATTGAGTGACATTTGCTATGCAGGCCGAGGCTGCTACTGCTACTGCCAAAAATGACAACATACTCGAGGATCCAGCCACCATTTTCTCCTTCCTTAAAAGTCTTCCTGATCTTGGCAGCGAGAGTGATGCTGCCTGCAATGCAGCTGGGGATACCATCCTGGAAGACCAGAACAAGGATGCTGCTGACACTGATGAAGATGGGAATGCCCCAGACAAGAACCACCCGACCAAGAAAGAGTAGTCGCATGTTTGTACAGAAGCCCACCTGTTTGAGGATATTTGACAGTCATGCACATTCCTTAGCCAATGATGGCTAAGGAATGTTGCCCTGTTGTTCTGTTTAAAAAAGCTCATTTTTTTCTTTAGCAGTGTTTCCGGCATTAAAGACTATCTGTTAGAGCTTTTATTTAACTGTCAATGAACAAGTTGACTAGTGTTTGTTGCTTTCTCTGTAGACATGGTTTCATGATGACATGGACTGGAGCCGTCTAAAATTGGCTGTAGGCATGTTAAAGTGCCATTCACAATATCTGCACTTCTACTAATGCAAACTAATCAAGGTGTGAAATGGTTGGCTCCCCTAACAGGTGTGTTGCTTGCTGCATGTGCGTTTCGCATCGTCATTCGTTTTCGCACTCACACAAAATCCCACCAAATCAAAGCTTTTAGTTTCTTGTCCTAGTTAATGTATGCTTCAGCGTGTTCCGTGAGCCCTCCCCCTTATGAGCCTTCCCCTCTGTGAGCCGTCCCCTTGTTTGCACACACTGCTTCTCACTCGTCCTTGTTGTCTACACTGGCGCTGTCCTGGTTTTTCTCTGCTCCGTAGAAAGCCATGAACTTAGGAACAGCGGCAACACAAACGCACAGCAGAGAGAACGCACACGCACACACACACACAGAGAGAGAGAGAAGTGCACACATATGCACAGGCTTGCTTTCCAAGGAATGTCGGACGGTCCCCGGGTGCACACTTCCCATGCCTTTAAAACAAAAGGGACTCCCACCACTCCAGTCTTAAAATGGCGAGGAGGCCTTACGGTAACAAACAGGCACAAAAAGGACGCTTGCTAGCTATAGGGATGACAATGATAAAAACAAAGATATGTGAAAGGATGAGTTCACTAACATGTTGAGGTGGTTGAGCTTATCGCATCTCTTGATCATTCAGTGTGTGGAGAAAATGTCTCAATGCTATTTGTCGTTGGATGCTTACGCGACAACTGGAGTCGAATGACGATTCAGCACAAATTGCCAAAAGATTATGCCTTGACCTGTGTGTGGCTCCAACTACACAGTGGTGAAGCGTACGGTGATTTGCAGAAGACAATTCGCTCTGGATAACTATGTCCACTATCCAAGGCTACTACCGCGGGGAAGGGGTTGGTGGAGCAATCTCCAGAGGGTATTAGGCGAAGGCAGAAGAAAACTTCAAGCAAAAAAAGGGGGTGAGGAAGGACAAAGAAAAAAAAGCGCAACAAAACACCACAAGAAGCCCCCGTTGCTACCCCCTACCCCCCATGCAATATCCCGGGTAGCAAAAAGCAAGAAAAGAATGCTTAAGACGGGGCCATGACAGACATATGTGACATCAGGGGAGGAGGGCAAATTCACTTGCAGATACAACTCAAGAACGAAGCGGTAAATGCCCCTCAAAGGAGCCCGTCCAGCAAATGAGGTCACCGAATCTCCCCTTCCCCAATTATACCCCTCTCTTCCTTGACCGATCCCTTTGGACCTGCTATAGTCAGATACAACTCAAGAACGAAGCGTCTCTTCCCCGTCAAAGGGCCCCCTTCAAGCTAATGGCGTCGGCCGATTCTCATGAGCCTGCTAGTGCGACAATGCAGGCAGCGGCAGCTGAAAGAGCATAGTCCCCTCCCTGAAATTGCAACTCCAGTCCTTGCATTGTCCTTCGTCGGGGACAAGCCGCTCTGTTCTTGAGCTGTATCAGACTATAGCGTGAAATTGCAGGGGGTGGCAGATCAATGGGGAATAACTATGTAACACGTAGTGGCTGGCTTGTTGGTTCATCATACTGAGGACTACAGTGCATTAGCAACACGGACAAGACGGACGCAAAAAAACAGCGCCTGTGTTTGTGTCCGTCTTTCTTGTGTTGCTACTGCGCTGTAGCCCTCAGCAGAATAAGTATGGCATAATCGGATTAACCGCGGCTTCATGGAAATCGGTGGATGCTCTTGGCAGGGGAGCTTCTTTCCAGGGGCATCTACCGCTTCGTTGACGAGTTGTATCCAACTGGTTATGGTTTATTGGGGTTTAACGTCCCAAAGCGACTAAGGCTATGAGAGACGCCGTAGTGGAGGGCTCCGGAAATTTCGACCACCTGGGGTTCTTTAACGTGCACTGACATCGCACAGTACACGGGCCTCTAGGATTTCTCCTCCAAAGAAATTCTAGCCGCCGCGGCCGGGATCGAACCCGCGTCTTTCGGGTCAGCAGCCGAGCACCATAGCCACTGAGCCACCGCGGCGGCAGTTGTATCCAACTGTGGTGGATGGAGCGGGAGAGAGAAAAACCTCAGAGAACAAAAGAAGAGCATGACGACTTAGCTTGATTGCGATGACTGTAACTCCGCTACTAGACTTTTCAAAAAATGTTTGCGGCCGTGTGTTCTAGGGTCGATGCCTCACAACCACAGGGGTAGAAAATATTTTCGACCAGAGGGTGGTCAGTATTCCTTTAAAGAAGCAAAGCGTCCCCATAGCAGGGACTGCACCAGGTAACTTGTAGTGGAGTGGCGGGAAAGGGGTGGGAATTAAATTTTAGGTGGGTATTGTTCCTCTGGCATTGCTGCTTACAGTCATATAATAAAATGGTGCGGCAGGAGCATCATGCACTCGCTCGCCTCACAGGGAGCCTAATACAGGTAGCACTACCGAGTAACGCGACTGCTGCCACTCCAAGAAATTGCCAAGCCCCCCTTGGCGCCGTCAGTGCCACATATTGAACTCGTGTCGAATCCAAACAGTGCCGTGAACTGTGCAGGAAATATTGCGAAATAAGCTTAGTTCTGTCACTCTGATCAAGGGGTACCTTTAATGTAATAGAGGCAGAAGTTCTGTTTTGCGTGTGATAGATTCCGACAGTCTTGAGGGACCAATGCTCAGTAACAAGACTTCCTCTGCACTGTGTTCATTTGCAGTTGTGTGAAGCTGATGCACGGGGATTGCGACGTCCATGAGCGACAACAGTTTTTTACAAGCACGCCGTGGACAGTATCCAGAAGGTGTAGTTAAATTTAGCTTTCTTTGGATACAGTGGTTTGTTGTGTTAGCAACTAGCGCCCAGACCTGGTCAGATGGCATTCTCTGAACGACCATCGAAGCGCCGGTGTCTGCAAGGTGGCTGGATCGCCAGCAAAAATGACACTTGCCTGCAACTCGTGTGTCACTTCCAAAAACGTTGAGTTTCAATGCCCGTGCTGCATCGGCCACGTCGCACACTAGGGACGTGGAGAAGCACACCAGATTCTACGTAACGCCATTTTTATTACTACTCATGACGCAGATACGCACTTGCACCAGGCTCGTGAATTCCGAAAATGGTACATATTTCAACATCCCTTTTCCTTAGAAGGGGAAAATACTTGCCAGCAAAAATGACACTTGCCTGCAACTCGTGTGTCACTTCCAAAAACGTTGAGTTTCAATGCCCGTGCTGCATCGGCCAGGCCGCACACTAGGGACGTGGAGAAGCACACCAGATTCTACGTAACGCCATTTTTATTACTACTCATGACACAGATATGCACTTGCACCAGGCTCATGAATTCCGAAACTGGAACATATTTCAACGTCCCTTTTCCTTAGAAGGGGAAAATACTTGCCACCACAAAGGTGGGCAAGTCCCTCATTTTTGCCTTTCATCCCTCACCCTCACATCAAATCCTTGGCCCTATCTCTCACTCTCACCCACATTTTGTAAAAATCCTTTGCCCTCCCTCACCCTTGCTCTCGCAATCTGCATTTTTAACAACCCAGTTAATTTGTCTTGTTACAGATATGTGCCAGTGTTGCTGAATCTCACCATAGTCTCACTTAAAGGGAAGCTGAAATGGTTTTTTGAGAAATCGAGGTTATTCAAGAATTCGAATCTATCAAGCTTCTAGATAAAGCATGCACACTATTTTTGCACTAGCATTTAAAATGGCGACATAATCGTAGAATAAAACCGCGACGATGTTTAGGCTTCTCCTCACTACATTGGAGGAGTGCGAGGAAACTCGCCAGTGACGTCATTGTTGCCGAAATTTCAGATGTCCGCTGCTTACGCCTGCATGCTGCTGTGTCTCGTCAGATGGCGCCAAACAATGCATCGTGAGCTTCACCTTCGATGGCGTCGGTTTTCTTTTATGGAATAGCCGTTTCTTCGCTGGAAATGTAGTGCCGTCATACGTGACGTCATTATCGGGGCCTCTGCCAGTCGCTGTGCACTTCAGAGAAGCTGAACGCCGACGACGACTTTATCCGGCGATTACGCCACCATTTCAAATGCTAGAGCAAAACGATTTCACAGGATTTACGTGCACATTTTGTACATTCGGCAACCTTAAACTCACCGAATTCTAAAACCGCTTCAGTTGCCCTTTAAGCCTGCAGTGAAGCTCCACCCACATTCAGGACTGCTGCGCAGAATTACTCCACGACAAAAAAGTAGTCCTCTGTTAAAACTTTTTATTGTTACCTAACCTAGAAGATAACCACAGGAAAAAAAGCTGTAGAATCCTGATACCTGGCTTGTTTATAATATAGTGAAACATTAAAAATTTTATTTCATTTACTACTGTGATTGGCCAGCAGAGTAATGCAGTATGCAGCGGACCGTGGCCAGTGTTAGCAGCAGCAGTTTTTGAAGTTGTATCCTACTTTAGTCGCCGCGCAGGTCATGGAACTCTGCTGCTGCACCCGAAAGAGGCAGGTTCGATCCCGGCCGCGGCAGTCGCATTTTGATTGAGGCGAAATGCTAGAGGCCGTATACTGTGCGATGTGAGTGTACGTTAAAGAACCCTAGTTGGTCGAAATTATCCAGAGCCTTCCACTACGGCGGCCTTCTTAGCCTGAGTCACTTTGGGATGCTAAACCCAATAAAACCAATCATAGACTACTAGAAGCTTCAAACTGTATCACATTATTTTAAAAATAATGGCAAGCAGGCTTACACGCCTGGAGCTCCCGAGATTTTCTTTACCACTTCACTGCCCACCACTATGCAGAGATTAAATCACGAGCTGCTTTTTTTCATCATAATTCATTATTATGGACAGTTTTCCTTAGGAACCGAAGGGTACACACTATATTAAAGAGGAATTTCGCGTCCCATGCATGCTCTGCCAACTGTGCTACGGCGACATCCGCCCAATCTTCTGTTTTCGGGGGTATTTTCAGTGTAGTGTAACCGAACCTTGAGTGTGTTCACCAGTGCCACCTTCGTTCATAGTGGCGGACGTAGTACGTTCTGTGCTGCCGCAAGTGCCACATAGGAGTGTGATCGAATGGTGATGGCGGAAGCTGTGCGAGAGCCCTCTTATGCTTCGGAGGTAGTGGGTTCGAGTCCCACCATCGGCATGTGTTTTTTCTCCTGCTTCATCAATTTATCTTTAAGCCATAAAATAATTACACTATTAATTTCTTAATTCACACCTGCACGGCTTTACCTGCACAAATTCTGTCGCGATCCTTCATGTAGTAGCACTAGTAGTAAGTGGTTTAATAAAACAATACAGAATTTGTATAAAAATTATCGGGAACAATTTGTTCCTGACGTGAGTGCACGTCACAGCGCACTCGCACCACGCATGTGCAGTGGTGGCGGATGTGACTGTCAAGATGCGCCAAGCGCCAGTTGTCTGCGAGCGTTTGTTCAGGCTAGATCGTAATTTTAGTGGAACCCTGTCGAGTGACTGGGTGCAAGCACAAAATGCAGCGAACAATTGAACAACGGTGCGCCATCAGATTTTGTGTTGGACTGGGGTAATCAGGTACAAAGACATTGGGCATGATTCGCCAAGTGTTGAAGGGTGGCAGCATGTCACAAACTGCAGTTTTTAAGCGGCACAAGCTCTTCAAAGATGGCCGAGAGAGCTTGGAGGACGAGCCCTGCGCTGGACGGCCGGCGACGTCAAGAACAGACGACAACGTAGAACGTGTGCATGAAGTGCTGAATTCAGACCGTCGTTTAAGTGTGCGAATGGTCGTAGATGGAATTGGCATTGATAAGATGATAGTGCACAGCATTATCACTTAAAATTTGTTGATGCGAAAGATCTACGCTAAGCTCATCCCGAAGGCCTTGACAGATGAGCAAAAGCAGAGGCGACTGTGTGCCTGCGAACACCTTCTGCAACACGTTGCAGAAGTCCCTGGTTTTCTGGACAATGTAATCACGGGAGACGAAACTTGGATATTCAGTTTGGTTTATTGGGGGTTAACGTCTTAAAGCCACTCAGGCTATGAGGGACACCGTAGTGAAGGGCTCCGGAAATTTCGACCCCCTGGGGTTCTTTAACGTGAACTGACGTCGCACAGTACACGGGCCTCTAGAATTTCGCCTTCATCGAAATTCGGCCGCCACGGCCGGGATCGAACCTGCGTCTTTCGGGTCAGCAGCAGAGCACCGTAACCACTGAGCCACCGTGACGGGGGAAACTTGGATATTCGAATACGAGCCAGAAACAAAGCGGCAAAGTTCTCAATGGCACACTCCGACATCATCTCGTCCAAAAAAGGCTCGAATGAGCAAATCCAGAGTGAAAGCCATGATCATCATTTCCTTTGACGCAAAGGGCTGGCCCACTACGAATTTGTGCCTGAGGGACAGGCAGTGAATGGTGCTTTTTACCTAGAAGTGCTAAGAAGACTGAAGAGAAGGGTCAGCCAGGTGAGGCCAGCACCAGACATGGAAATTGCATTATGACAGTGCAACCAGCCACACCTGCACCAAGGTCAGCGACTACTTGATGTTAAATGGCATCGCGACGATTCCCCAACCCTCTTACAGTCCTGACTTGGCACCAGCAGACTATTTCCTATTTCCAAAAGTGAAATCCTCCCTCAAAGGACACCACCATGGGACCCTAAGTGGCGTGAGAGAGAGAGAGAGAGAAAACTTTTATTTAAAAAGAGGAAGGTTGCTCGAGCAACTTGGGTGGCACCCCTAGTACAAGGCGCCACTGGCTTTAGCTGATTGACGGACTTGCTGAACCAACTTAAGTTGCTGATCCAGGGTCTCGCTGGTCAGGGCCACCTCCCACTGCTCATATGTCGGGTTGGATACAGTTAAGTGTTTTGGCTTCGTTGTACATTCCCACGATATGTGGTAGAGCGTAGGGCAAGCTCCACACCAAGGGCATGTATTCTGATATTGAGTGGGGCTAATCTTGTGTAGGATGAACAAGTTAGGGAAAGTGTTGGTCTGAATTTTCCTCCAGTCTATGGCTGCGGAGGAGTCTAGTTTTATGTGAGGGGGTGGGTATTTTCTGCGCTCGAGCCGAATATGTTCTAATCTGTCACCATAGGTGCTAGGCATGGGCGTGGGGTAGGGATGAGGATCCGCCCGGTGGGTTAAATCTCGGGCTAGATCGTTGGCTACCTCATTTCCAGCTAGTCCTTCGTGACCAGGTGTCCATGTTAGTCTGTGTGTTAGGCTGAGATTGCCAAGTAGCTGTGTTGCTCTTGAGGGAAGCCTGCCATTAAGAAAGTCTCGGCAGGCTTGTTGGGAGTCTGTTATAATGTGGGAGGACTCTCCTCTTTGGTCTTTATGTTTGATGGCGATAGCTATTGCCAGAGCCTCTGCAGAGGAGGGGTTTTCTGCATATATAGAAGCTTGGAGAGCCAGTTTTAGTTGGTGGTCAATCGCAGCGACTGAGAACTTTCCCGGCGTGGGGTAGGCCCCAATGTCTACGTAAACGGCTTTACGGTCGCTTTCTAGGTGTTTCTGAAGTGCCTTTGCTCGCGCTTGTCGTCTGCCTTGCTGATGAGCATGATGCATGTGACGTGGGATTGGACTAACGGTGATCTTTTCTCGGGTTTGGAGTGGAAGAGAGGTTTTACTGCCTCTTGTCTCCAGCCCCGGCCATGTCCCTAATTTAGTCAGGATCGTCCTTCCCGCATTGGTTTTTAGAAGGCGTTCTTTTTGGCTTTCCAAGAGGGCTTCTTGGAGCTCGGTAAAAGTGTTGTGCAGACCAAGCTCTAGGAGTCGTTCTGTAGAAGTAGCTATTGGAAGACTGAGGGCAGTTTTGTAAGCCCCTCTTATGATTGTATCGATAGCTCTGGTTTCCACAGTGCCCAGTTTTTGGTAAGGGAGGCCGTATGTTATCCTGCTCAGAACTAGAAGTGGCGTGAAAGAAGCTTGCACGAGTGCCCTTAAGGACCTTCCAGAATGCACCTTCCTGGAGCCTTCGAGTCGTGGAAAAGCCGTTGGCAAAAGTGCGTCGATACTCAAGGAATCTACTTTGAAGACTTTTGAGGCATGGTACCGTTATCTGAAATATACATTTTTCCGAAACTTTTCCCCATACTTTTTACACAGACCTTGTAAATGGAAGTAAAAGATTTTTGCTAGCCCCGGCATCTGCCATCATTGTGGGAAGCACCTGAGCTGGGGCAGCGGAAATAAAGGATTGTTTGGTTGGTTTATTGGGGTTTAGTGTCCCAAAGCCACTCAGGCTATGAGGGACGCCGTAGTGAAGGGCTCCGGAAATTTCGACCACCTGGGGTTCTTTACCGTGCACTGACATCGCACAGTACACGGGCCAATACAATTGAGCCACCATCGAAATTCAGCCGCCGCGGCCGGAATCGAACCCGCGTCTCTCGGGACAGCAGCTGAGCGCCGTAACCACTGGGCCAGCGTGGCAGGGTAAATAAAGGATAAAGGAAAAGTGTGTAGAAGTGAAATGAAAGAGGCAAGGGGATAGTTAGAAAGGACAGGGGAGAGGTACACTGGACAATAAATCTATTTACATATTAACATACTGACATGTACAGATTGCACACGCGTGATGACCTAGTTAAGCACAGCACAGACACACGCACACGACACAATGCACAGAACAGCTGGAGTGGGGCTCCATGTCTCAACTGCCCTGCCCCTTAGGCCAACCTTCCCCATTGGCTATTCTACTGCCCGGTTGCTCTGCAATCAGGTTTCTTTCCCACCCCCTCCCATACCGTCGGGACCTGGCTGGAGTGGCTCGGAGATGAAGGTGGAGGAGAACACCGCCTGCGCGTGCAGCAGGTCGTCAACGTCTTAGGCGCCTAAGTGGTGCCTAAATAAAGCCTCGTACTACTACTACTACAAAATCTCCTTGCCATGCGGCATGAGTTACATTGGCCACTCAGGCAAATGCCTTAACACCAGGTTAAGAGAGCACGGCAATAGGCTAGATAAAATAACAAATCCTGGGGACCTTCCCCCCCCCCCCCCCCCTCCAACCACCCCCCCTCCAGTTTCTCAAAGCACAAGTGTTCACCTTGCTTTGAAAGGTGACTATAGTATACCATCTTAGCTCGTGCAAGAGACAAAAAGGAATAGGAGATAAAGCCTTCGAGATATGGGAGGCTGGTGAAGACAAGTGGGTAAGCACATCCTCAGTGATGCTAACAAGTGAGGAGATAAAACTAATCAAGAATTAAGCGAAGGTGTGTACAGATGTGACACAGCCGGTGGCAATGAACTGCTTCCAGGGCTTAAAGTCAGGGGGGGGCCTCGGGGGGGGGGGGGGGGGGTCTCGACCCCCTTCAATATTGAGGAGGGTTCTGGGACCCCCCTCGCCTTCATTGTCTTTGGGTATCACAAATTGGAATCTGCACACAGCGATCCTTTTTTTTTTTTGCAAGCGTTTTTGAAAGATGTTTTACTTCAGATACCATCGAGCACACTCCCTATCAGATGTCCATATGATGTTCCCAAAAGCTCATATTACGTTCATATAATATCCATACAATCTCCAATTTGATCATAGTGGATGTCCATATAACACTCATATCATGCCCACCTGTGATGAAACCTAGACATTCAGAGGACGTTCAGCAGATATTCAGCAAACCAATTGCCGGGCTTTGGGGAGGGGGGTTCCATGCCATTGGTTTTATGCACTGTACAGCTTACAGCAAAATGAATACGATGCAAAAGACAGCAAAGAGGGACAGAGCAGAAGAGGTCATTACACAGGAAACTTCCATCTTTTGTACACAATCTGGGAATGACATTTCAAATAACAGATACATAGAGAGAAAATCACACACTGCTCTCTGATCAATGCAATTTCATAAACATGTCACAAAGAAGTGCCATTTTCCTGGTATGCATGTTACCTGAAATGTCATTCTCAGTTTGTGCAAGATGGACAGAACATTAATGTGTAATGAAGTCGTTAGTTTGCGGTCTGCGTGACTGTGATCTTTCCCCATACTCATTCTGTTAGTACAGGCTGTACAGTGCAAGAAATAAACAAGTATAACCGAACAGCCGCAGTGCTCGTTTCTTTAGAATATTCCACCTCGTTGCAGTACATGGGCAAGGAATATACACAGGCACAGGCTTTGAGTATGGAAGATCAAGGAATGCAATCCCTTGTGCTTTGTCCTCAGCCATATTTTATTGCCCAGTGAAGATAATGGTCAGCATCTGTTGCCGTCCATTCTTTTAAGCCAGGTGCTCAGAGGCCTGTGGATATAACAGTGCATTGTGTTGAACAGTAACAAGAACACAGTCAGCAGGAAATATGGACAAAAAATTCATGCACTAGAATAAGCAAAAGCTAATGTTTCACCCAGCTGGCCCGGCATCTTCACTGAAAAGCAAAAAGGACAAGAAGCATGCGATAAAGCCAAGTACACAAATGTGCATCCAACCTAATCTTTACTAGCCTTACCAGATTAATGATTTCAGCAGCTGTAATGTCTATCAGTAGCACAGGTTTATTAAATTTACCCTCTAAGTAAGCTAGAGGCATCAAGAAAGAAAGTGGCACTAGTAACAAAAAGCAGATATAGCACAAGAGGAAAGAAAACAGACCAGTATCCAAGAACACAAATATTCGTTAAGTATAGGGCAGTTCAAATAAAAGGACATCCTAAGATACTAAAGCAGACTAAATCCATACACCAGTTTCAGAGTACAAAGATCAAATGCAATCACCTGAACGCTTAATATAAAAAGAGAAGGGCAAGCCACAGCAAACTGAAACACAAGGACACCAAACAAGAATTTCAAGCCCATATACACAAGGCACTTTTGCAAAGAGATTAAAAGAAGTTAGCATGAGCAGAGCAATAGTGATTAATGTCGGATGGCGACTACAGTGGGATACAACTCAAGAATGAAGCGACAAATGCCTCTCAAAGCAGGCCCTCCACCCAGTGGCGTTGTCTGATTCTCATGATGTTGGGGCCCTTGGGCCGGCTAGAGTATCATCACAGGGAGTGGCAGATGAAAGGGGATTATCCACTGCCTCATGAAAAGTGATCCACACCACTGCCTGGAGGGCCTCCTTTGAGGGACATCTGCCGCTTCATTTTTTAGTAGTATCCAACTATATTGCAACAGGACAGTGGTGCCAATCACAGCAGCAGAAATGAACATGCATATATCACCATATTTGGTGAGGTATGCTGACTTCGTGAGGATGCTTGATGCACGCACATATCAAGTAGCAGGTGTGATAAAGTGCAATCAGAGCCAGTTGTGGTTATGAAAGAGACAGAAGACACCTTATGGCAAACAGTGAGGGGGGGCGAGATATCAGGTTTCTTTCATGTCTATGGTGCTTGCAGTATGCTACGCAAGCAGGATGAAATGCACAGAGCAAGTGTGCACATTCTTGAGGCCATTTATAAGCAGACCAACCAGGGCCCACATAGGAGGAGGATACCATACATTAAGCAAGACAGGTAGGATACAAATACTTTTTCATTGCCATTGCAAAAATTGTTTTCTAAATGCATCAGCATGCAATTAGATTTTGTTATTATTTAAGGAATATTAGTTGGACTTCCATGAATTTTTGTTAAAAGTTGTATAATGCATGCTAAAGTACTTATATGCAGAAAGAAGTCAAGGCAACTATTTTAAAAATAACAGGAAGAGGGAGCGTGGTTATGAGAAATGCTCATAAATTTGTAAGAAAAAGTAAAGCTCCACATTCTAGAGAAAGCACTACACAGTGTTATTGAATTCAGTCTGAAGTGATGCAGTGTCAGAACAATCAGTTATTTTGCAGTAGATGACACAATCAGCAGCAAAAAATAACAGAACTAGAAACAACACTAAATGAACTGCTAATACAGGCCAGAAAGAGTTAACATGCTAAGGCAGATCCTTGAGGCATGCCCGAAAGGATTGGAACACCATAAGAGTTGGTTGCATTAACAGTCACATCATGTGTAGTTAGAAAGGAAGTCAGCGATCCTGTAGAAAACCAAAAAGTCATTGTTGAGGTGCCTTAGTCATAGTAGAAACCTGGAGCTTAACGTAGAAAAACGCCGTGGAGACATCTAAACACAAATCAGACGCTATAAATGTATGTTAATCATAACCGAACATTATAAATTGTGCTTCATGAAAGCATTTGCGGAATCAAAGTTGGGACGAGTGGGAAAACAGGTTTAACTAAAGCGAGTCAATGAGGCCAGTGAAACGTGATTGCTTGAATTTTTTATGTGTTATGCGAGGACGAAAGATGAGGCGATTAGCTTGGCGATTGGCGATTAGCCTGTCTTTAATGAAGAACTGGAATATAATTGGCGAAAGCTATTTGCTTTCCATAGTTTATGACTAATAACCTAACAATGAAGCACGAAAAACAGTTTCATACCAGCTGTTTGTCTTGATAGAGCAAATGCAGCTAGTGAGTGACAGCATGCACGAGACAGTCTCTTCTCTGAACATGTTCTCCAAAATACCTGAAAATGGACAGGAGAGAAGAATGGTCACACCCAGTAGTAGCATTACAGCAGGTTTACAATTTGCAACTCTCATTTCATATAATATAACCCCTTGCTGGGGCACCAAATAGTAGCAAGAATTTTCACAGCACTACTCGCATGTACACACTGCAATAAAAAGAAAATTTCAGCAAAAGTTATAGAAACCACAAGCTGAAAGACAAAAATATTCGAGAACCAAATATCGTGAAATGAGCAACAACTGAAATAGGAGAAAATTACAAGCGACAAAGGACCAAGTTCCCACAAAGGTTTTTTAAAAGCACAAAGATTAAAAAACAATGTCAGATCGCAAAAGGCAAATTTAAACATTAGAGCTTGACTAAAAACAAAGCCCAGTTAGTTTTGAAGAGAAGAGCAGCAACGAAAGGAGACCTGTTAGCAAATTTTACACCAACACAAGATCTGCCAAAGCTGTCTTCTTGAGCCGCCGGAGATTGGAAACTGTATACTTTTGTAGTGAGGATCATAGCATGCCAGGCGGCCGAAATGTGCTGTGGAATGTAATGTGCTGTGGAATGTGTTCCATCAAAGTGCAGCCTATTCCAACAATTGTTAGAAGGCACAGCTAACTGCCACTAACTTTGTTGGCCGCAGAGCACAGTCATTCCCGCGCCAGAACTGTACCATGTCCCCACTTCGGGGACAAATCCAGCTAACTAAACACCAAGCATTTTTAAGCCATCTATGCACTCCGTGAACTGATAAACCGGCTAATGAAATCGCCAGCACGAAAATTGCACAATGCCACAAACGAACTCTCTTGTTTGACAGAACAGTGTGTAAAAACTCACCATTATTGCTGTTCTCCACGTAGTCCCCCAGTACACCGCACAATGCTGGCACAGGGCGGTATACGACGCACACAAGCTTGCCGCCACAACGAATAAAATGTGAACATGCGAAAAAATAAAAACGTGCAAAGAAACGCTGAACGGAATCAGGAAAACATTGCGGCCGCCGCAGCGACATGGATGGATGAATGATAATGGCTTTAACCTTTGTATCGGGCGGTAGATTTCGCCACCTAGCCTATACTTCCCCCATTGTTAATTTATTTTTCTTTTCCCTTTCTTTCACTTTCGCTCTTACAATGTCTAGTCTGGCTATCCTTTTTCCCTCCAAATTCACCCCTCCCTTGATTTCCGCCACAAATCCTCCAACCTCCCCTTCGTCAATGTCACGCCTTTCCCATCCACTCGCCCATCCTCTCCAGCAAATCCCAGCGCTATCTCTATGGCTGTTGCTGTCCAGTTTTTTTCTTCCTCCATGTTGCTATCCTCTGGGAGGGCTGGGCAACTCTATGGGCTGGGCCATGGAGGAAGGGTTCTGCGCACCTCAGAACCAAGTGTCAGAGTCCCTGTCCTAGCCTCAGAAAGCAGTGAACTGCCCCGCGAATTATCGAATAACCGCTCTTTTTTGATGTCCTGTTTTCGTGTCCTATATATACCTAGCGCAGATTTTTCCTGCATTCGGGTTCTATTTGTACATTTTGTGTTAATACTTTTCATCCAAGGGCGTCCGCAGAATTTTTTTCAGGGGGGGGCCCATTGGTTGTTGGCGCCGGAGGGGGGGGGGGGGTGGTATATTCGTAGCGAAAAGGCACTATTTGCGGAGTAAATTTATTTATTTATATATAAATAAAAAATAAGTAAAATACACACATGAATGAAAATTACAAGCAGCAAATTAAAGCGCGGATTGTAGAGATACATTGGAGTTTATCAACAAAGAAACAATTAAAATTAATAAAAATGCAAAAAGATACTATCAATACTCGAAGTGCTCAGTCTTACTGCATACGGGTTCTCGACTCACCCGAATTGATGACCAGCACACAGCGCAATATGTTCACAAACACGCAACTACAGTCACTCAGTCAGTCTTCCTTGAACAGCAACTGTAGGCGCCTCGGATTTTTCTGGGCGAATTGCGTAGTTACACGGGTGATAAATTCATTTCTGTGCTTCATTACACGCTCTCAGTGCACAGTCATCATATATATTGATTGGAAAAATGGTTGAACGAGTACGTTGAAAACAAAAGATGAATATATACAACGAAAACTTATTTACAAGATAAATGCACGCTCGCAGCTTCATACACCTCGCTCCATCTTGCTCGCGCATCCGCACAGTCGAGCAACCGCACACACACTGCTCGCCGCTCGTCGTTTTCTCGTCCGCTGTCTTGGTTGTTCTCACCTTCGTTGACAACCCGCCACTAAAAACACCGAAGCACAAACACAGAGGCGCGCACATGTGCAAGGGCTTACTTGCCACAATATCCACGAATGCGCACTTTTGGGGTGTAAGGAACGCTGCGCGACTTCCGAGGGGAAGGGACACCCGCAACTAATTCGGTCGGAAAATTTGTTTTTGTGCTTTTATGGGGTTCAGAGCCCCAAAACGACTCAGGCTATAAGGGACGGAGTAGTACAGAGTTTCGGATAATGTCGACCACCTGGGTCTCTTTACCATGCACTGACACGCACAGTACATGGGCGCTGTTGTGATTTGAGGCCCAGCCAGAGGTGACAGGCGAGCCAGGCAGGCGCCATCGGGCTGCGTTGACCAAAGGCGCTGGTTTTCGGAGAAGACGCAAGGAACGCTGGTGTGGGGGCGCCTCTGGAGACTGCGTCGCCGTGAACAAAAGCAGCTAATCCCCTTTGCCGAAGGTTCTGAAAGCGGCGCTTCTACCGCACTGAGCTCTCCCGTGGATCGGAGGAGACAGCGAGCGGCGGCGGCGCCAACTCGTCGCCCGCTTGCCCCTGAGCACCCCGACAAAGCGGGGGTGGACACGGCTGATTTGTCCTTCCCCCCTCAAGAATTCATCGGTGGCCGGCGACCTGTGCCCTGTGCACTGTCTGCCTCCTTGTCGCTATCTCTCTAGAGATCAAAGAAACAGACACCCATCTCGAAACACATGCTCGCCGGTGCCGCTGCATGTCTGCAACAGGTCGTCCTTCAGCAGAGCTGGCGGTGGCGTGGTTTGAAAACGGCGGAACGACGCGCGCCCGGACGCGGCATTTCGCAGATGTGACCAAGCGTCGAAGCGGGGCTGCTTTTACCCTTTTGGCTGAGCGCACCACCGCCCCTGGCGTGCGGCCATCACTCACGGTTCGAGTGAGTGATTTTCCAGGGGGGTGCAGCCGCCCCCCCCCCTTGCCCCCCCCCCCCCCCCCCCCCCTCCGGACGCCCATGCTTTTCATGTATAGATACTTGTACACCTTTTTTGCCCACCTTGTTTCCTCCATTTGGGTTAGTCTCGGATCATATTTCAGTTTGCTGATTGCCTCCCGAACCTCGAACGACGCCCAACCCATATCTCCCTGGACTCCCTCATTCGGAGTGTTCCCATGGGCTCCCAAGGCTAGCCTTCCTACACTTCTTTGTCTAACCTCTAGACTTGACTGTACTTCGATCTGATTTCATGCACAGGACTGCATTTCCAAATGTGAGGCACGGTACCATGATTCCCTTCCATACCCCTCTAACCACCTCATACCTATTGTAGTTTCATATAGTGCTCTATGTCATCCATGATGTCATCCCATCCGGCCATGGAGTTTTTTGAGTTTTTTTTCCTCCATGATTAGGTGTATGAAGTTGTGTTTCGGTTTCATTAGTAAAGACGGATGAGAACGCTGCGTTGAATAAAGTAGCGCACTCAGAGTCGGTGATAGCTAGCCGCGCCCGATTCATCTTTGAGGGTAATCGCGTGTTCATGATGAGGGTGAACGGCTTGCCAGAACTTCCTGGGGTTAGCGGTGAGCATATTATGAAGGTCTTGATGAAAAAAGTTGTGCTTGGCGTCATGGATAGCAGTTTGATATGATTTTTCTACAGCGAAGTACTTCGCCCATGCGCTTTGCGTTCCATGGGCTCTTGTTGAGCGGAACAGGCTCTTTTTATTTTCCAACCTTTTAAGAGTTTTAGTAAACCATGGTTTGTGTGGATTAGCGTGAAAAGTTATTTGGGGAATGAATGCATTAACTAGGGCATCAAGTTGATTCTTAAATGCTAGCCAGTTCTCATGAATACTTCGTGAGTGAAAAGTTGAGGAAAAACTTCCAAAAAACGCTGTCAGTTCGGCATTCATTATATCATAATTACCTTTGTTGTAAAGGCGGATGGTGTTATTGTATTTTGGGCGCCTAATTGCTTTAAGGTCGATGTTGACATGCATAGTTTTGTGATCACTAATCTCAGGGAGGTACGTAATCGGCTGAACGCTATCTGGGCAATTAGTCAGTAATAGGTCTAAAATGTTCGCACAGTTCGCGCGTAGGTTCCGATGTTACTTGAGTAAGGTTAAAATTGTAGCAGAAATCTAGAAATTCCCTTGCTTCGCCATTATTAGTTGTCGGTGCGGGCTGGTGCTGCCAATCAATATTAGGAAAATTAAAGTCGCCAAAGAGGAAGATGTGTGCGTTAGGGTACTTCTTGATAAGTTTACTTACGGAATTATTAAGCTGACAGGAAAAATCACGACAGTTATGTGGAGCCCTATAACAGACACCGAGTAAAATCGTGTGTGGCACAGCGTGGCAGTGGAGCCATAAAATTTCAAGATCGGACGAGTCGTCAATTATCGACAATGATAACTGTTGGCTCACCGCTATCAGTACTCCCCCTCCTCGTGAGTCCTTGCGGTCTTTCCGAAAGACTTGGAAGTCTGGCAAGTCAGTCAGTACTTCGCTATCTGTGACGGCACCGCTCAACCAGGTTTCGGTTAGTATCAGTAGATTGCTGCTAGATGACAAGACAATATTGGAAATAAGTTTGCGCTTGGAAAGGAAACTACGTATATTGGTGAACACAGCGGACAGGGGAACATTTTTGGGACGGTTTTTAGTTGTTTGCGACGATTGCTAATCTCAGATTGCTAATCTGATGGTGGTGTAGCGATTGTTATTTCTTTCACTGTTTGCGAGGTCTCATCAAAAACGTAGTGCCTGAGACCGATATGCAAGGTTTTGTAGCACAGAGCAAATTTCTCGGAATTAGTTTTAGCAAAGGTGACTAGCTGCTTGCAGACGTTACGAACTCTGGGAGAAGTCTTCGCCGACGCTGAAATTCGTTCCTTTAAATTTGCGGCCGTTAGATAGTACTATATTGTGTCTTTGATTTTGTATGCAATAAATTTGACTGTCATTGGTCGAGAGCGGTTGGGTTCATGGCGGCCGAGTCGGTGGGCACGTTCTACTTCCTCAGGATGAATGGTTAAGCTCAAGCGTTGAGCGCAGTGACGAATGACCTCTCCCTCAGAGTCCCCAAACATTTCGGATGGGTTAGAATCGGGAATTCCATAAAATATGAGTTTGTTACGACGGGATCTGTTTTCTCTGTCGTCAATTAATGCGGGCCTCGAGGGTTTCAATCTGACGAGCTAGCCGAGTATTTTCAGATTTTATAATTTCTAACTCGGGTTTTATGGCTGTGATGGCTTCCAAATGCGTCTCAAGATCGGTCATGCGCTTACTTAAACCAGCTATAGCACCGTCTGCGGACATAAGTTGGTTTTTAAGACCTTGCACTTCGAAGATTAGTTGAGTTTGACCGACGGATAAGTTTTTTAGTTCTGCGAATACAGCCTCGAAATTGTTAGGTCCTGGGTTAGTTTCAATATCGCCTGCCAAGATCAGCAAGCAGCGAACAACATGAGCGCATTCATGCACAAGAAAAATGCAGCATTGCGGGCTCGGTAGCTGCACTAAGAAATAATTGCTACTTTTTTTAGCATACAAGGAATGCGGATAACTAACCTGTATGATGTACACAAACGGATTAGCGGTGTGCACGCTTGCACCATAGAGAAAGAACGAATAAGACAGGACACTCCCATAGACCTCAGCGGCCCAATCGATTGTAGCGCACCTAACGGTTGGTGAGAACAACAGGCTCTTCCTGTTTCGGTTTCACTGGCGCGAATTTATAATTGCTTACGCGCCACCCAATCGATCCTTGCGCACCAAGAGGTTGGTGAAAGGAATTGGCACTCACTTCTTGTTTCGGTTTCACTGGCGCAAATTTCGAATTGCTTGCGCGTTACCCACGTTTGGCTGTGGCCGGAGGCGGACAGAATCCCGCGCTTAATCCCTTGTGCCAATTGCGTCGTACCGAAATTATTTGAGCGTAAGTTGTACAGACAACAGAACTATGAAACAAGCAGCATTGGATTCATAAATCAACAACGGCTCTTTCTGTCTGGCGGGTACCTAGCGTAAGCGCTGCTGGTGATGAGGCTTTCCAGGATGGGCCGGGGAAATGATATTCAAGGTAAGAGGCGCTGCCGGGCATGATGAAGCGATGACGACGGGTTGGGGCCATGTGAAGATGCGATCGTCACTGCAGTAAACTGCAGTGGATGACGTGGTTGCTGGGGGAAGGGCCAACAATGCTGGAAGCAGGGCATTAGCGACGAAGGCGAACACCTGAATGATGTACACAAACGGATTAGTGGTGTGCACGCTTGCACAGCCACCGAGCCCCCTCCCCACACTCCTCTCTAGCCTCCTCTCCACACTCCACACCTGGCGAGAGCGCGGCGACGGCAGCGCCTCCACTCGGCAGCTTGAAGTGGGAGCCCAGTGGGATCTGCGGTCGCTTTAAAGGTCAACCGTGCCTCGCGCCGCCCCTACGCGGAAGGCTGCAACCTGGCGTAGTACTGCTTACGCAATAAAATTACTGGATTTTTAGCGGATTATGAAAGCAGCTCCAGCGGAATGCTTGGCGCCGAGGTAGGGAGTCCCGCCTCGCCGCTCTGTAAAAGCGGATGTTATGCCGACGCCAGGATTCTCAAACACACTACACTTTCAGACGCCACTGGACAGGGGATTGACAAGAAACAACGAAAACCCTTCCGAAATCCGTAAGCAAACGCACATCGCTTGGTAAGGAAGGGGGCACCGCCGGGGTGGCGGGGGATTCCTGTTTTTGCAGCTCGACAAAGCTCTCCCCAACAGATTCGGCTAAACGAAGTTACATTGTGTGTGGGCCCGTCTCCTCGTTCTGGTTTTCTCACTTCAGACTTGTCGCTCGAAGTTCCATTGCCCGTGGTTCCATATACTAAGCAGGTTAGACTAAATAGGCCCCCTTCTCCTGCTGTCTCACTTAAGGCCCTGGGCTGCAGCCCCCTTACCCCCCCCCCCCCCCCCCCCTGAATCCAGCGCTGGGCAGTAGTGGTCGCCCAGCACATCAGCGCGAGGAGCAACTATAAGCTTCACAGTGGGCTTTCTGAACCAACACTGCTGCTGCCCGTTTCCGACAGCATTACAGAAAGGCTATAAAGAACACTTACCGGGCAGACCTGAGAAATACATTTTGATCAACGCTTTTGCTCAGGTCTGAAGAGGTAATGAGAAGTGCTTGTTGTGACTGCGCCAGCAGCTTTTGTTCAGCGTGCACGCCGATTATCCGCCCATTTTCTGCTCTTTCGAACCAGCGACAAATCGTGCGCCGTATACGCAAGGCCGCGCGCTCGCGTTCCAGCCACTTCGTCAAAGCGTCGGCTGCGTATTGGAATGCCGCTGAAAAGTAGCTTAACTTTTCTCAAAACACCAAGTTTCAACGAAGAACGCGTGCAACAAGGAAGACGCGAGAAGCGCAGTTTTAGAGGTCCGCCGATACTGCTTATCGCATCCTGTTGGCAGCGTAGCCGTGGGGCTGACCCATTTCCTGCAGCGTGTCCCCGATATTCTTGCACCTTCTTTTCGGCGCGCGCTAGACGCGGATCTGGGCAGGAAACAAGTTGACGCGTGCGGCGCCTGCTGCCATTGGCCTCAAAAAGGATAGTGGCTACTATGGGAGAATGCAAGCCGGAAGCAAAATTGAGTTAGCTTTGTGCGTTTTCCCTTTACCCAGGCTGAGAATTTTGGAGTGCAATGAGCGCAGCATTCGTATGGTCAGGCCAAATTTCATTTGAGCCAGTAGCATCCTCGATCGCACACTGCTTTTCTCGGTCCGCTTCCGTTATATTCACTTCGTGCTCATCACTTTCTTGAGCTGGGCTGACTATGTATAGTCCGCTCCTGTATCATAACACCGTTACTGTGCGACACTTCAAGGCCGGTGGTTTGTGTCCTCGCAATGCAAGCTGGGGCCCGATTCTCGATATTCGCCAATCCGCCATGAGCGGGGCGTACCCGTGACGTGTGAATCGGGGCGGTGCCAAGTTACGTAAACGCAGAATAGGATGACGACATTGAAGAATAAAGAAAAAAGTATGACAAAAAATAAACAGTGTCGTCTGCTACTTGGCGCCAAGTACAAAAAACACCGCCGAGTTGCGGCGCGAAGGTGAGTTAGCACAGTAGCGCCGTCGAGATGGACGGTGAAATGCGTTGCGGCGGCGGTCTCGGCGTACTCGCCGCACACATTAGCTGAGTGATGGTGCTGAATGCGACGCTAAAGACCCTGTGGCCGGTCGTCACGGAAATAAGAGCGACCGCTTATTGCCCTCGCGTCTCCGCACTTGTGAGATGCGATCAGCGTCACGGGGAGAGGAATTGATGGAGAAACGGCGGGCTCTCGATCGTAACCTCAACGCGTCAGTGGCGTTGGAAAGCTTTACCTCACCGCGTCACTTCTTCAGGTGCTTAGAACTTAACGCTACCCTTGGTTACGTTTGCAAGCGGCCGCGCACGAAACGCGACTGCGAATCGCGTCAAGTGCAACGCTATGAGCGCGTACTTCTTATTATCAAAAGCGTCAAATGCGAAAGCAAAATAGGGAGATATTGTTTCCCGCCAGTACTTAAAGAAAAACAGACACAGCTAAAAGTCCACTGTTAACAGAAGCATGTATTTCACAGTGTTGGCGTTTCACTTAATCTCAATAGGACATGGCACTCATCTTTTGCTTTGTGAACATTAACTAAGTCTGCCTGCAAGCAGACTTCACGGACTTTATATAAAAGCACCTCATGAATGCATGGCGTAGAGTGGCAGGTACATTATTTCATTCAAATAAAAAAAGGCTCTCAATAATGCTATTTAATTTCAATGTTTGAAAAGGCCCTCAATCTCTTTAATTCTGTCTAACAATGAGCACACAGCACTTACCAAGGGCATATAGGCAGCTACACCACTCGTGTGATGCAAGTACGCATCAAAATGTGAGAGGTGAAACAAAATTTGCATTGCCCATCCCTACAATTCCTTTGCTGCAGGACAACAGTAATGCATCTACAGCAGCACCAGGCAGCTCCTTTCAATGCAGCAAGATTCCTTGTAAGAGGGCAACGTGTGATGCCAAGAGAGGTGAAGTCGGCTGGAAAAAGATATCTTCACATATGCTACTCAACATTGGGGAGTGGGACGAATATAGAAGAGGATAGTGAAAGTGGAGGGTGATGCCACATTACAAACAGGTAATGCAGTGTGCAAGACACTTGCTTTATTTGCTTCATGCAAGTTATTGGTTTGGTTTATTGGGGTTTAATGTCCCAAAGCAACTCAGGCTATGAGGGACGCCGTAGTGAAGGGCTCCGGAAATTTCGGCCACCTGGGGTTCTTTAACGTGCATGCAAGTTATTATCATAGGATACACATACACGCGTATTATCTAGTGCACATGTCATATTAAGCCTGAACATGCCTCGGTGTCAGGTCAAGCTAGGAGCTGAAGGAGAATAAAAACAATGGTGAGTTAAGAAGGAAGAACAGCAACACAACAAGAAAAGCACAAGCATGCACAGCAGCAAGATAACACACAAAGGGGGCATGAAATGCAAGGCTAACATGGCCCACAGTATTTGAGGGAGGCAGCATCACAGACAAGCAGTGGTATTCTGGCAGAAGGTCCATTAATGCAGCATGATAACACTGGATGATGTGGATTGGTTTTGGCAAGCCCTGTGCACTCCACGAGCAATCTACAAGAGGCCTCAGTCATGTTTCTAGCCTGATGTGCAAGTGCATGACTTTCCCTCTGTGCACACTCCTGACCACATACATATCAGGGCCATTGTTGGTTCTCTTTGAGTGGTGAATCACAATGCTTTTAGGCAACATTTACACCATACACTGATGCAATAAAGACCCTGTGATGCCACTATTGTGCACTACAGGAGAGTAATGCTCAATGAAATGCGTTCACTCTCAAAGTAGTTTCCTTTACTGTGAACTAAAATAGACAACCCTCTATGTACACTCAAAATATGACATCTACAGTTCAGTGAAGGGCACCATACCAGATGTAGGTGCTGAAATGTCGGCAAATGTCTGAAAGGACACTGAGGACCAATCGAAGTTGCTCTGCAAAAGTAGATTACCACATTCCAATAACAAAGGGCTTACTGAGAACAAAGCTTGTGTACAGCTCAGAGATTATTTGTTCAATGAAGCAGTTCAAAATTACTGTGGTGAAGCGCGTTGGCAGGAAGGAGCCCTTGGTTGGCAATAACTTTATTAGTCCCACTTCAGTGGATCAGGTGAGGGTGGCTGAAGGGGTGTTGAACAGGTTGGCGACGGCCCTCAGGCCACTCTAGGTGACCAGGCACTGTTTGGCTGCGGCGACCTTCAAGGCCCAGACCATGATGCAATGCACAGAGCAGCCTCCCATCGCTCCTGTGATTCCATCCCTTGGAAAGGAGGTTTTGGTTTGTTTGGGCAAGCCTGATAGGTGCATTTAAAATTACGCTCTGGTGCTTGAGCATAAGTGACAGGTTGGAGATTTCTCCCTTCTATGTATGTATTACACTCTACTGCATGAAAAAAAAAAAAAATAGAACACTTAAAATGCCTAGTGGTGTGTGCGCATGGAGGGTAAATTGTTTTTTTGAGCATGATTAAGGCAGCTTGAAAAATGGTAAGCAAGTTTGACTCAGAGTTTCCATGAGGAGAGTGTTAAATTAATGAACCGGAACTATTCATCACCAATATAATGATATAACAGGTAGCAAAATGTTGATGAAATTGGAGTCATTGCAAGTGCCTGTGCATAAAATTTAAGCCCCCTGAAAAATTACCGTCTTGTACAGCTTTGCTGGCTAATTTCTCTTTAAGTTCAAGCAGAAGTGTGAAACCAAACCAAGTCAGGTGGAAACAGGCTGCTATTCTTTTTTCACACTATAAGAATAATTTTTTTTTTTCTGACTACCACCAAGTAATATTATTAGTGCTGTATGGTATGTGATGGCATCACAATTAGTGCTAAGAAGTTATTGGGTGCCATGTGCAACCAGAAAAGAAAGGTACGGAAAGCTTGCACACACCACTGTCAAGGAAAGAGGCTGCGATTCTGCAGAAGACCCAGTGTTATCCAACCGGCATTGTGTCAAAAAACAAGCTTCACGCGTGGATGTCCGCAGTGAAAGTCACTGAAAAGAGGATTTGTAATCTGAATCCAAACATCAGCACATGTCTGAAACTACTTCACTTTATAAAATAATAGATTTTACGTACAGAAAATTAATAAATTTCTGTCTGCCTTGAAACCCATGACCCCTGGATTGCCAGCCAGGCACGCTACCAACTAGGCCGTGCAGGCACATTGACTTTACTGAGGTACAAAGTGGGAGGGAGTGATGCGCGGGTGCTGTTGGCTTAATTTGAAGCCTAGCATTGTAATTACTGCAGTGAACTAGAGATGTGCCAATTAGTGAGAAACTAATTACAATAACATTATGTAGGTGAACTGCAGTGTGGAAGAGTTCAAAGACAAGAATTAGGAACCTGTGTTGAAGCAACTGTGATAAATGTGTGAACACGAATGAAGAACAGTGACTCAGCTAGTACAAACTATACATGATTTTGCGCAGGCAATAAATGAAGGAAAGCAGACTGACGCTATATTTATGGACTTTAAAAAAGCATTTGATATAGTTTCGCATAACAAGCTTCTTCACAAATTAGGTAATGTACTAAAAAATGACAAATTACTTGCATGGATTACAGCCTACTTAAGAAACCGTCGTCAGTTTGTAGTAGTAAATAATTCCCCTTCCCCTCCAGTTCCTGTTGATTCCGGCGTTCCCCAAGGATCTGTTCTTGGGCCACTCCTCTTCTTGATTTTTATTAATGACATTGTCGATAACATCTCAGTTTCTGTTAGATTGTATGCTGACGATTGTGTGTTATATGAAAAGATTACTACTACTGAGGACCAAGTACGGTTAAATAACGATTTCACTAAGATAATAACATGGTGTGACCAATGGCAAATGTGCGTTAATTATGATAAAACAGTGTTCATGCGTATAACCCAGAAAAAGAAGACTCTTTTGTTTAACTATACTGCTAAAAACAAAGTTCTCTCTCAAGTGAATACTTACAAATACCTAGGTCTGCGGATCTGCAATAACCTCTCCTGGACAGAGCACGTTGACAACGTTACAGCTAATGCCCTACGCAAACTATTTTTCCTCCGACGTGCTCTGAAGCTCGGCCCCCCCAGTGTACGTTCACTTTCGTATAACACTATTATTCGCCCTATGTTAGAATATGCCGTCATAATCTGGGATCCTTTCACTAAATCTAACATTGCTAAATTAGACAGAGTCCGAAAGAAAGCAGCACGGTTTATTTACAATTCATATAACCGCACATCTATCACTGCACTTCTTAATCAAAGTGGTTTGCTTCCAGTCTCTCACAGAAATCGCATCTGTCGTCTAAAATTTTTATTTCAGTTAATCAAAGGTCAGTACAATATTGACACATCCAATATTATATCGTTCTCCTCAGGGTACAACACAAGACAACGCCATGATTTTACAGTAACACCATTAAACGCACGAATTAACACCTTTAAGTACTCCTTTTTCCCCAGAACGATTACAGACTGGAATAATCTAACTAATGATGCAGTAACCCAAACTTCACTAAAAAGGTTTGAAAGCCACCTTTAACTTTTTTATAATGTCGTACCGCTACATTTCTTTGTTTCGTTTTTACTTTTTGAAATTGTTTCTTGATCTTAAATTGTTGATCAATTGTTCTTGATTGTTTGCTTGTTCCTGAGGTCGTTTTTGTTGTTTCCAGAATTTATGTATTGTGTGCCCACCCTGCGAAGGTCTTGTAAAAGATCGCAGTATCAATAAATAAAATAAAAATAAATATGAGAAACCACTGTAGGGAGCCATAAACACTGTCGTGTCATACCCATGAATGCTGGGCTTAAGTGTGCCCCTACATTTTTGGGGAGCGAGACAAGTTGCATTGCCTCTTAGGTGTTGCAATTTGCTCAAAAAAAGTGAGGTGTCTTTTACATGCAGAGTGAAAAGTTTGTGGAAGCCATTATTGGCAAAATAATTTATTTCCATCACTGAACTTCATGCATCCTAGAATTCATTATGCAGCCTAACTGCGAATCATTACCTAGTGCAACAATACACATTGACGAATGTGTCTCATCTACACAGATAAGAATTTTTTTGGGACAGGCCCGTCTTTCATAACCGTTTGACGGTAGTATACATGCACATTAATGTTGCCTAGTTCGCAAACTTAAGTAGCTAGCAGTCGCCTTTGCTAAACAGAAAAATGGCAGCACGTACACTGATATGGTCCAGTCACACTAAGGGTTCAGGGGGTGAGCAGGTTGTCTCGGATTTTTCATAAAATGACCAAACAGCATCCCCAATTTGCATGAAGCAAAACGCGAGGGAACATGTCAATGAAAATGGGATCTAACAGAGTTTCACTGGGAGGAAAGGAGGGCAGTGATCTTCCAATGCATGCATTCAAGGTTGATGGCCCAGCACAGAAAAAGAACACAGACCACAAATCCTGGAAAGAGAAAAAGATCCCAAACCTGGGAAGACCGCCTGAGTAACCCAGAAAGATCAACAAAGTTTACTACTACTACTACGACTATTATGATCCATTTCCAGTAGAATTATTGAACCGGATTATGCCCTTCCAGCTACAAAATGCCATTTGGAGCTTTATTATTGAAACACAAATTACGTCCAGCTGCATAATTTATACCTCCATTTACCTTCAACTGAAATAATGTACAATTTCTAGGTTTTCGTCACAGGTACAAATTTGAGCTAGAAGATGGGAATGGGTAGACGTGTGAAGACGCTGGCCAGGCCTTGCATTTTCATCTGGGAAAATGACCATGAAACAATTACGTGACTTCTCCTTCAGGAAAAATAGTTCACTGCTGTATAACTACAAGCAGCATGTGAAAGAGGCAGTCGAAAGCAAGCACACAGAGGCCACCAGATGCCATGAGACAAAGCATGTTGCGATCTTATCACACAAACAGTGCCACACAAGGCATGTTGCACCCTGAAGAACAGATGTTGTAAATGACTAGAGGCATAGCGACCATGCTGTATGTTGAGGATGTTGTGGACTGCTGGCTCTCAACAAACACCAAAGCAAACAGATAAGCACTGGTGAATGCATGTGCAGTGAACACCCTGGTGCTAGAAGGAAAACATTTTGGTGCTTTCTTGTCCTTCACTGAACTTAAGCACCAAATAAAATGTGCGTTGTGTACAAGCAGAACACGTAGGGAGGCACCACACGAAGGGATGGCACTTCTTCACAATCACCAAAGCATGTGTTGAAGCATGCACTCAGCAAGTTGGCAGACGGTAGGCTGAAAACACTTGGGGCACTTCCTGACTCACACAAAACTGCAGCACCAGACAAAAATGATTTCTACTGTCATGGATATCACCAATATGGTCCTATTCAAAGAACAGCACCAAAATGATGAAGACTTCATCAGCTTCCTGGCAGTATGCTATCAAACTTGAAGCAGAGCAAATGTATGCTGATTACTTGTGGCATAGCTACACATGACAATCACGGCAGTGAGTGCAATTCTCGAAAGCAGCTGCTGATCATGCACTTCCTGTCTGTCAGGTAGAATCCAAATGGTGCTGTGTCCTCCTCCCTGCTGTAGATGTTGGTGCTCCTTCTGTTATCACCACCTGCCAGTGGTGTCATGGTCCTGCAGCTCAGTGTGGATGAATATGTTGTGTTGCACAGTGCAAGCTCCGCTGACCTTTGCAGAGAACTCTTGACCATGGCGTACCATGACCATGACACCTTTGCAGACACCTCATGTAATCGTTCAGGAACCCGGTATCACCACCCAGCTAGGCAGCCAGTCCAGCCGAGGGGTGAGCGAAGATGAATCTGGCATCATGGCTCCCGAGCACACGAGACCCCACGGTGAGAGTAGTCCACCACATCTGCATAAGATGCAAACCATCACCTGCACATTAATCAACGCTGTGCACTGAAATCTTCCAACGAGCTAGACATTGCGTTTCCAAATATGAGAAATTGTTGAAGCCTCAAGTTCAACTATTGTCTAGTTTTACGCACAAATGTAAAATACGCTGACTGCAAAATCAATCATTAGTATCAAAACGAAGTGTTGCCATATAGCTAGAGGTACTTGATGACACATTTCCCAAACTGATGGATACAAATAATTAATACACACTTTTTATACTCAAGAAAACCACCACAGCATGCACTGCAAGGAAGGGCACAAGTTCAACTGTTTATGACTACCATGAGTTTTTTAGTATATGCATGCTTTTTCATTTTGCACCAATTGAAATGAGGCTACCTTGACATTGCGGTCACTAAGAGAAATCCAAAGCCAGAGAACAACACTGCGTGTCACCCACACCTATCTCCACTGTCACCTGAAAAGTACAGACATGATTAATCTACATGTGGTTCTATTTACACTGTTCTTCCTTGCTCAATAAACTATATATAAATGCAGACAGATATCATTAGCCGCATGCAATCTTACTGCAGGCAAACATGCTATCCCTTCATGCCTGCCACAACACACTAAGCACGTGCTCACCAGTTTAACGATTTCCATGCGGGCAGCACATGGAGAGAGACTGCACATAAATGGGTCATGGATGGATCCCGCACAGATTCTTGTGAGCTGGAACCTTCACCGGCAGGAACACCACACCTGTAAATAAAATGTACAAGACTCATATATATTTGTTTTCCGTGTGCCCTAAGAGAAATAATTTTTTCCACCCTCCTACGGTAATTTCCACGTGACTGCTGCGTAACTGATGATGTAACACTGTTATGAAAATTTCAGCTTGAATAGCGAAATCACTTTAGTGTGCTTCATTAATAATGCTTAAGACAGGTTATAGTATTCTTTTACAATGTCACGCATTTTTTTTTTTTTTCACACTTAAGGAAACGACGCCTTTCAGCTGATTTCACCGATGCTGCCTTTCACATTCATCAACACCAAACACAAAGAAATCGATCAACGTACTAGCATGCTAGGCTTTGTTTTCTCAACTTGGCGCTGTGTGCAAAAACTGAAACACAGTATGAAAAAAGCAACGCGAAGTGCCGAATACAAATTTCGGATTCTTGTTTTAAAGTCATCTCCAGCATGCATGCGAAAGGAATGAGAATGATGCTACACACACACGGATGTCTCGTCAAGAAGCCCGACACATTCCTGGAGTTTGTTGCTCGGCCGCGCGAACACCTCTCGTGTCATCCGCTCATCACGCGAGGCAAAGCCCATCCGTTCAGCGACGTTTCACAGCTGGCGATCGTCCCTCAGAGCTCGACAGTTCGGCACTGCTTCTCGCCGCAATGCATCCTTGCATAGCCACCACATATATGCCTCGTCAGATGATTGCACAGACGAGCTGTCTAGTCAGAGACAACTCGAAAGCATCGCGGTGACCTCGAAAGTCGCTCACCTTTCCCACTTCTAGGGTTTAACAAACGACGAATGAATGCAAGGAGCAGCAAATCGCAGCGCCGGCACCGCCATTCGAGCAATTTTCGCGCTTCACTAACCGCACGGACGGATGATTTCTCACCGCGAGCGAAGGGTTTGCAACGGGAGAGCAGTTAGCGCCCCCATGCGGCTGTACGCTTAAGCCTTCACTATTAACGCTCTCGAGGGTTGCTTATTTCAGATGAGCTCTTACAACGCGATATCATTACATTGTGCAATCAAAACAAGACTTTTGTAAGCTTAGTTTTGTCTTGAAATAAATACCCGTTAAAATGCGGCTACCTAACGCCGTATAAATCAGCATTTCACTAACTCATTTGCATGATTCGGGTACCTTTCGCCGGGCGAAATGATCGCGGCGAATTTCAGCCATTTTTTGCAATGGCGGCACAACGTAAACGTGATGAAACGTCATTCTGACATCACTCCAAAATGTGTGCCTATCACGTGATTTACGTGATATTGTTCCAACCAATCAGATTTTAGGAAGTTGCCATTTCCGGTGTGCAGCTATTTTCTCCGAATTGGCAAGTCGAGCGCAAGTGCTCTCGCACGGACCGCTTGTAGCTTCTTTTCCCTTCACAATCACATATATGTACCAGCCGGGCACCAAGAATAGCGCTACGAAAATGCATTTTCAATGCCACGTCAAATCGACGTCACCGCGAAAAGTGCTCGCGTAACCGACCCTGATTGACACGCCCATTGACGGCGATTGACACTTCTGACAGCCAATCAGAGAGGCAATATGGCGCCGACAGGCGAATGTGAATATCGAGAATCGGGCCCCTGGTCTTGGAGTCCGGTCTCGGCTTCTTCGGGTACTGTGATCGTGGTTGGGGTAGGTCGTTGTGATTTCGCTGGGCGATGGCGTAAATCTCAAGTCGGGTTGCGTCGTGGTCGGGATTGTCGTTGTATACGCGGCGTCGGCGTCTTCATGCGGCGTGGTCGGTGGAGGACCTTCGGCCTTTCGCTGGTGAGCAACCTCACCTCCAAAGATTGCTGTCTTTAGTTTCCCCTCCGGGGCTGAGGGACGTTCTGCAGAAGGCCTCTGCGTGGCTGCGGCTTGGCAATGCAAAGCGTGCGGTTGACCTTGCGGTGGAACACTCTCTCCAGTGCGCCCTTCGGTGAAAAGCAATTCTCCCTTCGCATCGTCAACTATTCGCTTTCAGCTTTTGTAACTAGATGGTACCACAGCGTATTTTTTGGATGGAGCGGCAACCACGGTCTACTAAACCTTTCGTAGACAAGGTGTAAACCACTGTGCCGTTAGTTTTGGGTGAAAAAACTCAAATTGGCGCTACTCTATGTATTAAAAATATCTCATTGCTCTCAAGCAGGTGAGATTTATATTAGTGTTTGCAACATTTTTAGATATGGGCAGTTAGTAAACAACGCAGTCGCGCCAGGGCTATCGTCGTGAGGAGTGTCAGCAGACCAAAGACGTTTAAATGCAGCAGACGGTGGCTCGCGTGCTTACAAAAACGAGTTTATGGAATAAAAACTAGTTTTCGCCTTGATCTCGTTTCTAAAAATAACGAAAAAGACGGTTTAGTAGCATTTATAACCATAACTTTAGTCGGGCACTTTAAAGACGCGCTGGCAATTACGGCTGCTCGTCTAGTTGTGACTTCCTGGCTGTTCAAACTTTCAGGGAGCCGATATAGTGAGGGAATGCTGTGTTACGTCATGGAAGCTTGAAATCTCGTTGTTTGGGCTTCTTTAACAGTATCGCCGGGGCAGGTTAGTTTCTTTAGCCAAGCCGGTTTTGGCGGCTCCAAGCGCCAGATTTCGTAATTAATGAGGTGATTTTACAAAGTAAATGTTTGCACCCATGTCGAGGCTGCGAAATTCAATAGGTGTTTCAATTACTTTTCAGAATGTTAATCAGTCATTATAGGTGTTTCAATTACTTCTGATAATGTCAACCAGTCAATCTTTTATTCCTTAACACAACTGTTAAAAGAATAATACGGTGCCTTTTTGGGGCAGTCGGTACTGCAAAGTAAGCACTATAACTCGATGGACATATTCTATAGGCGTACGGGCGGAGCGCCTATGCGCACGGGTGTACGGTGGAGTAGTAGAAAACATTTATTATTCACAAAAAGGTAGACAAAGAGGTGAAAATACAGATTTTGGGTGGAGTCCTTATTTCAGCACCCAGTGTCCACCGCTGTTGCTCTTGCTTGGGATATCAGATTACGCTGGGTCGCCAAATCAGAGCTGAGCAGGGCAGACTGCCACTGTTCCTCGGATTGATGATTGTCTAGTTCGGGGGGACCGGAGCAGCCCCCTGCTACATGGCATGTTGTTGGAATTCCGCCACACCAGGGACAGATTCCATCATATCTATCGGGGTAGGTTAGGAAAGGTGTTCGTCTGTAGTTGCCGCCAATCCCTCGCCTCTGCCGCCGTCAGCTTACGGTGTGGTGGATAGACTTGCCTTTGTGTTCGGAGAAGGAGGAGGCGTTCGCCGTAGGTAGAAGGGAGAGGGGTGAGGTCAGTCGCTCGGTTAGTGCATCCTCGAGCTAGACTGTCCGCGTCCCCGTTTCCCTCGAGCCCCTCGTGCCCAGGAGTCGAAGTGATTTGATGCTTGCTTGTGGAGTTTTGAACATGTGGAGTAGTTAGAATGGGAGCGGTGAAGTGCGGAAGTCTGCCAGAGAGGAAGAGTCGACACGCCGACTGGGAGTCGGTAACAATTTTTAGGTCACTTCCGGTGGTATCGCCGTGCTGGATGGCGAGGCTGATTGCAGCAGCTTCTGCTACTGTCGGAGAGCAGTTTCGTAGGGAGGCGCTGGCGATTTCCTTGAGATTGGTGTCCAAGACAACCGCTACCGCGTTTGTAGAATTAGGGTACATGGCTGCGTCGACGTATGCAGCATTTTGCGCATGTCGATGTGTGCGGCGCAGGTAGTCCACTCGCACCTTTCGTCGCCCCTTCTGCGGGTCCGAGAGCATGTTCTTCGGGAGTGGGGCTACATACACGCGAGTTCAGAGAGTTGGGGGTAGGTCTTCCTAGTCCTGTACGGCGCGTATGTCAGCCGGGGAGCCCACTATTTCCAGAATTGCGCGTCCAGCTTTGGTGGTGAGGAGGCGTTCCTTTTGCGAAACAAGGACGGCTTCTCGAATTTCATCAATGGTGTTGGTCAGTCCCAGGTCCTCGAGGTGGCAGCTGGCCGTGTACATCGGGAGGCCTAATGCATGTTTGTAGGCGGTACGGATGATGGCGTCGGCCTTGTCTCGTTCATTCCCCAGAAGTGGTAGGAAAGGGGAGACCGTATGACAGGCGGCTCATGACTAGAGCCTGTATCAATCGGATCGTATCCTCCTCTCTCATGCCTTTTCGGTTGCGGGTGATGCGCCGAATCATGCGGGAGATCTGGAGGGCAGTAGTCCGGAGACGCTGTAGCGTGTGGTTGGCTTTCCTGTCGTTCTGAAGCCAGAGACCCAGGATGCGGATGAGAGGGACTTCCTTTATTCTCGTGCCTTCGAGGTAAACCTCGATGTCGCCTGGAGATTTGTAGGCATAGCCCTGAATGCGGATAATTTCGGACTTGTCGGGTGCGCAGCGGAGGCCGCAACTTGCTGCTTGTCTTTCTACGCTGCCTCCTGTAAAGTGTTTTCTTTGTCGGCAAGGGAACCCCGGTCTGCACATGTCTGCACATGCGCGAGACGCGACGCGCGAGCAGGCGCGAGCGGGGTGCAGATATATCTGTGCATGTCAGAAAACGGCGCCTGCGCGCGGGCGCTCGCGCGCGCGTCGGAAGCGGGTCTGGTTTACAACAATCGGAGGATCGCGGGGCTCTCGGGGACTCTTTTCTTCATTGCTTTGAAGCTCTTTCAGGTTCCCCCAAGTTTTCTTGGAATCCTTACAGCTCCCCCACCATCTTTTGTTCACGGCTTGATCTTTTTTCCCGGATTAAAAAAAAAAAAAAAACTCCGCGCGTCGATGGAATTGCATAACCAGACTTGGAGTGCGGCCTGATTTCGGTGACCAGAACCGACAACGCGCTTCCTCACCAGAACAGGATTTGGTCACCCTGGTGTAGTACTTGGCCACAACCTTCTATGAACAAACCAATTAACCCTCGGCCCTCAGTCCCCAGCGGCTGCGGAGCAACTGACCAAGGCGGCGGTCAGATCTGGGACGCAGCGGAGGGTGCTAAGAATCTCTGGCTCCGGACAGGCCGCCATTGGAAACTGAACCTGGCAACGTTTAACGCAAGAACCTTATCAAGTGAGGCTAGCTTAGCAGTGCTGTTGGAGGAATTAGCCGGTATTAAATGGGATGTCATAGGGCTTAGTGAGGTTTGTGGGCGATTCCTCTGCGCGGGGACTCAGGCAGGTCTTTGTACAAAAAGGTTTTATCTCACATTGCAGGGGGGTCGGTCGTCGTTGGGGCAGCGGGGTCAGGTGGTCGTCTGGCAGGGCAGGTGTCCAAAAGCGCTGGTCCAAAAGAGAGCGCCAGCCTTCGCGGTCGCGCCTTAAGAAGGCTTCCTCGCCTAGCCTCGCTCCCCCCGCCCCACCACTCGGGAAGAAGGGCCCGAGGCTACCCGCGGTGAGCGGCGCAGGATTTGAGCTGCCCGCGAGTGGACCCTACATCTCTCCCCCCCCCCCCCCCCTCAAACGTCCGTCCCGGGGTCCGCCAGTAGGCGTTCGATGACCTCCGGGTCCGGGTCGTTATCCATGGTGTCGTCGAAGGGGGGAGGGGAGCTCGCCGGGGGGCCGCTCACCGCTATTTGGATGGGCTCCTCACGAGCCGCCTGGGGGAGCGAGGCGCCTGGCTCCACTGGGGGCCCTGCCGGCAGCGCCCTGCAAAGCTCCTCGGCCGCCGGGGACAGCAGGTCTGGGCGGCTGGACTGGAGGATGCGGAGGGCCGCCTCCTCTGGGCTGCCCCTCTGCAGTGGCGCAGCGGGGGAAGGTGCTGCAGCCTCCAAGCGCTGCTCCGCCGCCTCCCTGCGCGCTCTATGCAGCGCACCGGCCTCGTGGCGGAGCCGGTGCACAACAAGTGTGCCGCAGAGGGAACACAGGCCGGCCCGCTCCTCGTCATTATACACGGCCGGGGGCTCCTGGTCCCTCTCCTCCAGGGTCAGGCCGCGGAAAGGCAGCTGCACTTCCTGGAGGTCACCGCCGCGAAGGGGCTGCGCCTGGTCCCGCCACCTGGACCGCGCGCAGTAAGAGACGGCCGCTCCGTTGGCGACCGTGGTCCAGGTGGCCATGTGCCGCAGGACCCTGGGCCGCTTGGGTTGCGGCTGCTCGGCGGCCGGAGCGCCGGCTGGGTGCCGAGGGGGGCCCTGCGCTTGATCGTCCCTGGCCCTCTTGCGTTGTCCTGCACCACTGGGAGGTTCTCTCCAGTGGTCAGGCGCGCGGTTAGACTGGCGGTGGACGCCACCGCGGCCGTGGAACCGGCGCCACTCGCGTGGCTCCTGCCGCCGGCCGGGTGGCGCGCCTTGATGGCGGCCACCGTTCGACGGTGGTCTGCCATCCCTTCCGGAGTCCGAGCCCCGGGTGTCGGTCCGCTGGAGCTTCCTAGAAGGCATATTGAGAGGGTGAGAGCATTGCGAGTGATTATTAATCGAGAGACGGGTGCTACCTGGTCCTCAGGTTGTAGCGTCGGTTGCGAACCGCACCGCTACCTGCTCGTCCTCCCGGGGGTGAGATCGCCGCATCGCGCTGATTTTCCGCAGCCATCGTCCTTGCGAAGGTGGAAAGCCTTCAAATCAGCGACATGCACCGGACCGGCGGTTTCGCCGTTTGTCAACAACCGCAGCTGGTAAGTGAGCGGCGTTGTCCGTGCCGTAACTTCGTACGGCCCAGCCCACTTGTGCGCTAGCGACGCGGCGAAACCGCGCGCTAGGCGCGTTCACACTAGGCCGACGAGACCCCGATGCCGACGCGACGGCGACGCCGACGATCGGCGGTCGCGTCGGCCAACCTGGTCGTTCCCCAACTAGCCAGTCACACTGCACCGACGACGACGACGACGCCCCCAACGTTCAAGCGTCGTCCTAGTGTGACAACGTCGCCGACCAAAGATGCCGAGGAGACCCGTCGGCCGACGTGTCTTGGGCAGATCGGTGGCCGAGCGAAAACATTCGCCGACCAAAAGCGAGTACCGAGCTCAGAGCGCCGCCCACAACCGGTGTCACACTTCGCCGTCGTGCAGCAGTGCCTGAGCGCTTGGGATGGTGTACAAATATGACAAGAAAACACAAGATCGCCTTCTGCTCGAGCAGCAACAAAGCATGCCTGCTTATATTTCGAGCTTTCGGCAACGGCACGGCTCGCCGCCGCTCCGGGCGACGAGCTCTGCTGCTGCCTGGCTGCCGTGGTCGTCGCTAGGCCTATAGCCTCTTTCGCATCGGGGCCGCAGCGGCCGGCGCTTCGGAAGTCGCCTGAGCTATAATAAAAGGCCTACTCTACACATCGTCTTACTGTCAACAGTATCATCTCACAATAAAATTATAGTATGGTAAATTTCCGCGACGCCTTCAGCAGCGAAGCGAGCGGGCGCAAGGCGAGCCGGACTTCAACGTCGGGCGAGCGGCAGCTGCGAGGCGGTTGTGGCAAGAAGTTTGCTCGTATCACAGTCGTTACCTTTGCCAACAGCTCAGTATTGGTCAGCGATCCTCAAAAATGACACGTTTTTCACATTTCTCATCCCAGAGTTTATTATTTACGTCAAGAACACACTTTAGCTCGTTTTTATGACGCCGGCAAACGGGATCCAGGCTGGCCGGCCAGCCGGTATGCTCGGCGTACTTGACGTTCGCGCAAGAAGATACAAAACAGCTTGATACCAGAAAGGATGCTTCCTAGATTAGAGCAACGATAATGTGCCTGTGCAAAAGTGGATCTTTCGGCAACGACACTGCCTGCGGCAACGCCGGGCGACGAACTGTGCGCTGGTCCCAGGCTGCCCTAATCGTCGCTAGGCCTAGGTGGTTTCGCATAGACTCCGCAGCTGACGGCGCTTCGGAAGTCGCCTGTGCTGTAATAAAAGGCCTACTATTCACATCGCTTTACTGCCAACTCGTCCCATAATAAAAGATATGTTCGATTTCCACGACGCCTTCAGCAACGGAGCTAGCAGACGGGCCGCGCGCACGAAGCAGCAGCGTCGAGCTGTCGGGATAGGACAACGTCGGCGTGAGGTCGGCGCTGTTGTCGGCAGAGTGTGACACGCGGATCGGCCGACGGCTGCTATGTCGCCGAGGCGACGGCGATGCGCTCGTCGGGCGACGATCGGCGCTCGGTCGGCGTCTGCGCAGTGTGACAGGCGCGCCGACGGCACGAAGATCGCTGCCGCCGACCGTCGCCAGACTGAAATCGGCCGATCGTCGGCCTAGTGTGAACGCGCCAGTCGCCCGTGTTGAAAACGACGTGACGGCGACCTTTCTTGTACTGATCCGCCTGCTCCATGCGCGCGACATCGAGGTTTTCGCGGGCTGCGCGCTGCGCTGCCTCCAGGCGCTCCCGGAGCCTTGCCGCGTACTGCGAAAGCGGAGGGGGCGCGGGCCCCGCCGCGTCGAGTAGGGCATTCTCTAGCGGAAAAGCGATCTCTCTCCCAAAATTCAGGTAAGCTGGTGTAATGCCCACTGACCTGTTCACGGTTGTCCTTGTAGCGAACGCCAGTTCGGACAGCCGCGCGTCCCAATCTCTGCTGCTCGGTCGTCGCGACCAGCATGCTCTTCAGATTTCGATTCACCCGCTCGGTTATGTTGCTCTGAGCGTGGTAGGGACTCATTCTCCTGTGGCGGATTTGAAGAGGCCGACAAGAGTCTACAAAGACTTTGCTTGTGAAATAAGAAGCATTGTCTGTAATCAGGTCGGAAGGGAAACCGAAACGAGTGAAAGTCTCCAACAGTTTTTCCCAAATTCGTTCCGACACAAGCTTCCTAAGGGGGAAACCTCAACCCACTTGGAATAGTGGTCCGTTATTAGCAGGATGAATTGGTTTCCGCGCGCGGACCGAGGGAGGGGTCCCATGATATCGCACGCGACCACTTGCCACGGGTAGTTGCTAACTACCGCCTTCATCATGCCAGCGGGCTTGCCCGCCCGAGGCTTGGCTACCTGGCATACCGGGCAGGTACGGGCGTATCCCAGCACATCCTTTCTCATGCCTGGCCAGGTCGCGACACGGCATAACTTGTCGTAAGTCTTACTGCCGCTGCCATGGCCTGCCAGCGCTGAGTCATGGAAGTACTGCAGGAACCGTTTCCGCAACCTTCTCGGGACCACGACTCGGAAAGGGGATGCTATCGCCTCTTCCTCGTCAAGTTGGGGGGTGTAGCGGAGCAGCAAGCCATCATCGCCCAGCAGATACGCGTCGTACTTGCCCTCAGCGTTCCCGGTGCAAGCTGCGCTGCTCGCAAGCTCCTTCAGCACCCGCTGGCAAAGACCGTCTGCTTTCTGGGCCTCGATCAGCTCTTCTCTACTGACCGCTACTCCCCAAGACAGATTTCTTTCTGCCTCGCTCCTTGGCAGGCGAGCGGTCGCCGCCACGAGCTGCTGTGCTTCCCTTTTCTCACAGCACCGAGCAGGACCTTTGTCCGTCTGCTCTTTCGCCAAACCGGGCGCGACACTCCCGTTCGCCCTCTCCTCCTCTCCAACAGCTGTGACGCCGCTTTCTACAAAGCTGGGCTGCGCCTCCATCGCGCCGCGCTCTCGACGAGTGCTACAGGCAGGACCTGCCCTAGCATCACGTCATCTGGGGCGCCCAGAGCCGTCTGGTAGTCGTCGAGTTGTAGTAAAAACTCGTTGACTGATTTCGCGTCCGTGTACCCGGAAAAGGAGGGGACCTCCATATTTATCCGCGGGCGCGATGTTGTCGCCGATGCTACCGATGCTGCGGCCTGGCTGGCGCCAGCCACCGAAACGAGCTGACGGGCTAATGCGGCAAACATCTCAGTCACCTGCCCTATTACGGCCGCCGCGTCGGCCGTCTCACTACCGGCTGCCCCGCCATCCAAAGCCGTGGCTGAAACATCCTTTTTGGGAGGCATAGTTCGCGCTAACAGTCCGGCCGCACCGGCTAACTGCTCATGGCAACAAGAACATTCATATACACAACAATCTATCTACAAAAACACGGAAATACACAACAGAAAACGCCCGAAAACTACATAAATAACACAAAACCTCTAACAAATTCAAAACACTGCACAAGTCGCTACCCCGCGAACATTCCGCCTGACCCGCTCCTTAACCCTAGCGGTCCGGCGTGGCCCCGAACAAAGAGGGCCTGTCACGAGTCTGGCTGCACGTCCCAAAATCGGCAGAGAAATCGTCCACAAGGTGTTAATTAAAGCCGCACGCTGGGCGCCATTATTTGTGGGCGATTCCTCTGCGCGGGGACGCACAGGCAGTGACACAGGCAGGTCTTTGTACAAAAAGGTTTTATCTCACATTGCAGGGGGGTCGGTCGTCGTTGGGGCAGCGGGGTCAGGTGGTCGTCTGGCAGGACAGGTGTCCAAAAGCGCTGGTCCAAAAGAGAGCGCCAGCCTTCGCGGTCGCGCCTTAAGAAGGCTTCCTCGCCTAGCCTCGCTCCCCCCGCCCCACCACTCGGGAAGAAGGGTCCGAGGCTACCCGCGGTGAGCGGCGCGGGATTTGAGCTGCCCGCGAGCGGACCCTACAGGTTATGAGGACAGATGAGGCGTTTACAGTACTAAAGGGCGGACATGTACTGTGCTATCGTGGATTAGCAGATAAGCGAGAACTAGGTGTGGGATTCCTCATAAATCAGGATATAGCTGGCAACATCGAGGAGTTTTACAGTATTAACGAGAGTGGCAGCTATCGTAATTAGGCTTAATAAGAGGTACAAGCTGAAGGTGGCGCAGGCCTACGCGCCTACATCAAGCCATGATGACCAGATAGTTGAAAGCTTCTATGAGGATGTGGAATCGGCAATGACCAAAGTAAAATCACAGTACACTGTACTGATGGGCGACTTTAATGCAAAGGTAGGTAAAAAGCAGGCTGGAGACAAGGCGGTAGGTGACTATGGCATAGGTTTTCTAGGAACAGTAGGGGAGAGTTATTAGTAGAGTTCGCAGATAGAAATAATTTACGGATTATGAATACCTTCTTCCGCAAACGAGCAAACAGGAAGTGGACGTGGAAGAGCCCCAATGGTGAGACTAAAAATGAAATAGACTTCATACTGTGTGCACACCCTGGCATCGTAGAGGATGTGGAGGTCCTCGGTAAGGTCCGTTGTAGCGACCACAGAATGGTAAGGTCTCGTATTAGCTTAGATTTGAAGAGGGAATGGAGGAAACTGGTGAAGCGAAAGGCTGAGTTAGCATTAAGATGGAAGGTAGAGGAATTCAGAATGTCGCTGCAAAACAGATTTTCGGCTTTAACTGAAGAAGACGACCGTAGTGTTGAAACAATGAATGATAATCTCACAGCTATCGTTACAGAGTGCGCCGCAGAAGTAGGTGGTAGGTTTGTTCGACAGGATAGCAGCAAGCTATCTCAGGAGACTAAAGATCTGATTAAGAAACGTCAAAGCATGAGGACGTCTAACTCCACAGACAGGATAGAACTAGCAGAGCTATCTAAGTTAATAAATAAGCGCAAGGTAGCCGACATAAGAAAGTTTAACACGGAGAAAATCGAGCATGCTCTAAGGAACGGAGGTAGCCTAAAATCAGTGAGGAGAAAACTGGGCACAGGTAAAAACCAGATGTATGCGCTAAAAGACAAACAGGGCAATGTCATCAGCAATATGGATAAGATAGTTGAATTAGCCGAAGAGTTCTACACAAATCTATACAGTAGCGAATGTAATCATCAAGTTACTGAGGGAGGCAGTCGAGCACAGCAATGGGACATCCCGCCAGTAACGAAGGAGGAAGTAAAGAAAGCCTTGGGAGCAATGCAGAGGGGGAAAGCAGCTGGTGAGGATCAAGTAGCAGCAGATTTGTTGAAGGACGGAGGAGAGATTGTGCAATAAAAACTAGCCACCCTGTATACGTAATGCCTTGTGACCTCGAGAGTACCAGAAGCTTGGAAGAACGCTAACATTATCTTAATTCATAAGAAAGGAGACGTCAAGGACTTGAAGAATTACAGACCAATCAGCTTATTATCCGTTGCCTACAAGGTATTTACTAAGGTAATCGCTAATAGAGTCAGGACAACCTGGGACTTTAGTCAACCAAATGATCAGGCAGGCTTTCGTAAAGGATACTCGACAATAAACCACATTCACACTATCAATCAGGTGATAGAGAAATGCGCAGAATATAACCAACCCCTATATATAGCCTTCATTGATTACGAGAAAGCATTTGACTCAGTGGAAACCTTAGATGTCATGCAGGCATTGCGGAATCAGGGTGTAGAAGAGTGTTATGTGAAAATATTGGAAGATATTTATAACGATTGCACAGCTACTATAGTTCTCCATAAAGTCAGCAATAAAATTCCAATACGGAAAGGTGTCAGGCAGGGAGACACGATCTCGCCAATGCTCTTCACTGCCTGCTTACAGGAGGTATTCCGGGGACTGGAATGGGAACAGTTGGGGATAAGAATTAATGGAGAGTACCTGAGTAATTTGCGATTCGCTGATGACATTGCCTTGCTAAGCCACTAAGGACAAGAACTGCAAAGCATGATCAATCAGTTAGACAGGCAGAACAGAACGGTGGGGCTAAGAATTAACATGCAGAAAACCAAAGTAATGTTCAACAGCCTAGCAAGGGAACAGCAGTTCGCAATTGGCAGCGAGGTGCTGGAAGTAGTAAGAGAATATGTCTACTTAGGGCAGGTAGTGACCGCAGATCCGGATCATGAGAGGGAAATAACTAGAAAAATAAGAATGGGGTGGAGCGCATATGGCAGGTTCTCTCAGATCATGAATGGTAGCTTACCAATATCCCTGAAGAGAAAAGTATACAACAGCTGTATCCTACCGGTACTCAACTATGGGGCAGAAACGTGGAGGCTAACAAAGAGGGTTCAGCTTAAGTTAAGAACAACGCAGCGAGCTATGGAAATGAAAATGATAGGTGTAACGTTAAGAGATCGGAAGAGGGCGGAGTGGGTGAGGGAACAAACGCGGGTTACTGATATCTTAGTTGAAATCAAGAGGAAGAAATGGGCTTGGGCAGGGCATGTAATGCGAAGGCAATATAACCGCTGGTCCTTAAGGGTAACGGAGTGGATTCCAAGAGAAAGCAAACGTAGCAGGGGACGGCAGAAAGTTAGGTGGGCGGATGAGATCAAGAAGTTTCAGTGGCGGCAACTGACAAAGGACAGGGTTAATTGGAGAGACATGGGAGAGGCCTTTGCCTTGCAGTGGGTGTAGTCAGGCTGATGATGATGATCTTTTTTCAGTCGGCTCGCGAAGAGATGGTGGTGGAAAACATTTATATACAGACACACTTAAAGAGGTTATTCATGAGCTGGCCCAGAGGGGTCCAGCCCTTACAAGTACTAGGTGGAGGTCCCTAGTTCGGGGCCCCAGTGGCGTTGGCCGCCGCCCGGGCTCGCGCGACTAATGCCCGTTGGGCCTGCAGGTCAGAGCAGCCGAGCAGGGTCGGCTCCCAGTCGTCGCGGGCTTAGTTGGAGTGGGGGGGATAGAAAGGTTGGAAGGGCAGGCCCACACAATGTGGTAGATGTCCGAAGACTTCTCCGCACAGTGAGGACAGCTGCCCGAGAAAGAAGGGTCGAAGTCTTTGAGAGCTGCCGGGCACAGCAAAGACCTCCTTCACTCCGCGACGTCACGAAGATGCAGTGGCGCTGATGTCAGTAGCGACTTTCGCGCGGTAGGCAAAACAAATTCCGCCTGCCTGTGACCGCAGCTGCCGCAGGTAGAGGCGGCTGCATCATGCCTGCGTACGGCAGAAGCAGCATGTACTGGCCAGCTGCGTAACTGTCGCATCCGCGTAGTATCATAAAACGGAAAATTAGATTTGCCTTAATGGGCTTCTCGCAAATAAATACTGCATTAGGAAATGGGCCGCGGTGGTAAAAGCGCGAAGTCTCGGTGTCGGCCGGCGCTGCCAGTCAACGTACTTCATTGCACTGGAAATTTCTGCGCTCATTCACCTGAATAACAGCATGGTATGCTTAAAATTACACAAGGAAAAAAAAAGCATGTATGTAGCTGCGCACGCATTTATCACCCTGAACTGGTGTGCACGGGCGCCGGCAGGGTCACTCACTTCCATGGAGTGCGTTATTTTGTTGATAGCACAGCATGTTTTAACGTGTGTAGAAGTTATACAAACGTATAATGGCGCATTTTAGGGCTTTAATATATACTTGAAACTATTTCTTAACATGACCGACATAATTATTTGATTTTAGTAGAATGAAGTCTGGTAAGTTGTGACAATCTTGCGCGGTCATGTTGGCGAGCTTCGAACAACGCACTTTAAGTCTGCTAAAAGCCACATGCTTTTCATTGCATCATGCATCTGTCATAAGCTGCTTCATGAAGTAGTACATGATCGCGAAGCCTGTTTGGAAAGAAGCAACCGCAGGCGGGCTACCAACAGAGGTACGTAGCCAGATTGACAGGGGATAAGACAATAAAAAGTGTTTTCGATATTGATGCATGAGATATGTATCCAAATTTGGTGCAGATATGAAATTCCTCACTAGTTTCAGTAATGCGTTTATTTTCAGCTATACCTGGTACAGTTCTTGGGTAATTAAAATTAATATCCTCGTCAGGTCACCAATGGTCTTGAATAATTAAGTATAAACTGCGGAAATTGTTTTATGCAGCATGTTCCCAAAGCAATGTTCTCTATGATAGCGGCATTATTTCTTTTTTTAGATTTTCAGTACTTATGCATGCATAGTCACATGAAAGCGTTTCTTATAAAAATAACTGCCCCGCCGCGGTGGCTCAGTGGTTACGGCGCTCCGCTGCTGACCCGAAAGACGCGGGTTCGATCCCGGCAGAATTTCGATGGAGGCGAAATTCTAGAGGCCCGTGTGCTGTGCGATGTCAGTGCACGTTAAAGAACTCCAGGTGGTCGAAATTTCCGAAGCCCTTCACTACGGCGTCCCTCATAGCCTGAGTTGCTTCGGGACGTTAAACCCCAATAAATCAAACCATAAAAATAACTAACATACTATACTGCACCTGTAGGAAAAAAAAAACGAGAGATTTATTGCACTCCTCAACGTCTCTGGAATCCTTCGCGACAAATAGAATCATTCTATTTTCATTCGTTCCAAATTTACGAAGGGGTGAGTGATGCCAATCGCAGAAAGTGAGGTAGATCACAAAACAAACCTTTAAGTTTATTCCCTCGTTTATGGCCTCTTCGCTTTCGCTTTGGTCAAAGAAATGCGGCACTGAAATCAATGGAACCTCTGATCCCTCTTCTTCGTAGTGATGCTACCATTGTGGTGCTCCGTAGTCGGAAACCCGCAGAGTTCGAGACAATTTTTGACGACCACAGATCTAAAAACCATAATTTTATGAATTTCTACTGAATATTTTGCTGTAATTTTTCGTCACCAAACAGAAGACCCAGGGCTAGGAAATAATTTAATGTCAGGAATCTGAACTTTTCACCAAATCGACCAGTTTAAGACGGGAAGGCGGCCTGGCCTGGCTGGTGCCTGATTTGACGGCGAAAAACAGCGGTTACGCGAGATAGATGAGATCGGTACACGATCGACGCTGTCCCCACTTTTCGCACTGCGCGACACGTGTCAACAGACGGTGAGTGCATATCGGCTCTGCCGAAAAAACACAAGTGCTTCCCTCACTACTGTCCCGATGTAAAATCGTTCTGGCTAGCGCAGAGTGTCAAAAACTTATTATTTTATTCAATGCCTACGGTAGAAACCAATGGCAGAAACGCTTTCTAGCTATAATACAATACACTGCGGCGAAATACGCCGTACATGGCCAACGCGAGCCCGTGTACTTCGAGGAATACTGAGCTGAAAGCATCAACCATTGCTATGATTCTCAGAAACTCAAAACTACCTACAAGCCTTTAAAACTGGCGCAGAACCACATCAACTCGACACCACTCCCTGGCCTCTTGCCTATCGCGAACCCGCTAGCGACTGCAGCGCCACCTCGCTTGTTTGCAAACATTGCAAACATGGAGGAGGTACATGGAGGAAGGAAAACTCCTCCATGGAGGAGGTATAATTCAACTAGGGCGCCGCCATTTTGGGGAGGTGGCGCTGTCTATGTTCTGTTCTTGTCCCTAGCGCCATGCTGGTATGCGCGCGCGCATTTGTGCTGCGCCCATGGTGCAGTACGGCGGCGTCGCAAATTGGCGTTTCGGAGCTTCTGATTTTTGTTTGTGTGTGTGTATGCTAGAAAAGCGCCTGGGTGACGGGAAAAGCTTTTCGAGCAAGACTGCCGCCGTTTGGTTTAGTGACGGCCGGAACTTCATCGGATTATGGGGCAGGAGGCACTTCCATCGTCGTTCCGATGATTGTCCTAGGCAAACGAAATTTGTTTACGAGTTGTTTGTTTGCTCTAGTGCACTTCAACGGTCGCACCGCTATCTACGACGGCGGTCGAAAAAGCGACACAGGCAGCTACGATTACCAGCCAGCATAACAAAGTCACTTCATGAATGTTTACGTTAGCCGCACTTCACTTTGCTTAAGTGTGCGTGGTGCGAACTGTATTGTTAGACCACTCACGGTGATGAATTTCTTTCGTGCAAGCTGACCCGTACACACTTCACAATTTCAGGCAGGCACTACAGTGCACTTCTTAGCGAGATACGCGTCGTGCCAGATTCAGGCGTTTGATGTCTGGTGTCCTCTCTGCGTTTCAGCTGGTTATCACTTCTAGATGAATGCTCGCCTACGAGCAGGTCTAGGTGGTAGGTGCGAGAATGTTTACTAATCCAGAGCGTGCAGGCACCGAACGAAAGCACCGTCTACGCTAGTTGACATCGCGTATGTCACCGTTGCTTGCTTGGGGGCTTGGCCGCCGAGCGAGCGCGAGCAACGATCGTTCTCGCTGCCTCGCCACTTTTTTTCGCGTACATGTCCACTCTTCACTCGTCGAAAGAAAAGTGTTGCGGCCCTAAATAAATGTCCTCACTAAACAGAGAAAGTTAGATGAGAGGTTGCATGGGTATTTGCCACATGGCAGTAGAAATTCGCCAAGCCACCCGCAGCTCGATTGTGCTTTGGTGAGCAAGCGCGTTTGCGGTCGTCGTTAAGCACGCTACGCGTCTTCACACAAGTTTTGCAGACGGGTATCTTGACGACTGGTGCAGTGAGCGCGCTCTTTTGCTTCTGCCAAGGCCCGATTGTACACTGCTGCAACAACATTGCTTACTCGATCGGCAGTGCTGTAATATCGCATGTCATTTGCTGTCATATTCAGCATGCAACAAAAGCTTTGGAGAGGTCTTTTTTCTGCTTATCTGAGCTATCTACTTCCATTGCTTTGATTTTGTGACCTTCATACTTGTCTGCAGGTCACAAGCTGTACAGGCATCCAAGTGTTGTCACTGACTGAAATGGCCACACGCCGCCGCGGTGGCTCAGTGGCTATGGTGCTCGGCTGCTGTCCCAAAAGACGCGGGTTCGATCCCGGCCGCGGCGGCTGAATTTCTTTGGAGGAGAAATTCGAGGCCCGTGTACTGTGCGATGTCAGTGCACGTTAAAGAACCCCAGGTGGTCGAAATTTCCGGAGCCCTTCACTACGGCGTCTCTCATAGCCTCAGTCGCTTTGGGACGTTAAACCCCATAAACCAAACCAAACCAAATGGCCACACGTCCGGATTGCACCTATCATTTTTTATTTGCTGGAGAAGAAAGCATGTGCCATCAAGGAGGCACAAAATTAAAGATTTCGCTCGTCTTCATATGACGGAAAGCGATGCAGATGTAACAGGTCGCAGCCGCACTGACACCGCGGCTGTTGATGCTGTGCTCATGGCTCTGCGGCTAGTTTTTTCCGCTTGCGATAGTTGTTGGTGCAGCCAAAACAGCGCAGTGGTATCCTGATGACCTCGGCTCACGATTAATGTTCACAGTCAGCGTCAGAACACGTAAAAGCTGTTTTTTCGTGCAAAAGACAGCGGGACACGAGCTTCACTCAACGCGTACCTCGCCGCCCGCGCATGCCAGGAGGAGAGGAGGAGGAGAAGCGGCCGCGCCGGTTCGAGGCTATTTTCCTCCTCGCGCCGAACGCTCCTCCGCTTTGAGAGACCTTTACACGGGCGGGGATAGAGACCGTGGCCAGATTGATAGAGTAAAACAATGTCTTTGAAGGTGTAAGCTGGAGTGAATTCGAGTTCCTGATCGTCGGGGTCGGAGGGGAATGTCCGGTGAGAAAGCGCGCGGGCGGCGGCGTCAGCTGCCTCATTTCTCTCAAGGCCCATGTGAGCAGGAGCCCAAACGATACGCCGGTGCGCGGGGTCCCCGGTGTAGACGCTGTTTTGGAGAATGCGGTAGGCTAGGTACGGTACCCAGCCCTGCTTGACGTTCCGACAGGCCCCTTGCGAGTCGGAAATAATTGTTTTTGAAGCGGGATCAGATGCAGCCAACGCAATGGCGACCTCCTCCGCGTGTGTTATGTCACGGGCTAGGAAAGTAAGGCCATTCACTGTTTTGGATTGGTGGACGACTGCTGCCGTGTACCATCCCTCATGGTGGGGGCCGGAAGCATCCACGTAGAATACGCTGGGCTTCGATCCATAGCGGCGGGCCAGGGCTTCCGCCCGCGCCAGGCGCCGGCCATTATATATGGTCCTCACGGTTCATAGGGCGCAAGTGGAGGGCGCATCTCCACTGGGATGGAATACGTACGCGCACTTCCATGAGAGTGGTGTGTTGGTTGTGTAGTCGGGCAAGGAGGCAGCGACCCGACGATGTCTTCGAGAGACGTGTGTATTGGTTGGTCAAGTGGGCTTCCCGGAGCTCCCGAAATGTGTTCACCATGCCTAGCCCCAGGAGGCGCTTGTTGGAGGTGTTCGCGGGGAGGTCCAGAGCCCGCTTAATAATTTTGCGGAGGATGACTTCGAGTGAATCCTCGTCTTACTTCCGCAGGTGGAGGTATGGAGTCGAATATAGGATTCGACTGGTTACAAATGCATGCGCCAGCCGCAAGGCGTCCTTACATCGTAACCCCCCGCGCTTGTTAGGAACCCGGAGGACCAAGAGGCCCACCTGGTCCCCCACCTGACGGAGTTTGGCCAATGTTGTTTCTGACCGTCTGTCTTGATGTATAAAGAGGCCCAGTACCCGGGCTTCGATATTTTCAGGGATTGGACCTGTCTCAAGAGACAAGGAAATTTTGGCTGTGCACTTTGGTGAGGAGCGTATGTGCACAAATTCAGACTTTTGGGTGGAGCATTGGAGGAAGCAGCGGCGAGCATAACGACCCACTATGGTCGCCGCCTCCTGCAGGTTGGCCTCAGTGTCTCCGAGGGAACCCTGTGTGGCCCACAGGGTGATGTCATCGGCGTACAGCGCATGCTGCACACCGGCGACAGCACCCAGCTGGGCCGGTAGGTGCATCATAGCCAGATTGATTACAACAGGGGAGAGATTGATTACAACATGGCCCTTTCCTAAATGAAAAGGGCCATGTTCCTCATCCTGGATTCGAATGTAAGATTGTCTGCTGGTCAAAAATTGCCGAATGTATTGAAAGGTGTTTCTGCCGCAGTTAGTTTGAGAGAGGTGGGTGAGAATGATCTCGTGGGTAACGTTGTCGAATGCTCCCTTCAAATCCAAGGCGAGTACGACCTCAGGTAAGCCAGGCCAGGGAGGTTGGCTAACAATTTGATTGTAATTTTGTCCCGACCCGAAGCGGTGCCACGTTTCATTTTTGCCAGGGCCGCCCTCAGGTCATGGAGCTGGAACGGTTGATCCAGCTCAACGTTCTCAGAGCCTGCATAAGAGCCGGCGCGCGGGGGTCCTGGTTGGTGGACAAGTACTGGTCCCGGAGCTGGTGCGCCAACTGAGTTGTGTTGCCCTGAAAGCTGTGTATTGCTCTTTGGAGGTGTTTTTGAGTTTCCGTGCGTGTTTGCGTTGGGTCGATTAGGGCGCGAAAGAGTCGCCACGTGTTCCGGCTTGACATTTGCCGCGCGGCCTTATTGCATCGGGCCACCCAGTTGGAGTCGGCGAGTTGGGCCGCATACTCAGCCGCTCGTTGAGTGAGCTCGGCGATGCGAGCTTTAAGTTTTAAGGCTGTGGTTTATTTCGCTGCTCTTGCGCGTCTGCCTTTTTTGCAGTTTCACGGCCTCTTGGGACATCCTGTTACTCGGAGGGGCCCTGTAAGACGTCGGGGACCCTCCGAGTGGCCTCCCCCTTTAAGGTCCGTGTTTTCTTTTCGCAGTTTCGGCGGCTTGTGGTCTCTGGCGGCTGGCTGGTTAGGCCTACCAGCTGCCAGCTTGGCCATGGCCGATCGGGTTACTCCAGATGGCCCGCCACCCTCGAGCGGCTCTTCTTCGTGTGCGGCAAATCCTGGATCTACCTCGGACAAGTCCTCTGGCCACCACACGGACATCCCTTTGCACGCTGGCGTGCTTCAGGATCCTGCTCTTGCACACCATTCCGGAGGCGCCTCCTGTGCCCCCGTAGAACCTGGAGTCTCCCAGGTCTTGTGGTCGCCTGGTCTCTCGCAGCCAGCAAGGCTTCCGGAGTCGCCTCAACCCGCCCGCTTGGAGTTGGGCACGGACGCTGTTGCCATGCGGGCTCACGAACAGCTAATGACAGCGATCTTGGACAAAGACAACAAGATAGGCCCTGCAGCTCGCGCAGTCCTACTGTCTCTGGTTTGCGACCTGTACCGCCAAACGGCGCATTTTTTTGCGTGCGCGGTCGCCGAGACCATTTTTTCAAGGACGCTGCAGACCTCATTGGAAGCCAGAGAGCGCGAGCTGGACGCCGTTAAAGTACAGCTTGCGGAGATGTCTGCTAGGGTCACCGCGGCTGAGGCGGAGCTTCGCGACCTGAGGCAGGAGGCATTGGTCCCCCGTACTTTCGCAGATGCCCTGCGTGGTGCTCCGGTTCCGGTTCAGAAGGACATGGGAAGTTCAGCCCTGGACGCGACCCCTGGCCAGCCACAGCCTCCACCTGCTGGGAACACCCGACCGAACCCCCTGCCGCATCAGATGTTTTTAACTTCCGTCGCGGCTTCAGCAGACGTCGGCCGTGAGGTGGCTGCATTGATTAGGGAAAACATCGATCCCGAGGCCGAGGGAATCGGAGCTGTTGCCCTTCGGCCTTCCCCTCGTGCCCTCACGGTTGCCTCCAGTGACCCTGCAGACCTGGACCGTCTCAAGGCCGCCATTACCCGCATCGAAGCCACTAGAACCGCGATTAAGGTCCGTGTCCCGCGACAGAGGGACCCGCACATTCGCCTGGCAGGGGTCGACCCCGACGTGCGGCCACAGGACCTAGTTACGGCACTCAACCGCCGGAACCCTAATCTTCATCTGGACCCATCCTCATGTAAGGTCAGACTTTCATTTCCCCAAAAATCCGGACAGTTCGTCCACGTCCTCGAGGTGGATCCTCCTGCTTTCGTCCGTTTATGCGAGGCACGTCGCGTGACCCTCGGGTGGACTTCAGTTGAGGTGCGCGAAGACCTGCATGTGCCGCTCTGCACTTATTGCGCTCAATATGGCCACGCTTTGACGGCTTGCACGTTGAAAAATGATCCTTCAAAGGCTTGTTGCACCCGCTGTGCGGGGTCACATGCCTTGGCCGCCTGCCCAATTTCCATCCAGGATCCCCAACGGAAGTGCGCCCCTTGCGCGGCCGCCGGTCGCCCGTCCGATCATCCTGCGGGGCATGTCTCTTGTTCACTCTTGCGTGAACGTACGGAGAGAATCCGTTCCCGCACTAATTATGGCTCGTAGCGCTCCTCATGTAACCCCGTATCCTCCGCCCGACCACATCAATTTTTTCCAAGTCAATTTGGATCACACCCGGTGTGCGACTGCCCCGATGGTTAAATATATTTTGGACAATAATATCACAATCACCACTGTCGGAGATCCATATATTACTACCCATAACGAATTTGTAGGAATTCCCTCCACTTTTTACAAAATCCTGTCTCCCGAAAATCCTCGGTGTGTCATATTGCTACACAATCCTACCTTTGATATCTTTCCTACTTTAATTTCTCCTGAAGTTGTTTCCATCTTATGTTCGACATCGACTGATCAATTCCTTTTTGTAGCAGTATATGTACCGCCTCGCGCGGATATTACAGTATCTCTGGCTTTGCTCACCACTTGTATCCAGACTTCACCCACTGACAAAATTATCATTTGCGGTGATTTTAATGCAAAAAACATTTTATGGGGTGGCAATACCACTGATGCTAGAGGAACTCATGTTGAAGCTTTTGCGGCTTCTAATGCCCTGGTTCTTCTGAATAATCCGGACTCTTTACCAACTTATGAAACTCCATATGCTTCCAGTTGGATTGACATTAGTCTCGCTTCACCCAGTTTGCTTGCAAAGGGCTACTCCTGGGAAGTCATTCCTGATTTATCTCTTTCCGAACACAGATTTATTACATACTCTTTTCTTTCCCAACCATTGTCGCCGTTCAAGCGGCTCACCAGAGCCAGCTCCAGCCGCTTAAGTGCCCAGTTAACTTCTTTGCCTTGGTTAAAATCTTTTTACAATTATCAGTTTCATTCGGCGTGTGCTCTTGATCATGTCCTCTCAAAATTTAACGCCACCTTTATGTCACTTTACAAGAAAAACTTGCGTTTGGTTCAACCACATTTTCCCGAGGGTTCCATTTGGTGGACGGCTGATTTGAGCATGGAGAGGTCCCGTGTGCGCGCTCTTCGTCGCCGTTTTCAACGCATTTCAGACCCACAGCTGAGAATTCTTCACCGTTCAATTTATTATAAAGCTCTTGCTAAGTATCGCTCTAACATCAGAACCACACATGATAGTTATATAAAAGAGATCTGCTCCACAGCTACACGTAAATATCTCTTTGGTAAGCCATATAAACATGCTTTTGGCAAGCTCAGGTGCCCTTCCATTATCCCTCCTCTACTGTGCGCTGATGGCACATATACTGAAACGCTTCCTGACGCTATACAGTTGCTCCTTCGTACTCACGTCGCTACAGATGATTCTTCCCGTGATCTTCCTTTTCATACTCATGTTCGGGACATTACTGCGCAGCCTTACAATAACTCAGTCCAAGATTTACCGTTCACTGCTGCCGAGATCGAAGCTGTCATCAATTCATTAGATTTGTCGTCTTCTCCAGGGCCTGATCTTATCTCTCCCCGTTTTGTTGTCGCCTTGTTTAACGCTCATCCCTTGTTTTTCGTCTCCCTCTTTAATTCTGCCTTGCGCTTGGGTTACTTTCCGCAGACATGGAGAATTGGCAGAATTACTTTCATTCCCAAACCGAACAGACCAAAGCACCTTCCAAATTCTTACCGACCGATCTGTATTAATTCGTCTTTCGGTAAGGTGCTCGAGCGTTTAATATATGGTCGGCTGTATTACTTCCTGCGCCAAAATAAATTACTTCATAGAAATCAGTATGGTTTCACGCATGGTCGCAGTTCTGTTCAGGCTCTATATCATTTGCGGGAGTTCTTACATAGTTATAAACAACAAAAAATTCCTGTGGTTCTAATTTCTCTGGATTTCAGAGGAGCATTTGATAGTGTCTGGCACCCTCTGGTTTTACATTTTTTACGAAAGCATCGTTGCCCTCGAAATCTATATTCCCTTCTGGAGTCTTTTCTTCATAACCGCCATTTGACCTATCAATCTCCTTCTTGTACTCTTTCTGTGCCTTCTTCCCTCGGCAGTCCGCAGGGTTCACCACTTTCGCCACTGCTTTGGAACATTTTGCTATATGATCTCCTAAACCTTCCTGTGCCCTCACCTATCCACATTCAGGCATATGCAGATGACACCATTGTACTCATCCCTGGTAAAACTAGCCGCGAGTTGTCAACCCTGGGCTCAAATGTTTTAACTTTAATCCAAAACTGGTGTACCACGTCCCGCGTTCAGTTAAACCCAGAAAAGTGTTCTTATGTTTTGTTTTTTAATGGAGCTCCGGCGTTACATAAGCGTAAGCCGACTATTCGACTAGACACTTACAGTCTCAAGTGTGAACCGAGTATTAAATTATTAGGTGTTGTCTTTGACTCTTACTTAAGCTTTATTCCCCATGTTAATTATTTGCAAACGAAAATTCTTGCATCTACCACAAAGCTCCTTAACTGGTTCCATTTCCATTTTCGTGTTTCTCCTTCTCATATGCGCCAAATTTATCATCAGGTTATTCTCCCTACAATTACCTATGCAGCCCCAGCTTGGTGGTTTCATTGCCCCCTTTCTCGGCTAAGAGATCGTGTTTTATCGCTTCAACGAATTCCCCTTCTGGCTCTCACTGGTGCCTATCATACTACGCGAACCGCTGCTCTTCATGTTCTTGCGAACGTTCTTCCTCTGCCTATCTATCTGGACCAGTTATGCGCAGAGTTTATGCTTTTCACGTTACGTCAATCCGTAGTGTACGGCAATACTTTTTATGATCCCTCTCTCATTCAACCTTTATTTGATCCCTGGTCAGACCATCCCTCATTAAAATTTAAATTTTCTTTTGTTCAACTTAGTTCTCAAGAAGCTGTATTCTTTTCTTGTCAACGTGCCCTGCATATTTACACTGATGGGTCTTTCACTCCTCGCTTAGCTGGTGCAGCATTTGTTGTTCTTAGCTCAACACAAAATATTGTCCATGTACACCGTCTATCTTTAGAACCACCCTCTAGCGCCTATGCCGCTGAGCTTGTAGCCTTTCATTCTGCTGTTGTTTATGTTATTCACAACCCTCCCTCTACGCCCGTTCATTTTTACACTGATTCTCTATCTCTGCTTTCTGCGCTGTCTTCAGTTACTTCTTACAATCCGACTATTATTGCAATTAAGAAAGATCTCTATCGTTTGTCTTCTTTAGCCCCATTTCTTTTATTTCATATCCGGGGTCATTCTGGAATCTTTGGAAACGAGTTAGCCGACCAAGCTGCTGGTAGTGCCGGCCAGTTTGGAAGTTTATATATTTCTACCCTTTCACGCCGTTGCGTTCGTTCCCGTTTGCATCATTCTTCACTTCTTTTATGGAGCATTTTTTGGCGCGAGAATAATGGTGGCACCGAACTATTCAATTGGATCCCTGATACACTTAACATTCCTCTTATTCGTCTACCCAGGAATCCTCTAATAACGTTACTTACTGGGCACGGTAGATTTCCGTTCTATTTTAAAAGATTTGGCCTGTCTCCGTTTTCAACTTGTTCCTGTGGATTGTTATGTGAAAATATCCGTCATTACTTCCGGGACTGTTCCGTTACTGCTTCTTTAGTTTCTCGTTTAAAATCTCTTTGCTCATCGGACATCACACCATCTGTTTACCCCTCCCTTCTCCGAAACCCTGCTGCTTGTGCTCTTCTCCTTCAAATGGTTCACCTCATAAGTAGTACAATTCCAAATTATTCACGCTGACTTCTCTCTTTCCTCTAATCTCTCTTCCCCAAGCTTTGCACAGCGGAGCGTCCCGTGCTCCTTTATTGAGCATAGGTGGCTTTGTCGTGGCGTGACTGTGACTGTGACTACGTCCTTGACTGTGTGACTGCGACTCTGTTTTGACTGCGTGACTGTGACTGTGTCCTTGACTGAGTGACTGTGACTTCGGTTTTTTTTCTTTTGTCTTGATTATGTTTTTATTTTTCTGATTTTTATTTTGTGGCCGGCGCTCAGTGCTTTCTTTGACTGTCACGGTGAGAATGACTTTGCAGTGACTTGGGTTTTCTTTTTATTATTATTATTATTTATTTCGCGGACTGCACGCTGAGCTTTGGCTATCTGCCTGCGTCTAACTTATTATGACGAGACTTTTGTTTTCTTTTCTTATGAGTTTTTTTTAATGCTCTGTTTTTCGTTTAATTTTTTTTCTTTGGAACATTTAGTTATTTTTCATTTATTTTGAATTGGCGTTAAGCCTGGCAAAGCATTGCTGGTCCAGGCATCATCCTCTCTTTTTCTTTTATGTTTTTTTTTACCTCTTTTTTGAGAGGACCAATAAAAGGGTAAAAGGCAATCCTGTGCCTCCCAGAGGTGGAGCAGGTGGTTACCCACATCCGAGACCGCCTCTGAGAGCTGAATTTGAGTTTCGTAGGAGCGAAGGCCAGAGTCCAATTGTTCTGACCAAGACTGGTAGCCTTGCTCATGTATGGGTGTCGCAGTGTTATAATTTTGCCGTAATTTGGTCCAATCTGGGAGTCGGGCTTGTGTTGTTGGCCGCGCGAAAGGATGGGTCCTAATCGTAGTGTTCAGGAAACAGTGGTCGCTGCCGAGGGTTTCCTCGGTGTTGACCCAGTCTGCATACTGAATTTTGCGTGTGAAGGTCAAGTCCGGACATGTATCCCTAGTCACGTGTGAAGAGTGAGGCCCAGCGTTGACGCAAGCTCCGCCAACTTGCGTCCCCGCTTCTCTTCACGGCAGTAACCCCACATCCGAGCGGGAGCGTTGAAATCGCCCACAATCAGGAGGGGTCCCGACCCGCAACTCTCAAGCCTGGCCCGCATGGAGCGTTTTTTACCCGCGAAATCGCGTCGCGCGCCCGACGCCCGCGCCGGCGTCGACGAATTCACTCCCGCATGGTTAGCAGCGGGAGTGAACTGCAGCGGCGTGAAGTGCCAACCAGCGCGGTAAAAAGTGCGCAGCGAAACGTACAACGTACGCAGCATCCACTTCGTGCGCGTAGCTATCGCTAGCCTCTGCAACGCCAAATGACCAAATGAAGTACTAAATTTCTAAACGTAAAAATAAATAAATAAATACAAATGTTTCACAGAAGTTCCACAGCAAACGTCTGACTGCAGATGTTTAAGAGACGCCGCAGAGAAAACTTCTTGTCGACATCTATGAGACGTTTGAACGCAGCGCAAGACGTTTGTAGTCATTTGGAGCTGTTACGAGACGTTTGTAAGACGTATTGTGTTTCGTGGAACGCCACGTGGCAAGCAAGGCATACCTCGTGACTGCTATTCAACGGCCGTGTGCAGTAGTTTCGCTGTCACTCTTACATTTCTGCTTCCACTTTAAACGCTTTGCCCACGCACGCCTGTCGGAGCGCGCTTGGCCGGCGGTTGACTAGTTTCAGCGCCACACAATTCTTGTTTCTTGGGGGAACGACGATTTCTTTGAGGGTTACCACGGCTGCTGAGACGCTATTCGGTCTCCGCGCGCTTTTGGACTGCAGGGGCGAGTTCCGACTGATGCGGTCAACGTTGTTCGTTTTTAACTATAAAGCAGTGCCGTAATATGCAAGTTGACGGTAACACCGCCCTCCTCCGCAATAAGCGTCAGGCCGTGACGTCACGGAGATGCGGCGGCGCTGGAGTCAGCAGTGACTTTCGTTGTGTAGGCAAAAGCAGGTACCGTGTGCTTTGGGTATACCATGCTTGAGCGTTTTTGAACGCATTTTGCAATATTCCGGCGAGCTGTGGTGCGGGTGGTTGAACCGCAATGCTGAAGAAATGCAGCGGCACAAGTTTCCACAAGTTTATCGCATTTAGATATGGGCCAAAGCGATGCGCAGCTGCCGTGGACCGGGAAATGTTCGGCGACGGATCGGCTGCGCGGCTAGTATTGCATTTCTGCATCGAAATATGATAGTTCGCGCCTCTTAATCAGCATGTTTGCTCTTCAGTCGCGCGGCGAACAGTGCAAGAATCAACGTCCGCAGCTTGTTCGCGTTCTGTCGGGCTCTCATTATGAGAAGTCTGGACTCAATATTCCGTGTGGGTGTGACCGTAAATAGTACGCAGCTGGGACCGTTTTCAGGCGACAATCACCCGCACTACGTCCCGGGCATCTCTTCGCACTAAAAAAAAAAGAAAAAAAAAACAGCTGCTGCCAGCCCCCTTCAGCATTCATCGGGCCATTAAGCGCGATGTTTGAAGCAGCACTGTAGTCGGGTAGTATATACGACGCGTAGTTTTTTCTTTATTTTCGCTTCAACTTGTACGTTTTTTCACCATCTATCCTAGAAAACGATTAAACGTCGCTAAGGTATCGGCAAAATCATGCAGTGTTATTTCCAGGGTGTCGAACCGGTATTTTTTCGGGTTCGGTTCGGGTTCACGCCTTTCGGGTTCAGTTCCGGGTTCGGCTCCAGAGGGTCATTTCGTTCCGGTTCGAACCGGTTCGGACCGTCTTGAACCGGTTCAAACCGATTCAAACGGGTTCAGGACAAAAAAAATTAGAACGCAGATGGGTTTCAGTGATATATGCCTTTTCTTTTTTCTTGCACATCGCTATACAAAATAAAAAATGCAAAGATTTGTTTACGAGAACATAAAAGTGGGCAGGACAAACGGAAGTCTGGAGACGACACACACGCCGACTAACTGGTTAATACATTCTCGGAAAAGTATATGAAGGCGCAGGACACAGTGAACAGTGCAGAAAACAGAAGAGCAAAAATTAAAACTAAAAAACATACTGCGCATGCACATCGTAGCCGAGTCATGACATCTTTTTCAATGAAATTCGAAGACTATATTCCATAGTAGACGGCACTCCCCTATCTCCTTGACCTTATACAGTTGCCACGAAAGCCTTGCTCTTTATCTGCGAAATTGATGTATGGTGAAGCAACATGCTCATTTGCATCAGTATAGTCAGAGTAGAAGCTTGGGCGAGTTGGTGGTGGTTCACTTGCCACATAGCGCTAAAAAGACAGGGACACAAGTGAGACACAGGACGGGTGCTAGCGCCCATCCTGTGTGTCTCCCTGCGTGTCTCCCTGTGTGTCCGTGTCTTTTTAGCGCTATGTGGCAAGTGAATCATCTGCATCCTTCCTGATCATAAAGGCCTCCACCATCTCCCTAAAACTTCGATCAGAGTGATTAAACAGGAGACGTCTTTCTAAGTGGGGAAGCAGATGAGCGTGTTGCTACACCATCTATCAGTTTGGTAGTTAAGGAGTCAGGCTTTCTTGGCATTGTGTGAGGTCCAGGCGATAGGGGAGTGCCGTCTACTATCGAAGATACTCTTCGAATTTCGTTGAAAAAGACGTCACGACTCGACTGTTATGTGCATGTGCAGTATGGTTTTTAAGTTTTAGCCCTTTTTTTTTTTTTTGGGGGGGGGGGGGGGTTGTTTCCTGTGCCCTGCGCCTTTATATACTTTTTCCAGAATAAAATAACCAGTTGTTAGTCAGCGTTCGTGTCATCTCCTTTCTTCCTTTTGTCGTGTTTACTGCGTTACTTGAGCACGAAAAAATTGTTTAATGCGAGATGTTCTCACTTTACCCAATTTATTGATTGTCCGCAGAAAAGAGACGAATTTACAGTAAGAGCCGCAAAATAAAATGAACTCGAAATAAATGAAAATCGGCTGTGTATATACGCTATAGCCCACCTTATGAGGTGTAGGACGAAAACCTGATACATTTTGCACCTACAAGACCCTCCTGCTTGAGCAGTTTGGGAGACCCCGTGTAGCGCGAGTAATAGGTCTCGTACGCAGTGTACTTACGGCCCCGTAAGTACGCTGCGTACTTACGGGGCCCCAAAATTGCCGCCGCACGCGCCCGCTACGTTCCCGCGCACTACTGAGAAATGAAACTGTCATGTATTGGCACGTGTACATACAGACAGATACCTTTCCGTCACACCGAAACCGACTTGCCAGTCCCCCCTCCTTTACTACATGGTAAGAAAATGTTCGAGAATCCCTCCCCCGCCCATCCCCCCACCCCCCCCCCCCCCCCCACCCAACGAGAGCCTCGTGGGAGCACTGGCTCTCCTATAACATAAAGAGCTTACCAAACATATTTTATTTAAATCACCTATTCGAAATCGCCTTTGTGAGTCACGTTATATATCCTGAGCCCCTATAGCTCAGTATCTTCAAAAACTCAGCTAATCGTGGCTTCTCACTATAGTAAAGTAAGAAATTTGTTCGTGATAGAATGTTTGGGACTCTTCCTGGGGCGCTATCAAAGGCACAGAATTTTTTGCGCCCTTGATAGAGTGATACAGAGGGGTTAATCTGGCGTGCACCATTTGTCCACCAACTTCTTTCAGGCATTTATTTCCGAAGCTACAAACAACCGCTTTCTGGCAGCTATGCTTATTAGGTGAGTAAGTGCTTGCCTGTCTTTTCTGGACATGCTCGCGAGTGCTGATTCATTCTGTTATGCGTAGCACATTGCAATCACTCAGTTCAGCCCTTGGGCGCGGCCGGGCAGCCACCAAACCACGTGACGTGACGTCACGACAGCCGGAGAAAAAACCGTAGGTAAAGATGATGGCAATTCTTGGTGAGAATTGCAAACACACTAAACAAAACAAAAAAGGAAAGTTTTTAGAAAAAGGAAAAAAACCACAAAAAGAAAGAAAAAAAAACAAAACAAAAAGGCTGACCATGGTGGCGGTTGCTACCGCCCCGTTTCAAAGGGAGCGCTTCTAACCATCCATCCATCCATCCATCCATACGTCACGGAGGAAAAGCTGCTGAGAAAATCGAGTGCCGCCAAGCAATACCTCGCGCAAAAAGACCGCGCAATATGCAACGCATTCTTGGCTTAACCAAGCTAAGCCTGGGCATCTTTTTTTTTCTCACTCTTGGCTTTTACTTACCTGTACGGCCTCTCCACAAGGCAGATGACAAATTTTCCGATCGGTCATTACTTCCTCTACCCATACATCTACAGCCTTTCCTAAACTTTCTTGATACTAGTGTATTAAAGCGAAGTCAGCGGATGTACAGTGGAGCCCACTTTAATGGTCACAGATATAACGAACGCTCGCTTATTTCGAGCGGGTGTGGTGCTACCGTGAAAATATGCATAAGGGCAACGGAAATTCGTCGCAGATACAGCGAACAACTCTGGCCACACCACTCGGTTATAGCGAACGAGGTGGCGTGGTGAACTACCCCGAGGTTGTAGAGGTCGTCCTTCCGCTAAGCACGCAGATGAAATAGCGCCTCTCAACCTTCATTACACCGCCCCGGAAAGAACATGTCAACCTAGAAATGGAATTAAAAGGCGGCACTACTGTGCGCAGCGCTAACCGGAAAGTCCGGCGTCCGGTAACACTGTAAATGCTAATGTAAACACGGTAACGATATGCTATATTTCTCTATTGAAATAGTAAGTAACCGCCGGCTAAACCCGCGTCGATGGTCAACGAGGGCAATCATTGCCTATGCGTTCGCCGGATCGGCAAAGCATCCTGTGAGACAGGGGAATCGTCAAAAGCGAAGCTACTGACCAATCTCGCGGATCAAATAAAAACAGCGATTAGATAATTTTTGAAATCCTTGCTGGCCATCCCAGTCACGTGGTATATGCATAGCCTGCCCAGTCGTCTCAATCTTTGGCGCCGCTGCAATGTGCAGGCATTGTCATATAGCTGACAGTGCAACGGATGCATTCTGCGTCACAAGCGCTGCACTACTTCGTCGCTGCATCAGCCCAGTAACGACAGAAGAAGCTCGAAAACACGCGTGACCAGATGATTGCAGATTTCTGGCAACGCTTCGTTGATCCATAGCCGACCGGATGTTTCCTCGGATAACTACGTTCCTGTGGACCACAAAATCGCAGAACCGCCTGCTCTGACGGAGACGTTGAACACCAAGTGCGAGCTCTTCCTACTGCCAGGAATCTCATTCACGTGGCCGACCTGCCACCAGTTGCCATGCACACTTCATCCATGATTAGTTTTATAACCCGTCCCTAAATTTGATAGTTGGCAGCAAGGTGTCGACGAGGATTAAATGACCGCCCTAGATAGCCTGGAAAGAGCCGCGGCAGGCTCTGCTTTGCACAAGTAGGCACGCATAACGCAGCTTTGTAAGAAATAATTGCCACTTTTAGCGGCCTTAGTATTTTTGGATGTTGTAGAAAAATCCACTTGCTACGAACATCAGATATAACGAATTGAACCTGCGGGACCGTCAGGTTCGCTATAAGTGGGCTCGACTTAGTTTTAATCGGCCACAAAAATTTTTCACCCTTCAGACATGGACCTTACACGTTTGGACGTACTACCTTCGCGCCAAAGGGGCGTTGGTGCCGTAGTCAGTGCATTTCAACCTGTGCGAGCAACGAGAAACAATTTCAGCAATAAAATAATATTTTTGTCATCATGCTGTATTCTTTTAGAACATACTTAAGCAGTCTCTTAAAAAAACCATTGGCATTGGCATCATACATTTCATTATAACATTTATGTCTGCGATGAAAAACTCTTGAATTCCGTGCGAACTCTTCGTTTTCATAGGACGCAGAACCGCCGCGTTCCACGAGGTCACTGTTCAGACACAGTGCACTTTAACGCAGGAGGAATATGCTGCGCAAGTTCAACCTCCTGACTGGTTCCCCTTTCATGGCGTGTGCACCGTCTGGAATTTTCACGTGCGGGCGGACGCTGGGAGTTATGGTGACGTCAGGCCTTAAGACGAGATCGCTGAATTCGACGCGGTCAAGTAAGGCATGAGGAGGGTCAGAGAGGTTCCAAATATTCCATGCAACAACCATAAAAAGAAGCCTACAAGATAGCCGAATAGCCTAAAGCCTCTGTAAACAGAGTTTTCTGTTGGGTCGCCATTAGTACGAATCCCACTCGGGGTCAGAGGTAAGACTATGCATACTCTTTTAGTTGTTCATTTTACTGCGTTAGCAGTATAGCCTGCTTTCCCAAAAATAACCGCGCTGCGTGCGTTCAGCCTCCATCCTTGGTGCACACTCCGGTGGACGACACATCAGGGCATTCACTGGTAAAAATGCACCTTCAAAAACTTTCACCCATCTCACCACCCCCCAATACCCACCTGTACCCGATATAGCCGAGGCAGATTGTTGTGACGGCTCAACGTATTCAATCGCCCAAGCGTTCTAAGAAAAAAAAAACACTAACAATCATAAGCCTGTCGCGTCAGACACTAAGAACGGGAAATATGACTGCGAAAAGCAGATATAAGTCGACAGACAGAGAATTCAAGATCGAGCAGTGCGAGAACAGCGGATGGAGCCGCGCGCTGGCGACTGGCAGAAATTTTTTCTTAGAAGCAGAACAATTTCAACGAATCGGCATAACGAAATCACTTCATTGTAGTTACATTATATCGCAGTAGCATCTTTTTGGGCGTAATCACTATCGCATGCCAGCGAGCACATGTATTTCCGCATTGCCCTTTTGTGTAATCGGTATTTACTTTTTTCCTTTTTAGTACATCTCCACCGTTGCAAAGAACCCGCCTTTCGTTGCATATTTCCGTCGCGGGCAAACAAGAATATGCGGATTCTAAAAAAAAAAGAAGCTGCACCAATTTACAAATCCTTCTTTTGGTAATACTAGTAGTAATATCTCAGGTTTAACGTGTCGAGTAGACATTGGGGCTATATGACAGACGGTGTAGTGGAGGGCTCCAGATTAACGGAGACCAGCTGGGGATTTTTGACGCGCGACAGAGCACGCTGGTTTTTGTATTTTTGGAATCAGCAGCCGAGCTCCACAGCCATTGAGCCATTTTTTTTTCTTTATTGCCCTACAGGCTCATCGTGAAGGGTTTTATTTAGAACTTGCTGTCTGAGACAATGAGCGGCTACAAAAGTAAATGTTGCACTACCCACTGCGGTTGCTCAGTGGTTAGGGCGCTCGGTTACTTTTTCGGTGTACCCTGGTTCGAACTCGTCCCCGGCGGCCTCGTTTCGATGGAGGCGAAACGCAAAAGGCACCGTATGCTGCGCGATGTCAGTGCAAGTTAAAGGGAAACTGCGCCACATTTTGAGAATTTCGTGATACTCAAGGATTCAAATCTATACAGGCTGTAGGTAAAGGATACTAAGTTTTTTGCACTACCATATAAAATAATGACGTAATCGACGATTAAATTTTGCACTTCTCCTCAAAGCAACAAAGGAGTGCGGGGAAGTTCAGTGTGATTTCACGGAAGGTATGATTTTAAATTACTGCTGCCGTCAACCACACCCTGCCGTGCCTCGTTGGACGCTTCCAAACAACGTTCGGCGAGCTTTGACTTCGGTTCCGTTCGTTTTTTTTTTCCTTCAAAGCAGGCGTTTATGCGTTGAAAATGTACGGATACGTTCGATGACGTCATCATGCGTCCCCCACTTAGCGTTGTGCGCTGCGGAGAAGTTTGCAGGCCGTCGCAATTTTAATTGGTGATTAAGTCACCGTTTCAAATGCTAGGCCAAAAGGACTTCGCATACTTTACCTGGAAGTCTCCTTTCAAATGACGCCATAGATATTAGAATATATGGATCACCGTGTGGTATTCGCCTACTGCCACTAAATAATTTAGAGAATAGTTTTTTCTCCCATGCTGTGTCGGTTTCATCAACCGAATGATGGTTTTGACGTGAGTTCAACATCAGGTCACGTGAGGCACGGGAAAACTAATACAAACGCTGATGCGTTGTTTTGATTCACTGTAGCACTTATATCAGCCGACTTCAAGACTTATAATTACAACGAACGACGTATCAGCAGTTATATTGCCGTTTATAGCACCTCACGCGACCTAATTTCCACTACACGTCGCAGCCATTGTTATGTTGGTGAAACCGAAACAGGATCAAGAAGAAATTCAAGCATAAATTATTTATTATGTGTTAGTGAATACCACGCGGTGCTCCCTGTACACCAACGTCTAAAGCATCGTTTGAAAGAAGAAAGCACGCAAGAAAAAGTTTCGTGTCTATAGTACTTTACTGAGTAGGAGCAGTCCTAACACTTTGATTAAAGATTTACGCAAATATGTAAAAGGGAGGAGTAATAACTTAAGATTTCACATTAACCTGACGTACAAGTGTTTAGAATTGGCGGCAGTACATTACAGAAGCGTCAATTAGGCTTCTTCCCAGGCACCAGACCTCCTGTAAGTTTGCTGTCGCATATACTGGTGGGTACCATTTTCGCACTTCCCAGCGCAGACAGCTACGGGTGGCTAAGTCTATGCGATAGATCATATCATTTTGTCGGAAAACAAGACGTATGCCGGGATGAAAAAAAAGTGGGGCTGAACCGGGTCCCGAACCGGTTCGGAACGGTTCCTTTGAATCGTTCCGGTTCGGGTTCAGTTCCAAGATGGCGAAAAAAATATGGGTTCGGTTCGGTTCCGGTTCCGGGCGAAAATTCGGGTTCGGTTCCGGTTTCAGTTCCGGTTCGACCCCCTGGTTATTTCCCATTTTACCTAAATTTTACAACTACTGGTCAATCAGAACCCGGCGAAAACAGCAAATACCAGACCAAAAACCAGTTTTCAAGCAGAGTAAGGCCTGCAATGAGAATGACTTAAAATATTTAGCTCTGCAGAGCAAACGTAACTAACTTCGTTGCAGCTCGAGGTAAACTTCTATCCATTCGCCTGTGAATCTCGCGAATAAAAAAGTTTTTTCAGACATTACCAGTTAAGATCGCATTTGCATGACTCATTTAAAGTAACTGCATGGCTTCAGTGTCCAGTAGAGTTCGGCGTTCTCCGCACTGAAGTGGCTGGACGAGAGCAGGCACATCACAAAGGTTCGGCATAAGAAAAACTTGCCTCGCGTCGTGCATCCCGTCGTCCTTCTTCATGCACTTAGTGATCGGGTATGCTGTATCGCCCCAGATGTTGAGACTGCAGACCTGTATACCTCGTGCTTTCTCGGTTTCATTTAATAAGTCAACCTAGTCGACCGCCGTAGCCGCGCCGTTGCTGCCAAACACAGGAGCGCAGAAGGAAGCCTATGCAGCGCTTCGCAAGATAATTCCGTCTGGCGAACAGGTTGAAAAAGTGCTGAACTGCTCTCCGGTCACCAACAGAAATGTTTCTAACCCCAAGCGACGCGCACGCTTTGAAATATGCGCGCACGCGAGTTGGTTTCGAAGGCAGCATCGCTTGGCGCGGGGTAGGCATGCTACGTTTTTGCCTACAGATGGGCTCCGTGAATCGTCAGTGTTCTTGACCGGAAAACCCCAGTTTAATGCAAAGTGTTGATTGGATGTGTTCCGTAAGTTACGAGGACCATCTGGACACCAATTTTATCTCTGTGAGTAGAATATTTTTCCACTTACGGGACATTGAAATCTTGAGGCGGCGAGAGCCACGCTACACCTAACGCCGACGTAGCGTCGGCCGTGGCCGAAGCAGGAGACGCATGGGCTTCGCTGGCCCTACCGGGGCTGAGCAGCCTCGACGGCGGCATGGCATCAGCATCGACTGCGGCACATATTACGGCCCCGGTTATTGAAAATAACCCGGGTACGGACCAGCCCCAAGCCATGGAGCTTGCAAGCACCAACAACGCTGGAGCTACGAGGGGACAGCAATAACAACCAAGAGTCTACCCAGTCAACGAGACCCCGTGGCGAGTGATGAAGGAATTAGTGGAGCGCAGAGCCCAGAAGGATAGGAAAGCTACCGGTCAGGCAAGTGCACCTTCGGAGGCAAACAAGACTCCAGTGGGAACGAGCGAGCCACAGCAGCAGAAACCTGGGACGCCGGGACCGAACGCCATGGTCCCGAACGCGCCACCGGCGTCCGCTGCAAACAACCAACTGAAGACACACCCTGGTAACAGGCGAGATTTCGTACAGCTCCCGAAGGGAGGATACAAAATCGTATTCCGACCGAAGAGCCACAACCTAAGAGTGGGAGATTTCAAGCCCAGCGATTACATACAAGCCCTGGTGAAGGAATGCAACCTGGTTACAGTAAAACCTGGTATACATCGGCGACATGCTTGTCGCGGTGAAAGCCATCTCAAACATAATAATAGTCCGGACGCCAGATGGCGCGAAGGCAGAAGCTCTGCAAAAGACGAGGAAGTTGTGCCTCGGAGACAAACAATTCGAGTTCAATGCCTACTGCTCCACGGCAGAGGGAACTGTCCGGGGTGTGGTGCATGGAGTGATGGCCGGCACCACGCAAGAAGTCCTAATGAACCACATCCAAGTAGCAACGCCGGGAATTCGTGCAGTCTACGCAAGAATGCTCGGGAAGTCAGAGTCAGCGCTCATCGCGTTCGATGGACCGAGGTTGCCCAAGACAGTCGCAGTGATGGGAGGACTGTACAGAGTTTACCCTTACCAACCTACGAAGCAGGTGTGCTTCAGATGCCACCTGCAGGTGCACCGATCAGACGTCTGCCCGGAACCAGAACCCATTCCGCAGTGTCCTAGATGCAAACGTGCCAACGTCGACGGACACGAGTGTGGGGAGCTCAGGTGCGAGTGGTGCGGCGAAGCTCACGCCACGGGCGATATAGGATGTAAGAGACGTCTCAAGCGGAAAGGCCAGCAGAACCAGCAAGGCAAGAAAAAAGAAAGCAGTTACCACGGTGGCCACAGGCCGCGGTGGTTCGACAGCGAGGAAGCCGAAACGAAAGAAAAGAACGGATCTTCGAGATCTGCGTCTCGGAACAAGCGCGGCGGCAGCAGAAGCCGAACGCCGTTCTTCAAAGAGGGAGACTTTCCGGGGTTAGCAGACGCGAGAACCACCGACCACGGTGGCGACAACGCCTGGGTTCGAGGGAATGCTCATGGCGCTTCCGCATCTAAACAGAAGACCAAGCAGTCCAAGAAGGTGAGTCAGTCTAGGAGCGAGTCTCCAGTCTATCCCACTGCTCTAGACTATTCGATACAGGCTAGATTCGAAGCTCTAGAAAAAACAAACAGGGAACTTAGAGAGGAAAATGAACGACTAAAAAGGAGGCTCTCGTTTATAGAACAGCGACAACAAAGAGAAGAAAATGATACAAACCGAGGAAAAGTACACGGAGTACAATCGCCCACGACGAAAACAAGCACGCAGGGGCCAGCAGCCGTACAACCGCAAGTAAGGGAAGAAATAGATGCTACTATACCACTACACGAAATACAGGAGCAACAGAAAACAGTCTTGACGACGCTGGAACAAATCATGAGCAGACTGAAAGCGACCGATCAGAGATTGGCAGAACTGTTCAGGAGACAAAACAAGAGAGCACCGGAACAGGTCGACCTAAACGAAAGCGCGAAGATCTTCGCGGCGCAGCAGTAGTGTCAGATCATGGCTAACGCAGAAGAAAAATTTACAATATGGCAATGGAACTGTAGAGGATTTCGAAAAAAAAAAAACCGATTTCAACATACATGTTATGCAGCATAAACACCCTCCCACTGTAATAGCGCTGCAAGAAACTAACACTTCGCCGAAGATAGTCGGCTACGACACCATAGTAGATGAAAGATTTAAAAAAGTGGCCATTTTATGTCAGAAGGGGGTCACTACGCACAAGCACACGACACCAGAAGAAGATATAGAACACCTTTTAATAGAGGTAATACCTAAGAAGCGCGGGGAGAAGAGCCTATTCGTACTTAACATATATTCACCACCGCGCAAGAAGAGACATGACTTCAGAGAAATCATTAGAGCGGTGATCGGCCTGGTAAAACAAAACCACCTTGTGATTGCAGGAGATTTCAATGCTCCGCACAAAGAGTGGGGCTACAAGATGAATACAAAGAAAGGAAGAACCATCCTAGATGGAGTGGACACGCACGGGCTGGAAATCGTTACCGATAGCAGATACCCTACTAGGGTCGGAAACAGCGTTTCAAGAGACACTAGCCCTGATTTTACCATCATAGGAAATATCCTAGACTACGAATGGTCTAACACCGGGGAGCAGTTCGGAAGTGACCACTACGTAATTCAAACGCAAATTAAACTTACAAGGTTCAGCACAATCCAGAGAAAGACAAAAATCACAGATTGGAAAAAATTCCGTGAACAGTTGGAGAATGAAGCCGGAAGAACTGCGATAACGGACATCGAAAAGTGGACCAAACGACTACGGGAGGTCCACAGAGACAATACTACGGAGCTAGAGGTGACCGATGAGTTTCCACGTGCGTATAAACGATTGCTACATCTTTGGGAGGCTCGTAGGGGGCTGACGAAAAGATGGAAGAAACAAAAACATAACAGGAAATTGAGACTCAGAATAGCTCAAATCAATAAGGAGATAGAAGACCACACTGCAAACTTACTTAGAGATAATTGGCACCAAATTTGCAATGAACTAAACGGCAACTTGGGTAGCGCTAAAACATGGGCGCTGCTCAGGCACCTCATAGACCCGACAAAATCGAAAAGAGAAAACAGCAAAACGATAGAACGTATCACGCACAATTTTCAGGGAACGGACGCCCAGATTACAGATTTTCTTTGGTCCAGGTACGTCGGAAGCACGCAGGTGCCACCCTGCACCATGGTATATTCAGGGACAAGGAACTCGAAGCTGGATGAACCGATAAAAGACTACGAGGTATACGCGGCTGCCAGGTCATTCACAAGGAACACAACACCGGGAAAAGATCAAGTAACAAATGCAATGATCAGAAACCTCAGTGATGACCAAATCGAAAGCCTGACTGGACTAATCAACGAGCACTGGGAAAGGGGCACGGTCCCGGCGGAGTGGAAACACGCTGAGATTATCGTGATACCTAAACCAGGGAAAACACCCAGTTTAGAGAACCTTAGGCCCATTTCACTAACTTCATGCCTCGGTAAACTATACGAGAAAGTGGTCAAGACTAGACTGAGCATTTACATGGAGGACAACGGTCTGTTTCCGGATACCATGTTCGGGTTCAGAACGGGGCTCTCCACGCAAGATGTGATGCTCCAGTTAAGAGACACGGTACTAAAACAAATATCGGGCACTCGAGAAGGCGTAATCTTGGCCGTAGACCTCAAGGGGGCCTTCGACAACATCGGCCACAATGCCATTCTCACAGAACTCTCGGCAACAAACTGTGGGGAGAAGATCTTCGCATACGTAAAGGCCTTCCTGTCTAACAGAACAGCAACGATCGGCATCAACAACATTAGGTCAGAAAAGAAGACGACGCCAAACAGAGGGACGCTACAAGGATCCATCATCTCACCTTTGCTCTTTAACATAGCAATGATTGGATTAACTAGGAGACTGAAAAACATCGAAGATGTAGAACATTCAATTTATGCGGACGACATCACAGTGTGGACGACAAAAGGATCGACGGAAAACAAGCAAGAAATATTGCAAAGAGCGGCGGATGAGATCGGTCAATTTGCTTTATTTAGCGGCATGCAGTGCTCCCCAGAAAAATCAGAATTTATTAGACTTCACAAAAATAAAGAGGACAGGGGAACGATAGAATTAGAGATAGATGGACAACCCGTAAGGAGGACAAATAAGCTTCGCATCTTGGGAATGTGGCTGCAGGAGAAAGGCAAACGGGACCATACCATCTAGCTCTTGGAACACTCCACGAAACAGATATGCAGGATGTTAAGCCGGATTACGAACAAGAGAAAAGGGGTGAAGGAGCGAGATGCGTTACGGATCACTTCTGCGCTTATCATACCGAGGATGACGTACGCGCTTCCGTACCTACAACCTAACAAAGGGGAAAAGAACAAAATGGAAACATGCATCAGAAGGGCGTATAAGCAAGCTTTAGGCGTCATGACCTGCGCCTCGACAGAGAAGCTGATGAACATGGGGGTGTACGGCACCTATGAGGAGCACAGCGAAATCATGCTCAGATTTCAAATGGAAAGACTTAAAAGAACAGCCGCTGGCCGCGCACTACTGGTCAAGCTAGGATACCCGGCAGAAGACGAGGGCGAAGACAAGACAGACATTGACAGCCAAATTAGGAGCACTTTCTTGGTTAAACCAGTGCCCAGAAATTAACATGGACCCCAAGAACCACGAAGGAAGACGGGCGGCGAGATCATTGGAGTTGGACAGGTTCCTAAAGAAGAAACAGATGGTTCTGTATGTTGACGCGTCCAAGTACAGAACGAAGGAAAACGCTATAGGGCGGTAGCAGTAGTGAACGCAAATGGGAATATAGTTACTGGTGCATCAGTGCGCACAAGGACAACACAAGCAGCGGAAGAGATCGCCATAGCTCTAGCCCTGACTGAAGCCAATCGGCACAGACCGAGTTACTGGATAGCGACGGATTCTCAGGCTGCAGCAAGGGCATACAGAGATGGAAGGATCGGCCGAAAAGCCGCGAGTATCCTCTTCGAACAAAAACAACAGACATGGATCAAACAACACAAGCATTCAACACACCATCATTTGGGTCCCTGACACTGGGGTTGAGGGAAATCTCATGGCAGACACCGTTGTCCGAGGATTCACGAACCGGAGGGCGGGTTTGCCGGTCGAACCCTTCAGCACGCCAGAATCTTACGGGGAGGCAATGAAGGCGTTGTTGGGAGCGCGCAAGAAGTACTCGGCTCCGGCGGATATCCTCGACAGAGAGCAGGCCACCACGCTCGACGACTACAAACAGACACCTACCCAAGCAGAGCCATATGTATCACAAAATGTGGCCGAACAGATACGCGAAAGAGTGCGTGTGGTGTGTGGGCTACGCCACAACGTACCACGCCACCTGGGGCTGCGAAAAAAGCCCTTTACTACCAAAGGTAAATAGCCCTAGTCTAGAGCAGTGGGAGGCCCTCCTGGCTGACTCCGACCCGAGCACACAGCTTATGCTGGTGACGAGGGCCAAGACAGCGGCGGAGGCCAACGGGATTCTGGACTAGGGAAGACCGACCACTGAAGCTCCACATCTACCTATCCCCATCCCCCTACTCCCTAACTCTTCCTTTTGAAAAAAAAAAAATAAATGTTTTCACTACTACTACTACTCGCCTACACCCCGCGTCGCTGCCGACCGCAGCGCCACCTTTGTTTACAAACATGACGCTTGTCAACAACATCCAATACGTTGTCATTCCACATCTTGAAGCAGGCTGGTTTAGGCGTCAGTGAACTGGTTAAGAGAGATTTGAGGTAGGCCAGGCAAACCACTTACATACAGCTAGCAACCGGCTTACGCATCTAGGCAATTTTTTGTATTACTAACAATTAGAGAGTAAGATAATTTTGCTAAATGCATAAATATGGACTTCAGACGGCAGATGTGAATAGCAAAGTTGGAGAGCACCTTCATAATCCCCCATTCTATTTGCGATAAAGCCTCACGTGTACCTTTTTTCCAAGCTCCAAAGAAAGTCTGCAAAATACGAAAAAATCACGTGAGTAGCGCATTCGCGCGCCATGATTGTGCTGCTCTCAATTTCTGGCTTGAGTGAACGAAATCAGCTGCTCTGGCAGGTCGATATGTCGACGGTGGTTGCGATGCCCGCGCGAGCCAGTCTGCAAGCGTGACGACGCAAGTTGCGCCGCAGCCACCGTGGACATATAGGCCTGCCAGAGCAATGAGGTCGTCGCACCTTGCCAGCAGCTGATTGAGAGCAGCACAACCGTGGCTAATAGAATGGAGGTTTCTGAAGGTGCTCTCCGACCACATTTGCTGTCTAAAGGCAATATTTACACGTTCACAAAAATTATCCTGATGTGCAAGCCGGTTGGTAGGCGTACGTAAGCGGTTTCCCTGGCCTACTTAAAATATTTTATCCTTAACAATTGGCTGAAGTCAGCCTGGACACCCTGTACATACCAGCGTACATATTGCAAGTCTTTTCGTGCACCACACCAAAGTATTTACAGGTCGCAGCTATGACTACCGGCGCGAAATTCTACAAGGGACAAAGAAAAAAACCACATGCGCTAACAACTAAAAACTTATCGGAAAAGAACGCGAAAATAAACAGCAAAACAATCTGTAAACAAAAACGAAAAAAAAAACTGCAATGCTATAGGAGGCACCAAAACCATGCCATTATCTAGCAGGGGGACCGAAGGTTTCGCCATGCATTTGACCCGATAAGTTACCGACGTATTGTGAAGGTCTGGGAGGCAGGGGTGCTGGGTTCACTTGCAATCAGGACAGTGTTGGAGGATGCGGGCTTTTTCTCGTCCAAAGAATGCGAGTTTTCAGTTGTTAGTCAGCACATGTGGCGTTTTCCTTGTCCCTTGTCGAATTTTGCGCTTAGTCAGAATGAACCAACCTGCCCACTATAGCCAACTTCTAAGCTATCATTCAGTTGAGCTGTTGCAAATACCATGCAATGATCAACATATTCTGATGAAAGAAAGCACAGACTAAAATTTGGCAGCTAGTCCTTTGAACAGCCCCATGCATTCTTGAAATTGCAGATATGATAGCATAGCAGTACTGTCCTCAAACTGCCCCTGTAGTATCCAGCGACCAAAGGTATTGAGCTGTCTGGAAGACAACGGCTGGCATTGAATAAGCAGTCTTTGTGCTTTCTGGAGAGCATATACCTTTCTTCAACCAGCCACATGCACAATGGTAGGGTTTATTTCTTACACATGTGCAGACCAACACAACAGCTGCAATCTCCACTAGCTTGAAGTGCAACTAGGTTACTGCGATGCCTGAGCTTGCTGTGACATAAATGCAGGAATGCTCAACAGCAGCTACAAGAGCCAGCTGAAGGCAAGCCTGGAACAATGACCAGAAGTACTCCAATTCTGGGCTCATTTGTTTAATGAAAGAGCACAACTCCTCTGCAGAGACTTCTTGATGATGACCCTCCCCTTTCCCTAGCAACCATTGACGTGCTGACAATTGATCAAGAAGTCCATGCGTTGTTGTACAGAGGAGTTGACAGTCATTGCTTGCATGTTAACGAGTTGGCAGCAAAATGTTCGCAGTCCGGTGGTCACAAGCTGCGGGGCGCAAGCCCACTCTCCACATGGCACCCAGGGCGAGCAGATCATCTTCACACTTCCAATGGTTCCTTCCTTCCTTCTGAGGGTATTCTTGAAGAGCACACTTCACACCACAGCACCGCACAGCACCGCGCCTAACGCTAAGCTCGGCTGTAACGCCTACAACGCACGAACGCTAACACACACACGATGCGCACACACACCATCGATCACCACAGCGCACTTCCTGATGAGACGAGCCACTTGATCTTGAATCTTCAGTGGACCACTTGGGCCACCAGCTATGGGTGCCATGCGGATGCAGCTTGTGCCGACAGGAGTCTTCACAGGATGTTTCTTAGACAAGGCTTGGTCTTGATGCTTGTGCAGGCTTCTGGAGAAAGCTTCGTCTGGAGAACTGCAATGAATCCGGATGTTAACATCTCCCCCAAATCCCCAAGCAGCAGCGTAACTCACCGTTTCCAAAGGCCGTTGACACCACCTTGGGGGCTCCGTGTGCACGTGTCCTGGTGTTCATGTTCTAAGTGCAGGTGTTCCCCCCCCCCTCTCCCCCCCACCAGGTGTGTACCCCGCTGCCGTGTAGTGCGCCGCCAGGGCAGCAGCGCGGCGGCTACCCTCCAGAGCGCGCTGGCCCGCTGCGCACGGCGGCATAGCGTGCAGTCCAGTGACGGCGACCCGAGCCGGGCACAGGGCGGCCAGCCGGCACGCCCAACAACGATACCGACTAAAGCGTGCGCCAAGGCCTCCCGCGACAACCCCAGACAGCCCTGGAGCCCAAGGCGGGCCCAACGCGAGGTCTTTAGAATAGGCACAAGCAAGCCAGGGCCCATCGCGGCACGACGACTCCGCGCGTAACCTCGCCCTCGGGTCAGACAGACGGGTCCTAGCGAGAACGTGATTGTGCGGAACAGCGGGCGCCCGGGGGATTTTTTCGACGATCACACTGCACCACACAGCACTGATTTCACTGCACATGGCCGATCGGCGGCCCACACAGCACTCCCGCACTTTGCACCACACCACACTGAAAGCCAGGCTTGAAGAACGGACGCTCGATGAACCGGTGGCGGGCGTCCGCTCGTGCCACCCCTCCGGATAAATAGACCGGGACGGAGGGTCACGCAGCCGCGGACACCCACATCGACGATGGGACGACGACGACGAGCTGCAAGCGACGCAGGCACCCGCTGGACCGCACAACCGGCAAACCCGCGCGGTTTTAAACCCGCGTCCGAGGTCCCGACAGCCAAGCGACGCGGCCAAGCGCCGCGCACGCGAGTAGTACTTCCCCAGTCTGGCGTGGCCGACACTTAAGGGAGCTAGTGGGCTCCCAGATGCTGCCAATCAGAGAGAGGGCCCGGAGCGCCGGGGAGGTGCACGCGGTGCTGAGCCTTACACACCAATTGCGGTCATCGCCCGGACCAATCGGGCCGGCGGCCAGGGGGCGGGAGTCCCCTGCGCTCCACGCGGCAGGCGCCAAAGGGGGGCCGCGTGTCACGAGAAGGGCACCCTGGTATTACCCCCGCGGGGCCCCGGAGAATGGCCGCGGGCGAACGTGCCCCCAGCTGGCCACAGGCCCGGTGCGAGCCGCGGTGTGGACCGCACACCGGCCGCACCGCGCAGCCAGCGCTTGTGCGCGAGGAGGGCGTGCGCCGGCCGCGCCCAACGCGGCTAGTGCTACAGTAGGTGCTGCCCATGTCTGCACCCCCCCCCCCCCCCGCATGTGTGTGTACATGTGGTGGCTCGGCTGCGCGCACTCTGAGGGGCCGCACACACGTCTCAACGTGCCGCCTTCAACTACCTGCGGCGTCCCGGCAGCGGAGCACCCGACGAGTTGGGCAGCTCGTCCACTCAGGCTCGGCGCCAAAACCACCGGGAGTTCACAGCCGGGGGCGGAGGGCGTCTGACCTCAAAACCTCCGCCTCGCGACAGGAGCCCACCTGCGGCCGAACCGCCGGGCCAGAGTGACACCCGCGCGCCCCGACCGGACGGCCGCTGCCAAGCCTGGGTACCGCAGGAATTACGGCACTAGAAAACGACGCTCGCTGCCCGGAAACCGACAGCTCCAAGGGGGGAACTGTCCCGGTACGCTCGGAGGCAAGGCAAACAACGTATCGCAATCCAAGTCGGAGGGCGTCTGACCTCAAAAACCTCCGCCTACAGACCGTATCCGCCACCCGCCGAACCTCCGGGCGAATCGAGCGCAGGCTCCCGCGAGCCGCGGCACCAAATGGGCGCGGGACAAAACTTGTTCTTGGTCATCCGGGCTGGTGTGGGGGGCTCAGGCGGGAACTCCCGACGGCCGGGGGCGCCCGTAAACGCTCGAGGCCAAAAGAACCGACGGTTTGCCACCAGAGTCGGAGGGCGTCTGACCTCAAAAACCTCCGCCTGCAAGCAGAACCCAACAGCTCCCAAAGCCCCGGGCGAATCTGGCCGCAAGCCCCGAGAGAGAACCACAGCCCATGAAGAGCCGACTGGACGTCCAAAGGACGACGACCGAAGACCCAGAGCCGCCTTTCATGATCGGCGGAGTGGACCACGCGTGCTCGGGGGCTGTAGAGAGCAACCGGTTTACCACCAGAGTCCAAGGGCGTCTGACCTCAAAAACCTCGGCCTAAGGCAGAACCCGAAAGCCATCGAACCACCGGGCACGTCTGGCAGCCAACCCCTGAGAAGTGCGGAACTCAGAACGGGTCTGGCACAAAGGAAAACCAGACACCCTGGCACTGAACATGCCAGGTGGGCGCTCCCCTCAGAACACGCATCGCTGGCCCTGCAGGGACGCTCGCTGTGTGTGCATATTTCTCCTGCAGCCTAGCACTAAATGTGTGCCTCGTCTGGAGCGTCCCTCAGCTGGATGGAGCCAGGTCTCCCAGCGCCGGAAGTGGGCTGTAAAAAAAAAAAGGGATTGCATAAGGGACATGACCGAGAAAGTGACGAGAACTTTAATTAGTACAATCGCGACCATGTACTGAACATGAGTTGGTGTTAAAAACTCATACTGTGCCACACGATTCACCCTATATTTAGTGTGTGGGAGTAACAAAAATGTTGAAGTGCACTGAGTTATGCCATTTGTACTCGATTTGTACCTTACTATGTGCCCATCCTGTAAAAATCGCAATGGGATTGACAGTATCTGAAATAAATAAAAAAAAAATTTGGGCCATGACTTGTACATACAGCCCAAATGACCCCACTACCATGCAACACTGCCGTGCAGTGCAGAACACCTCTGGTAGTGAAGAACTGCACAAAAGTGAAGAGGTCAGGGCACTGCATAGAATGTTTGCACAGCTTTCCTCTTGGTGCCACTGTGATTTCATATTAAGGAGCTTTAGAATAGGGGGGGGGGGGGGTAAGGGAATAGCAGGTCCCCAGTGGGAAGGTGCACGACAATAACCCAAGGGGCGTTATTGTTCTTCATACTGGCGCTCCCCACCCAAGCTTTGGTTGCAGCACTAAAAGAGGCAGGAATCACATGCCAGCACAGAGGATGACCAATTGCCATAGCGCACAATACAATGATCATATGGCCTCCAGTCTTGCAACAGCAAGAAAAGCCCACATTTTCAAGGAGTTTTCTTGCCATCGCAACGCGGCTTAAAAAACATGAAATGAAGCGTGCAACAAAACCTCTTGTTGGACACTTCCTCCAACCTCGTGCAAAAACGTCAAAGCCAGCACTTGAAATCAATGTCAAATTCTACAGTAAATTGACATGCATGCTTTGCAAGAAAAGCCCACACCTTCAAGGAGTTTTCTTGCTGTGGCAACACTGCTTAACAAAACATGAAATGAAGTGCGCAACAAAACCTCTTGCTTCGCACTTCATCGTGCAAAAATGTCAAAGCCCAAGCACTGAAAATCGATGTCAAATTCTACAGTAAAATGGCATACATGCTCAACAGAAAGTATTGTAGCAGTCACTTCCATCCTTGTCCAGTGTGCATTGCAGTGGTGCAGCATTCAAGGCCCAATAAGAGGTGGTCATGCAAGTGGATGCCAGCAAAGGCAAAATCTTGCCTGATAGGTTTTTCCCTACTGTGCCTACCTCTTGCACGAAACAAGTGGGCATATGCTGCACCACACCCTAATCAAGCCATTGACACTGGCTTCAGTGTTCCTATATATGCTTTCGCAAAATGGAGATTTGTGTGAAGAGACGCCACAATGTTCCAAGCTATGCTGAAAGGTGCTCCTTGTGTGACAGAAGCTATGATTAAGGCACCGCTAGCGGCGTTCGGCACTTTGCTTGCCATAAGTTATGACAGATTGGAAGCAACGTTTCCCTCTTATTACCATAGCCCCTGATGCAAATAACAGCCACCATTCCTGGCAATAAAAATACTATGCTTTTCACTCTATTGTCAGATAACTTGGCTGAAAAATTTCAGCAATTTGCAAAGCAGTTTGCTGCATCAGGACATGAACACGATGTCAAAGCACTCAAGTAGCCATAACACAGTACACGCTACACTAAACAGACATTTAGCATAGCGTGTACCACCACTGCATACTGCTCACATGGGCGGATAGCGCCTTAGGGAAATGGCACATCCAAAGAAGCTGTGAGGGAAGTCAAGTGAACATAATACTTTTCAAATTTCAAGCACTGCAGCTCCACCGGTGGGTGTGGATGGGCTGTTGGGAAATCTGCCCTTTCATTGCTACTTGCCAAGCTTAACCCGGCTAAACAAACATTCATTGAAGAGCTGCCAAATAACATTACCAGAAAGCCTGTCCACAGAAGAGCTCAGCTTTAAGTAACAGCCCTGCTACCAAGCTGCCCTGGCCGTCGCCAAGCCTGACCAGTTTCGCATCAGAACTGGCCAGCACTGCAATAAAGGTACTACTTTCATTGCTGCTTTACTCTGAACAATGACTTGAGCAGCGTTGCTAACAGTTGGATACAACTCAAGAACAAAACAGCAGATGCCCCTGACAGGAGGCCCTCCAGCCAATGGCGACCACTACTTATGACACGTGAGTGCCCTTACATCTGCCACCCCTTGCGATTTCACAATAGCAGGCCCAAGCAGATTGGTAAAGGGAGAGAATCAGTAGACAACATCGGCTGGATGGGCTCTTTTGATGCAGAATTTTCAATTTGTGTCTGACTATAGCAGCCACCACCAGCAAAGTGGCTAAGAAATTTGCTTGTACCATTGTTATCACTCCAGCTGTTGGTCAAAGATACACAAATTTATTTTTGCTGACACTGGTGGGAATAATTCAGGTCGATTCCTTCCAGATGCCTTAGTAGCAAGCTCTACTTCCTCGGCCTGAAGCTGCGCGAAAGGCTTGACCACCCGTAGGCATGCACTGTGCATCAGGAAGGGGTTCTGGGATTGCTTGCAAAAAGGTCAATTGGAACATTTGACTTCAGCAACAACTACTCCAGACGAGAGCATATATAGGAACTTGGACCTGCATTGGAGCCTCCTAAAGGTATGAATCAGTCCGACTACTGTGTACCATTTGCAGAGGTTTTTCCCAACCATAGCAAGTAACAGCAGAGCTGGAAATGACAATTCGAGTCTCTGACCAGGAAAAACCATTCTGGAGCAGGCAAAACATTAAGTCACTCAGTATAGATCAGCTAACACATGCACAAACCATTAAGTTTTTGGTCAGTGGGGTGAGCATAGGTTGTATTCAGTACATGTAATGCGACTATGGAGTGCTTTTTACTAATTGTGAGAACTTTTCACTAGATGATTTTAAAACAACTTCTTCTGACTGGCCCTGTCTGGTGACAAGACAATGGATCAAGAAAAGTTGCGCGCCGGAAGAAGACCGTTGGCTTACTTGAAATTCAGTGTAGCTGGCAAAATGCTATTCAAGCTTCATTCATAACATACTAGTATTTAGCTGCCGCCAGTTAAGCGTGCAGTAGAATTGCACAGCACAACCCCACTGTTCCAGCCCCAGTATGCTCATTCTGATGAGGGAAGGAGGAGGGGTACGCAGTAGGCAGGACTGATGCTGGCCCTATCTACCTCCTGCCGCGAAAGCAGCAAATAAACGCACACATGACGCAATGCCGCGGCTCGCTGCCTCCAGACAGAAAGGCTGTTCTGCGCATGAGCTGTCGCAAGGGGAAGTGTGCGGTGCGTACAAGAAGTTTACATGGGACCATGCACCGATTGATGCACCGACTGGCGGTGGGTCACAGCCCAGCCAAAATAGGCAAAAACCGGCCCAAGATGGCATCCATCCGTGTGCAAGTCAAACTATGGAAGAGCATGCCCAAACTAACGTGTAGCCACCGGCACTGGTCGAGTCTGGACGTGCGTCAAAGTGTTCCAGTACACATCGCTACCGCACTCTCAAGGTGATGGCGCCAGGAAACATACGCCCAGCCAGAGTGCATGGTGCCCCTGCAGGGGAAACTCGGCCACGATACAGCACACCCTGCTGCACCATGCCCGAGTGCGATTCGCGCTGAAGGAACAGGATAATGACTGTCCCGCTCAAATTCCCTTTCATGCCTGATATGCGAACACGTGGGCAAGGACGGAAAGTTGGCCATTGTAACAACATCGCTAATGACGATCGAACAACATGTGGAGTTTGGCCCCTCGTTATTCGCGCTGTTGTAAAAGCGCGCAAGCTAATGACGACAGGCAGTTTTCGACTACCATGGCCAGGAAGCAAAGCAGCCAGCCAATTGTTGCAGTGCAACGATGGCCACTGAACCATACCACTAGAGTAATTCCGGCTGGGACGCACCCACACAAATGCCGTAACTAACCATTATGGTGACCTTTAAGGCCAATTCACACGACGGCCCATTCGCCAGCGGCCCACGCACTACGTATTGATGCGTCAGCACATTGAGAGGCGCGTTGACCAGACCGCAGGCCGACAGCACGCCTCTCAATGTGGTGAGGCATGAACACGTAGTGCGTGGGCCAGGGGGGAACAGACCGTCGTGTGAATCGGCCTTAACCGATGAACTGAGAAACAGGTACAGGGTTGTCCACTCTAAGTGTGAACACGGCGCTTGCTCCGCAGTGAAGCGCACTTAACTTTCTGCATGATTACAGCGCTCGCGTGCACCGAGACAGCACTGCGGGAAAGGGCACTAAACAGCGCGTTGTCGCTGGTTGCGCGTACGACAACTCAGAGGCCGCTCATCTCAGTCCCACGATCTCGGTGATATGCATGTATTGCTGCAAACTTGCCATTGCAGGTTTGAATTGATTTGGTTTATGGCGTTCAACGTCTGAAAGCGACATAGACAGCAAGGGACGTTATAGTCGAGGACGAAGACGAACTTGTGACCGTTGTATTGAGCGGCATTGCCATCGCTTTGTGTGTGTGCTCTCGATGCTCGATCCGTGTCTACGGACCACCGTCGCCCAGTGCCCTCCACGTCCCAGTACCCATCTTACAATGTGTGTGTGCATGTATATATACACACACACTTTCCCTCCTTTGTACCCGCCGCGACAATGAGTGTTTAAAATATTTTCATGGTATTGTTAATTCATCCCGCTTTGCTTCACTGTCTGAGTATTTGCATTTTTCAGCACCTTCATCTACAAGGAGCTACCACCTATTGAATGTAACACCCATTCACGCGCGCACTGATATGTTCAAATTTAGTTTTTTTCCTCGTGTTATCGAACGATGGAATTCTTTACCCGGTGATATACGCTCCCTGGAACCAAACCTATTTTTCAATGTTGTTGCAAATCTGTGATTAGTCTGTAGCATTTCTGTTCTCTATTTTAACGGTGTTCACTTCTGAATATGTTGTCCCTCTCTGCCTTTTTTTTTCTTCCCCCCACTCCTGCAATAGCCCCATCGGGGCTGCAGTATATGTAAATAAATAAATAAATAAAAATATAGGCACACCCATATACTGTGGAATGTCAGCACACATTAAAAACCTCTATGTGGTCGACAATAATCTGGGGTCCTCGACTATAAGTTCCTTGTAGTCTATGTCGCTTTCGGACGTTGAACGCCATAAACCAAATCAACTCAAACCTGAAATGGCAAGTTTGCAGCAATACATGCATATCACCGAGATCGTGGCACTGAGACGAGCGGCCTCTTGAGTTGTCGTATGCGCAACCAGCGACAACGCGCCATTTAGTGCGCTTTCCCACAGTGCTGTCTAGGTGCACGCGAGCGCTGTAATCATGCAGAGTTAGGCGCACTTCACCGCAGAGCACACACTGTGCACACCCGCGCTGTAGCAGACGACACGAGGCACCACCTCCAGGCCCATGTGCGCCTGCGCCGCAGAGCTTCGATGCGCGACCGCGCCCCACGGAGCGCAGCCACGCTGCGCCGTGGCTGCAGCGTGGACAACCCTGTACATATCCCAGTCAAAAAAAAAAAGAAGAAAAACATTGGAACCAACTGGATTTCCAACTGGTTCCAATCGGATGATCCAAATGGACTGGATATTCAATTGGATCAGTTATGTTTCCAATTGGTGAGCCTAATTGGTCATACCCATTGCATCCAATTCGACTGCCCAACTGCACCCAATTTCTCCAATGAATGTTTGCATAGGTGACAAAGGTAGAACTGATTTAGTTTTTATATAAGCGCTATCAGCAGCTTAACCTACTAAATTGAATTCATCATCGACACCGCCACTGCAGCTGAAATTAAATAACCACTTGGTGAGCAAGCGTCACTGGCCCCAGCATGAGAGCCTCATAAATTGGGTATACCAGGTGTCCCAGCTAAATGTAACCAAGCTTTTAAGAAACACGGGGTGTCCTAGCCGTCTGAAACCAAATGAGGGTTGTTTAGAGTCGCGTGACCTAGTCTGCAGTATTTTTTTCGCTCTTAGAGGTTGACTAATTAGTTAAGCTTAATTAACTAACTTTTAATTATTGTCTTGAGGAACAAAGTGTCGAAAAAGTTGTAGATCGCTTTGAGAAACAGCTTACTGAGACATTTGCAGCAAAGTAATAATTACGTATAAAGTAGTTCTTTTACCGGCCTTTAACCATAACCCACGCAATAAGAAAAAGCTTCCACATGACAACTGTGCCACTTCAACGTCCCAAGATGCGCCTTAAAGAATAAAATCCATTTCTGAAGTCCTCTCCTCGATGAGACTTAGGGTGCACATTGGGGCAGAGAAGTGAGCGAGCAGCTGGTCACGTGATAACTTTCTTTTAAGGCCAATAAATGAAGCTACGTAAATTGTAACTTGACGGAAACAGCACTACTAGCAGTTTTTCGAGGCGATCTAAACCCTTAGTTGGTTTCACTGGACTAGGACACTTCAGATTTTTTATAAGTTTGGTTACATTTAGCTGGGACACCCAGTATAAGATGGAGCAGAAGTATGCTCTGGATGTGCATATTGGGCTGATATCTGCTACTGGTGCCTGAATGTGCAGTGTTGCTTGTGTTTGATGTATGTGTGTCTGTTAGCTTTGATTTCCATAAAAGCATGGTAATTGCAATTCCGTAGAAAACTGTTGATTGGCACTAGGCGCAGCATCTCCCTGCAGTCCTCATAAATCAGTTTTCCTTTTGCACATTATAATATGTTAAGTTCTATAGTGTTTATCCAAGATTCTAGAGCATATATTATTCACAAACATTTAGCTACATCTCTCAATGAACATAACATATTTCGTGAATATTTTCTGGGTGAAATAACTCCCTGGCCTATAGTGGGCCCAATTGGTCGGGTGGCTAAAACACAACTGGAACCAATGGGAATGTCCAATTAGTTCCATTTGCAATGTCCAATTGGTTCCAATGGTTTTTTGTGACTGGGTAGTGACATCTGGTTCTTCTAGTCCGAGCTCTGCGAGACCAAACAAGGCCCAACTGTACACGTCTCTAACGAACGCCCTCCCATTTTCCCCGCAACATGCGTCAAGAAGCGATGGGCGGACCACACCACCACTTCCGAGACTCGGCTGAAGAGGGCAATGCGACAGCGGCGTGTTCTGGATCCACTGCGCAAGGATGGTGAAAGCAGAGAGATGGGCGGTTAAACACGCGGGATGTTCGGCTGCAGCGACCTAATGCAGTGGCCAGCGAGGCTGATCAGAGGACAAAATTGCTGCTGGCGCACCAAAATGCGGGGTTTCATGAACAGAACTTCTGCAGTGTGCCTCGTGAGATACAAACGATAGCGAGCGTCTAAAAATAATTCGTCAAAATCATCGGGGTGCACCTGACCAACAGAGGGCCCTATCATATGACCGTCCTCGCTGCCCGTTCTGACTTGCGCGACGGAAGCTCATTACAGAAATGAACGCAACCAGAAATTATAGGCGTCTGGCTTTGTGAGTGCATGCGCGTACCTCATCAGTTTCAACTGTGCCGATCTTGGGGCCACGATGTGAGCATGTTGCAGGCGAAGCTGTCTCGCAACACGACCCCACGAACAGTCGGAAACGCGTCATTAAGGCTCGTATGACGGCACTAAAACAAAAAATCATCAAACTTTTTAACTTCGCAGCTGTCAGAAACATCCCTTAGCCCCATAGGAAAGCTGGCGGTACAAACAAAGGAGTAAGAGAAGGTACCCGCCGCGGTGCCTCAGTGCTTAAGGCTCTCGTCTACCGAGCCGGAGTAGTCAGGTTCGAAGCCGACCGCGTTTCGATGGAGGCGGACATGTCAGTGCACGTAAAAGATCCCCAGGTGGTACCGGAGACCTCCACAACGGCACCGCATCGTTCGCTTCTATCCCTTCCTTACGGCGCGGTTCGCGTGCTCATCGAGATACGTGAGGCAGTTACTGCGCCACTTCCTTCCCTCCAAACCAATTTTTTATTTTTCAACTCCGGAAAATTTGGCGGCTGAATGGCTGCGCGGTCACACTGGCTGTGCAATTAGACTATCGTCTTACGATTGTGCTTTGTATAGAGATGCAACTTGTCCGAATGATCAGAATGTCCCTCTCTAAAATTCACAGGAAATTCTATGCCTACCCTTCATTCACGCCAAAAACAGCTGAGGCTTGAATTCCTTTCCGTGCTTTTTACAAATACGCTTGAAATGAACCAGTCATCTTATACACAAGAAATCATCCCGATTCACCGACACCCTACTATGCTTCAACAGATACGTTTAAACCGGACTGGAACGATGGCTTACAGACAGCTATATAGTGCCATGCAAAATTGTGCAAATACGTGGCAGCCGTCTTGTTTTCAGAGAAAATGGTGAATTCAGGAACAATCGGGTCATACTGATACAATGGGCAAGTTCGGTCGAAATTCGCGGGTCTCCAAGAATTTTCGGGAGTTAGCATGCATGCTTCTGACTCGCAACACAACATCGAAGTGCCACCCGGACATGTGCAGACGGAAATTGCATTAACAAAACCATACACCAATTAATTTGGGAATCAATGCATATCATTCCAGTTACCCATACTGCACCATTAAATTTGGCATAGGAAGGCTGCACATTATTCGCACGCTACGCCATACCCGACATCGGCAAAAACTATACGCGCTTAGCGGCGGCATTCGCCACTTGAGAATTGCGTTAAGCTATGCAGGTAGCATGCGCAAAAAAAAAAAAAAAAAAACGCCACGTTTTATTGCGACCTGGACAACGCCACAGCTGCATCCTCATTTTGGTTCTTCCGACTCTTTCTACATTAAGGTAGCAGAAAAAAATGTTGCCTCTGCCAGCTCATAAAAGATCAGATGGTAGCAAAACTTCCCCTTCTGGAGCCAGCTAGTTCACAGTGATCAGAGTGGAACAAAAAAAAAAAAAGCCTGGATTCAAATGTCACCACGCCAGTTAAAAAAAAATTAATGAGCAAGCGCGAAAAAATTTCCCCAACGCTAATTGCTCCTAACAAGAGATAATCTTGCACAAAATTCAAGAATGACATCCTCGGGCACAGTAGGCCAGCTTCAGTCTCCAGGTATTGGCCCGCTACTCGCGAGTGCACCCACCTGCTCAGCAGGTATTTCAGACTCCCGCTTTTTCTCATTCCAAATGGCCTAAAGGTCCGCTCGAATAGACGAAATTTGTGCGCCCAGCAACAGCAGATGCATAACCCAGTAAGTCGCCACTAACACGGCCAAGGGAAAGCGACAGTTATCTTCGCTAGACTACAGACCAGGTAAGGCTGGAGCCAACCGAGAGAGTCTAATTAGACGGGCGTCGGCTCGTAGCTGTACGGCAGGTGCCCGCAGCGGTTATTACCGGCACCCGCCTGTGGCCACACTGCACACAAAACGAAAAAAAAAAAAAAGCCGTGCCTTTGACAGCGTACTTGAATCAACTATACGGTCGGACACTACCGTTGACCACGACTGTTGTGCGCTCCTAAAAACGTGTGCCAAGCATGTAAACACGCCCTGAAGGCACACCAGTGCACTAACAGACACCGGCAAAGGAACGAGTGCCTAAGAAGCACTCCAAATCCCTGTGCTCGCCTCTGGCGGAACAGGCGGGCAGTGCACGGAGCTGCCACTATAAGATACTTCACAGAGGTCACTCACCTTAGGACGCTTGGGTCGACCGCCATCACCGCCACGGAAATTGCTACGAAAGGCTCCTGCAGGATAGTGCTTGTTCTTGGCTGTGACGTCTGAAATGAGTACCTTTTATCAACGAACGCGTCTCCGGCCAAAAGGGAAAACATTTTACCGGTGTAGTCAGAATTTCTACGCGCAACATTATCATACCAACGGTTGCTGAACGAACCAGACAAAGCGGGCCTGTCCAAGAAAACTATACAAGTTACAACTGAATGCGGAATACAATTCCTTCACTCCAAATTCCGAGGCCGCGTACACAACTGACTTAAAGCACGTAAATGTGCCAAGCGCGGTCTGCTTTCGGGGCAGCTTGCAATGGCCACGTTAACGGTCCCGCTTACACTAGCCCAAACATGGCCGCAAACCACGCAGACGCATCCGGCATGCTCCGCGTCGCCATTAAGCTTCTCGACTGCATGAAGATTTTATTTGTACACATAACGATACAGAAAGCCTGCTACAATCCGCTGCCGACCCTGACTGCAAGAATTCGGGAAGGGCGCCAAGGCGCCCCCGCCGGAAGCCTGCACCATGACGTCAGAGGAGGCCGTTGAGGCGCCGGCCGCCATCTTGGGAAGAAACGTCGGCACCCGCCAAATTCCGCGAGGCCTAGCCAATTCCGCGAGGCATAGAAGTGCGCCGCATAAACACGTACAAGAAAGCCCTCGCGATCGACGGGCCACATGACAATGGAAATAGGCACCTGTGAAAGCGCACTCGCTGTCAAGGCCGCAGCAGTGCGGGGTCCTACGCCTAGGCCTAATCGCCATTCCGCGCCCAAATTTGCGCCTTTGTGTCCATTGTCCTACCCTTCACCAATACCTTCCTACAAACCATTATACCAATTTACGATGACGGCAAATAGCTGCCACAAGGCAAAGCAATAGCTCTAGTAAACGCTGCAACTATCAGAGCTAAGCCCCTCGGTGATATTCACCTTCCTCAAAGAACCGCCATAACGGCCGAAATAGCCACACTTAGCGAACAAAGGTATCGAATGCACTTACGTGCTCTTAAACAGAAATCGCATGCCACATGAACTTGGAAGCTAAGCACACAAGGCAAATACGTCGTCACAAGTACAAGCCACGTCTAACCGGCAAAAAAAAAAAAAAAAGTTACTCACCGCCATTTTGGCTGTTTGGGCTTGGCTGGCGTGATCGGCAAATCGAACCTCAACGAAGTATTTCAGTCAGCTAGAATGCGGCTACTTCATGAGACGGCACATCTTTGCAGGAAAGAGCTATTCTGACAGGCGTTAGATACACATTTACGGCCTTTGTTAGACGCTGTGCAATTCGAGCTTCAGCACGAGCGTCCTACCCGAGCGGCGGTCGAACAGCAACTGGCGCCGAGGCGGTCACTGCGCGTAGAAAACTCCCCGTACGTTAGGGAATGTCCCTGGTCATACGAGGACAACCAAGGGAAGTTCCGGTAGGACGTTGATGAACAAGGATTAAGAGTTGTTTTCATCACAGCGATGCTGAAAATAAGTGTATTACGATAAAATGTTACATAAGCAATAGAGTTATCGCTCAACAACAGTACACACAAGCGCTGCTCAACGCCTGTCTTGGTATGAACGCAGAATTGGAAAGTCCCTGAAGTGGTCGCTTGATATCGAGGAAGTCCCTAAGCGTAGGGATTTCTAGAATATTCTCGAATCGAATGACGTTGCACGGATTTCCGAGGCGCTGGCTTTGCTTTAGCAAACGGCCCGACGAGTGTAAGCCAGGGTGCGATACACCACTGTGTAATCGCAATAAACGACACGATGCAAGGCCACCACACACCGTCGGTCAGTTCCCAGCAATGTAAGCTTACTTTTCGCGAACTACGCCAGCTGTGAACATTGGGTCAGGCAAAACAAGCTGCTTTTGGTGGCTTGTTTTTCTTCCCACGACACGTTGCCATATGGGGCGCACTTCGCCCCGTGTGGCACAGCACGGTTACTTTTCAACAGTACGCGTGAATACAAGGCAAGCTTCCTACATGTACGACTCTCGGCGATTCCGGCAGATGCGTGCACAGTGTTATATAGTGGATAATACTGTGCGCATCCCTGCCCGTAAGAATGACGTGTGAGACAAAGACACGGAGGTCTACACCCGTTTTTTTACTTTTACTTTTGGCCTGCAACAGGCGTGGCAGCATGGCGTAGGCATACGTGTGTAAGTACAGGCGCAGGCGTCAACACTCAGTGTGGAACGTAATGCTGACGCGAAAAAAAAATGTGTGAAATACAATGCCTCGTGTGTCTCAATGCGCTCCAATGTAGTACGTATAAGTATGCGCTTGGAAACACGTGCAGTTGCTCAGCCTACAACGCAGGCAGCTGGGACGTGTTTTATGAAGCCTTATATCGAGACACTCATTCTCAGACACGCGCTATATCGCTGGCAATTATGTCTATTGTTAAATTGTGTTCCCTCCACTATATTAAGTTCGTTCCCGCCGTCTAACTGCACCGTCCAAACTAACACGCTTTTATTCCCGCGTAAAGCATGTGCATCAGGGAGCGACAAACATCCGCGTTTTGACAATACAGGGCATTTTGTTGAAAAACGATGCAAGTTGCCTCTAAAGGCTATAATGTAGAACACTCAGTACGCTTCCAACGCTGCGGCGGACATTTTTTGCCCGATCCTCTGCCGGCTTCCCGCCCGTTCGCCATTTCCATGCTCTTGCCTGTTTTTTTTTTTTTTTTCATTTCAGCCCCGAGCATTCCCCAGACTTTGAAACCGGTTTTGCTTCCTGGGTACTTGTCGCTTCTAGCCCTCTGCAGCACGGCTGGGGAAAGCTGAGAAAACGAGTAGGGGACTTAGGGAAAGGAGGGCGCCAAAACGACCGGAGTGGCGCTGGTGCTTCTGCGTTTCGGCACCGGTTTTTTTCCATGCCACCACGCACGGACCAAACAAACAACAGAAAAGGCACGAAAGAATCGTGTGCTAAAAAAAAAAAAAAGGCTGCAGCATGCGCGCCTCGTCGTACGTCAGAACTACCACGAAGCGTGTTGCCTAGCGTTTCTATTAATAGCACGAAAAACTTCGAGGGTGTATGAAAATCAAGACATACGCAGCGGCCACGTTGTGGTCGCAGCATGCTAACGAGACGTTAACCGAGCGAAACGCAATAACGAAAAATAAAACGCGCAGTTCAATGATTTGCAATTCAGGGACGGTTGAGAAACGGACGATTCGAGTTGGCGTTCAACGCAGGGGAAGTATTATTTATGTCATACATACATCAGAAGCCTACACGGCTGCACTGCTTCAGTCAGGTTGTTACGGAACAAGATACGAAAACGTCTAGCGTGATCGTGAAACCTGCAGCATGCTTGCCCTGCGTCGAGTGTAGGGGAACGCACTGTGATGTTCAGTAGCGGAATCCCTACCGCGGTTTTTTTTTTCCTGCATCATATGGGATTGATTTTTACCTGTTTGAACTATGGATACATCCACAACAGGGGTTTGCAGGAACCCTGGTGCAAAATATACGACAAACATTCGTGGAACACTGCAACAACGGAGAAAATGGCACGAAAAGGTACGCGGCGCCACCGTATCCGGTTCTCTGGTCTCCCTTTTGATTCTTGAAAACTGCTGCACCTGTAAGTCGTCAACTTCTCAGTGAACAAAATACCCGCAAGTGCACACACTTATGAACCATACGTAGAACCAGCTTTGATGCACGGTGTGCTAACATTGGCACTGAACACGAAAGTCTCGGTGCATAAACTGACATTCGGTGTACGGCCCGCACCAAAAACGAGGCATGCATGTCGTGCTGAACGTCACTGCACGACGAGAGTTGGGGCAAGCCTTCCACAACGAGTTCGCATATTGTACGCGCACAGGCTCTTTAACCATATGCGCCGTCGGGTATTAGTCTCTACGCGCCATGTCAGAATTTAGCGAACCGCCAAAGCACCTTCAAAACACTGCAAGATCGCAGAGGTGGCCGATGGGCACGTATGATGGCGAGTGCAATAGCCGATGCGCAGGCTGGAGACATCTTCGTGCTTTTCGACCATTTTCACTACTCCAGCATCCCTCCAGTTCTCCAATAAAACAGCGAGTAGGGCAACGCATTCGAAGCCGCCGGGGAAAAAGGAAGAATCTCGCTGCGATAATTTGCTAGCATCACTAGCGGCGCTCCGCACCGTATGACCGAGTAAAATTAACGCTCCAGTCAGTCATCAATTGCCTATGTTTCACTTGCAGATCTGGCTACAATACTGTACTACCTAAAATTATGCACTAATGCACAGTGTGCTTCCTGGCTACAGCTTATTTGACTCAAGTGCTCTCGGGATGTCAAATTCCTACCAAGCTTTTATCAGCTTTCTACTTACCTCAATGTTTTGCACAAGGAGGCAAACTTTTTTATGGACAACGTGCATCGCACACCAATCAGATTTCATGCCGCTATAGTAAAGATTGTGCTAGCTCTACAAACTACCTTCACGGGAGTGTATTCACAAAAGCAGGCACGTCCAAAAAGCAGGTGAACAAATTTTGCCTTTGTCAACTGCAGCTCTGCTGGCATCAAGGCACAGAGGAAACAAGACCTTGGCAAACAAAGCAGTCAAGCACAAAGAACACAAACACTTTCAATTTTTATTCACAGTTTTGTAGACTGAATAAAGCCATCCCAGAGCTTTCTTGAAATAGTTACACCTTTCATCAGCTACAGTGTGTTTCAAGGAGACAACGGCAGAATAAACAGAGGCAGCCAGAAACGTTGTCCAAGCGACTGTTGCACTCTCTCCTTGCCTGCATGGCTACAGAACAAACAAGGGGTGGGAAAGGGAGGTGCAGACAGGAGGCTTTGATGCCAGGGAACAACACAAAACTGGAGCCAGCACCGCAACAGACCAGCTCAGACAGTTGTTACGGTCAGCCACGCACACAGTGGAAGGTTGGGAAAACACAAGAAACACAACAAATGACGACGTACACGCACGAGTCCCAGACTATGCCAAAACACTGCACTTAGCCGGTGGCCACTGAGGCCACTGCTAGACATAGGCCCAAGCAAACAAAGGGGGCAGCAAGCACCCTGCTAGGCCTGGAGCCTAGCACGAGCTAGGGTCATGGTGCCACGCAGCATAGACTGGGTCTCCTCTCCAAAACAGCGTAATATGTACACTTCCTGCGCACTCTGGGGCAAATAAGAAGCTGGGTAAGTTCCTCAAAAGACAATAATAAATAAAAGCACTAATGGCTGGAAGTGCTCTGCCCTGGCAGTTGATGAGCCATCTAAGAAATGTGGCCACCCTTCCAAGCGCAACCTTTGTTTCAACATACCCACATACCCCCCCCCCCCCCCCCCCCCCCCCGTCTGGACAGACAACAAGGGCAAGAACAGAACAATCTTTCTTTATTATTTTTGCTATTGTAGTTACAGTTCCCCTTGGAACCCTTAACATGCATCTAAAATTGAAAATGCCACAGAAGTACAAGATAAAAGCACTAAGTATGCAGATTTTATATGTATATATATATATATAATGTCTGTGTTTTTATATATATATATATATATAGAGAGAGAGATTTATTACACACCTTGAAGGATGAGACAGACTGAAACATTTTGTCATGTCTAAACTGGGCATAACTGCACGGCAAAGACAACCTTCACTTTGGCTAGCCTCAACCTAACACCCACTGGTGCCAGCTTCAGTCTGGACAGAACAAAATATACTCAGTACTCTGGTCAAGACATGGACAACAAGCAGTTGGCTGCTTTGTCCAGCTGCAGCAAAGTAAAAGTTGCACAGAATAAAAGCTGTCCGCTAAGCGCCGTTTAACAAAACAATTGAAACAAAGTTTTAGAGTTTACAACACTGCTCTCCTTGACATCTTTGCTGTTTCCAGCTGCATCAAGAGCAGCAACTAAGACTGCACTGGTTTGCTTAAAACGAAGAAACACTGGTAAAAACAAAGGCAGCTCAGGGCACCCTCAGAGGAAGGGGCCTCATGTGCTGAAGCAGTTGCAACAACATAGAAGAGGCAGGGAGCTCTTGAAGCATCGTCATCTGCAGCTGCAGTCCATTTTGCTCTAAACCAGTCATGGTTCAGTGGCAGTGCCTGCATCAATCCTGGGAAGAATGAGCTTGGGTGCCTGGCAGTTTTCTTCAGCAGAGCGTCACACCTGCATAGGCCACCAGAGTGCATAGAAAGTGGCCCGTTTAGACACCTAGGAAGGAGGCCGGCCCAACATGGACCGCTCTGACAAATCTCATGTGGCAACCAAGACTGCACAAACATGCTGTGAAATCAAGCAAATAGCCCGGAAAAACTTGTGCTCACACACGAGTGCTAATTTACAACCAAAACATAACTCTGTGCTTGAACACATTGTGTGTCCTATGAACCCCGCCCATGAGATGGGGGTCACAGGACCCACAGCTACAACTGCCCTGCCCTAGTAGAACATGGGACTGTCAACATTGCCACGGTCAATTTTACTGTCATTTAGTTGTCCATCCAAAGATAAGCGAGATGCTTTGCAGCATGCAGCAAGCAAAGACAGTTTACCAGTAGGAAGGTCAATGCTGTATTATGACAGGTCTACTGGGAAACTTGTACTGACCACCACTGCCATTTATCAGGCTTGCCCAATGCCAGTCCTTATCCAACATGTTTTTCTCACGTTGAATGAGAGCTGGTAAAGCTGTTGCTCTACAAGGTGGTGCCCACCCTTAGGTTGGTTGAAGATTGGAGGCAGAGAAAAAAAAAAAAAAGGCAGTTCGAAGGTAGGATCAGTCGGGGCTCCAAGTCAACGGGTGCTGGCAGAGAACTAACCCGCACTATGCAATACACAGTGTAATCATTCAATTTTAGACTGCTGGTTCGTGCACTCGCATGTCACACAGGGAGTGCGCTGTGTGGCCTGTCTAGTACCTCATTATTTTGAGATCTTTTATTTGTAACGAAACGTTCGTACACATGGACCACCCCTTCGGTCTTTCCCTACGACTGCTAATTCATGATCGATTTTCTTTCATGCAGTTTTGGTTTCACCAACTGAATGATGGCTGTGATGCCAAAGGTGGGTCTACGTCACGTGAGACAAAAAAAAGACACCTCCCCTACACACATGCACACCACCCTGCAATATAGCCATTGACAGGTCGCTCTAATCCACTACGATGCTTACGCCAGCCTGCTTCAAAACCCAGAGAGAAAGAGAGGGGGAAAGGCAGGGATGTTAACCAGAAAGGTTTCCGGTTGGTATGCCAAAACCCAGAGTGGCAACAAATGATATACCAGTGATTATACTGCAGTTTGTTCATGCCTCACGTGGCCTACACCTACCTTTGACATCACAGCCATGTTTCAGACGTTGAAACCAGAAAAGCACGAGAAAAGAATTTCAATTTACAGATTATTTAGTGGTCAGAGGCAAATACCAAATACCATGCTGGCCCATGTATTCTAATGTCTTATGCAACATTACAGGAAGGAAACATGCAATTAAAATTAGGTGTCTATATTCTTTTGGTTTGAAATGATTCGAAGTGATGCCTTGGTCCAGTCAACATCACGCAATTGCATTTGCACTGGTGCTTGCTTGGTCTGTGCAATACAAATAGAGGTCTGGCACTGTCTGAGCCACACTCTTGAATCAAGTCAGCTCAGCGAGACACAGTAGCGCTGCCATCTGCCAAAAAGGGACGAGACTAGTACCTAGAGAAGCAATGCCATGGTAATGTAGCTCTGCGAACTGAGCGGCTCGAGTAAAAATTCCACATCACCTGCTCATTATGACCAAAGTCATGCGAGCTACTTTTCATTTGAATGTACAAAACATGAGTAGCAGCAATGCAAAGCAACATAGCTACTGCTCACTGAGTTACTATTGTCACCTCTTCTCAGCTGACAACACTCAGCATAGCTTGCTGAGTATGCAAGATGGCCAAGGTCCACCGTTTCTAGCTTGAAAACTAGGTAAGTACTACCTGTGCTAAAATTGGCTACTGTATAATCTGTATAATCTCATGTAAGGGCCGCACCCCAGTTTTGAACTAGATAACCGAGGAAAAAACATTCAAGAATTTATTTACACAGTGTGCTTAGCTAGATGCAACCAGCTTTCTTTGGCATCAGCGCCTCATTTCCTGTGAGTTTCTTTGTTGCTCCTCCTTTGGTGGTTCAAGCCACAATAGGCCTGGGCAGCTCCACTTGTGTGTGCGGAGGGTTTGCAAACATCTGAACACCGACGCTGACCGAGCAAAAGACAAAATAAAGGCTTTTCAAATCCCTGCATACGGCCGCAATTATTTTATCTTGTATGCGAATAACTACAAAAAAAAAATCATGTATGGGCCGCACCTTCAAAATTCACACCCTAATTAAACAATTTGCGGCCCTTACATGAGTTTATACGGTAGGCAGCATGACCGGTTTCTTTTTGAACAGTGTTGAAAAGCCACGAATAATTTTACCTTTTAATTTTTTTTCATGAAGACAAACGAGTTTCAGTATTGCTGACAAAGAAACATAATGTCAGAACATTTAGCAGCATATGTCAGAGTCGAGCACTTCCTTTTCCTCGTTTTCGCTAACTTCACAGGATACACTATCTGCATGACTCGTGTGGCCAAAAATAAAACATAGATGCTACATTTTCCCTTCTGTGACTTTCCTTATTATTCTTTAAGAATAATAAAGAAAGTTGATGAAAGAAGAATGAAATGGAATCACTTTATCACCAAGATCCTTTACATCCCACAGCCACAAAGAACTAATGAAACCTTCAGTGGCCAATTATACTCCTCACACCTTTTCACTCTTACAACGTTGATGAAAAAGGCAAAAACCATTGATCACTTCAGTGGCCAGAGCAAGCAACTGATGACTGCTGCTGCATCAAGTGAGAGCAAGTTACTTCACTTGAATTTAGAAGTAGCTACTGGCACCGATTATGCTCCACATCACCCTTAGTTCCTGCCTAGTATTTAAAGGAATACCACCCTGGCAAAAAAACTGATAGAAATTTCTACAAGTCTCTTAAAAATATGTATAGGTCGTACAGGTCCTTCTATTAGTCTGATTTATATTCCTACCTGACCCATAGAACTCTGTACCAGACTGGTAGGGAGCAGATAGATCTCACTGTGCCATGTGCAAGACCTGATAGGATGATGTATCAGTCTTTTACAGAAAACAGAGATCCTCATACAACATATAGAATTCCAACTGACACACTAATAAAGCCCGGTAGAATATTACAGAAGAGGGCAAATACGGGCTGGTTGGTACATGTTTCACGAATTGGAAAAGCGCTGGTGTAAATTCCTAGTCAAAGTTTGCTTCAGTTTCGTGTCTTTCAGGAGTGCAGAGATATTTTGCATTTTTTTTCTCCACCTGTTCTGTGGTTGATGTTGATTGCTTTTTGTAGTTTGCTTATAGCAGTTTTCTTTTATTGCCTGCTACTCTGGGCTCAAGCTTTTACTGTTTAATGCGAAAATATTATTCCTGTTTTAAATGTGATCACCCTTCTGCTATTCCTGTTGTGTTCTTGACGAGAAGGTATGTGTTCATTTACAGTGAATTTCTAGTCAGTGGCTCCTTTCGTTTGTTTTATGGTTTACAACTTGCAGGATATGCAGTGTTTTGAAATACTTTCTGTCACTCCTCCTGTTGGTGTGGTTGATTTTTATTGGGTTAATACTTTCTTCACAGCATTTTTTTTTGTTTCCTGCAGGACAAGGCAGGTGTGAATACAATGTGGGTTTCATTGTTATTCAATGTAAAAACCTTTGCTGTTTTAAATGTGATCAATTTATTAGTCGTTTCTGAACTGCTTGGTACATTTATTTTGTTGTGTAGATTTTTATTATGCATTCCTTCACAAATTGTTTGCTTCATCATTTGAATTATATTGACTGCCTTTTGTGATAATACAGAAAGATTGTTTTTTACTTATTTTCTTGGCTGTCGAGAAAGCTTGTTTCTCCTCGATGCACATACTACACCTATACAACACATATAGGTACTGATAGGCGCCATAGATCTGGTACACTAATACGAATACTCTAATACACTGACAGACTTATATACGCAGAATAACGCTGATACATCCAGAATAGAACTAAAAGGAATTTTATCAGTGTATTAGTTGTATCGTTTCATAATGCAATAGACAGAACTGATAGGATTCTTAACAGTTTATCCTATCAGAATTTTTGCTAGGGCAATGTGAATTCAGACTGTGGCTGTATGTTGAAGAATAGGCTGCATGAAATACTACTGGGGCATTCGGTCTTTTTCGAATTACCGTATATGCTCATGTAAGGGCTGCACCCCCAGCATTGCACCTGTTAATTCGAAGGGGGGGGGGAACAGCCAAAAGAACTGCTTCATGTGTGCATAATTTTTCCCACATGGAACGTTACGCTGGAGACTGATAGACGATAACTACCTGCCACATTCACGCGTCGTAACACACATCGGACTCCGCCTGAAACTATAAACATGGAGTGCCTCAGCGCTGCTACTTGTCTTGTGTGCTCGGTGTTGCACCAGAAAGGACAAAACGTTATGCAGCGCGAAAAAGTAGAATGGGGGAAATCCATACTAGCCGTGCGATTCCTTGTGGTGAAATGCGCCGTAACAGTGGGTCGTTTGCCCAGCGTCGCTAGGCCTAGCGTGCCATGCACTGAAGCCACAATGAAAGTGCTGTGAATCTAGTTGCAGTTTACTATAAAAGGTCAAACCTTGTTACCAGTTTAACAAGCCACCGTGGTGGCTCAGTGGTTACGGTCAGCTGCTGACCCGAAAGACGCGGGTTCGATCCCAGCCGAGGTGGATGAATTTCGAAGGAGGCAAAATTCTCAAGGCCCGCGTACTGTGCGATATCAGTGCACGTTAAAGAACCTCAGCTGGTCAAAATTATTACGGAGACCTCCACTACGGCCTCCCTCATAGCCTGAGTCGCTTTGGAACGTTAAGCCCCTATAAATCCTACAAACTTTACAAAATAACCTCACATTAAAATAAACGTATAATTGATTTCTGCAAGCTGGCCCTCGACAGTAAAGTGCGTGGAAAAGCAGACAAGATGAACACCACCTCACACCGACGGCCGTGGGTCGCATGCATGGTGCGCCACTCTGAACAGTCGGCCAAGACATCGTAACTGTCAGTCGAGCGCCAGTAAACTGATCTAGCAAGCTGTTTTACTTTGTGGTCAATTTGCGCCGGCCGTCAGGCATGCACCCTACCATCCATACTTTCAATGCATTACGTATCTGAAGGACTCGGTGGGACAGCACTAATTCATCATAAAGATGCGGGTTGCAGCACAAAAAAGACGCATAATCAGAGCTCCACTGTCCAAAAAATAGTAAACGAAAATGTCAGGCCTGTGTAAAGGCGGCATCTTGTCAAAACCGTGGGAAAAAAGTGCAGCCTTTACACAGGTATATACAGTATGTTTACATACAGCAAAAATGCAGGAAACCTTTGATGACTCCAATGGCACTTGTGTAACATGAGAAATGTAATTCAATCATGCTCGCTTGAGTATGTTGGCTAAGGGGAGACGCGGCTTTTAAAATGACAAAAAATTACGAAAATTTAGATTTTGCAAAAATGGTATATTTGAATACACTCTAAAGTTCCTGCCTAAAAAGTTTCAAGGTTTAAAATGACCTTTAACTACTAAATGAATTATATTTTGCGCCTACGAAGCTCGGAAATGGCGATTTCGGAGCGAAATGCGGCAGTAGTTCGCACCCGTCGCTTCCCATGACTGCGTCCCCAATGGCCGCCATCTTGGTTTTGTCTGAAAGCTAGGCCCCTTCCCCATTACAGTAAAACCTCGTTACTCAAAGTCATTGACACCGTGAAAAATATTTGAATTAACTAAGTTTTCGAATTAACCAACCATAGCAAAAAAAATGCACCCAGGTAAAAAATTTCATTTGGGAACGTGGTACCTTCACTGGACGAGCTTTGCAATTACTACCATATATTGCCACGTAAAAGTCGAATGTCCAACTCGCAGCCCTCGACGGCAAAAAAAAACAAAAAAACTCCAAATATACGTCGACATCTGCCGTTCAATGTGGTTCGTCCTGTCGCTGCATTTTGTTTTGTAGTTTCCCATGGGATGGCATTGCGGCGCTCGTGGACTGAAACCAACAAACGTGTAACGCGTAATGATGCAATCACAAGGACAGCAGTCCGAAGCCAGTGGAGATTAAAAGCCAAAAAGTGGCACCCCACCCTGCCTCTACACTCACGTGCGGCCTGACTGACAAGCGGCATACTGAACTGCAAACGGTCCTGTAGTGTCCGATTCCAGCGCGACGCATGCCCTGGAGATTATCGGAATCGGAAGTTTGCCCTCGCGCTACCTGCTGCTCGTCCGGGAAAGCGACCGCAAGCACGAATGAGCTGGGTAAAAGGTGCGCAATTCGCATTTTCGTTGGTGGAACCGATTTGCATACGAATTAATGGCATTTTTTGACGCAGGAAGCCTCATGAATTCTACTAGGACCGGGCATTGGTACGGGGCATGTCCTACCTGGCACACGTCCAAAACTACTTTAGACCATGCAAATAGGTCGGCTCTGCACATAGATAGACCTTAAACTTTAGGTTGGTCACTATTTTGAAGAAAGGTCAACCTAACCCTCTACCCACAGCACAAGCACGTGTCACATCGCGAGACACGCACTGACACTGTTCGGGGTGGGAGGTGCTTCAATGACCTGCCAGGATGGGGAGAAGGGACGAGCACCACTGCCTCCAGTCCGGCCATGCCTTGACGAAGTGCCAAGAGCACGTGACCAATGTTACTTTGAAACTGGTATCCATGCATGTGTTGCAGTGAAGCACATCTCCTCCACTGCAGGCGTGTGCTTTGGCTGTCCGCAAGCCATGCTAGATTAATTTTTATGCTGAGAGTACGGGGCTGGGGTGCTTTGCATGTCGAGCGTCGGCCTTACTAATCGGCATCGCTCTGCAGCGCTGCCGTGCGGCGCCGAGGGGCTGTCACTTCATCGGTCTGCAGCGAAATCAGGATCAGACATCCTCGCATAGCACCTCAGATCTTTGAATTAACTGGGCTGTTGCACGCCGCTGCTTCGAATTATCCGGTCAAATTAACATTAGAAATTGCGGGAACCCAGAAATTCTTCGAATTATATTCAGGATTTCAGATTATTGAGGTTTTACTGTACCTGGTACTACTCACTACTGTGAAATATTTTTGGAACGTCCACATTCCGCCGTTTTTTGAGGCCTCTGCAACGACCTTCGAATAGCAGGCACGTGCACTTCAAATGCGATTTTCTCAGCTTCATATTTTTGCCAACATAACTAGCGCCACGAAAGTTTTTATGGTTCAATTTCAATTATCTTACACCATTGAATTCAGAAAGACTGACACTGTGAAGCTATGCTCTTTTTGTTTGGCAGAGTCAAACATTTCAAATTTTGTGAACTATAAAGTCACATAACTATGCTTCATAATTGTGCTGCTTGGACAAAATTTAACAATTTTATAGGATGATGTACTGCAACAATAGCATAGCTCCAGATGGCAAGTCTTTGGCTACAGCCCCATTTCAATCAAAACCAAAAAATGTAGAAAGAAAGTGTCTTAACGGCCCATAAGACTTTAATAATTGGGCTTCAGTTTTCCTGTAACATGAGAACTAATTGAGATGTACTGAAACTAATTATATTTTCAAAAACAGGAAGTCAAAACACATATACATACCTAATTTCATTACAATATATCTTAAATAATAAAAATGTTCATTTCAAAACCCGCATCTCCCCTTTACCAGCAGCCCATGCTGCTACCTTGGCCAACATGAACAAGATGAGCCAACTACACTAGTAAGCAAACACCACCCAAAACATGACAATAAGGATTTCTGTAATGAAATCATGGATGAAGCCAAATACAAATAGCCTCACTGAATGTGGTCTACAGATGCAGAACTCTAGTTGCTGAAAGAAAATGGACAACATTAAATATTGTTTTCGTTGTACACTTAACTTCAGTAAAGTGGCAATGGGGGTGAAGCCACATTCGTAAGAAAGGGCTAGGGGAAATATTGGTACAAAGCTGAACGTAACAGGAGCTGCTGGTGTTAACAGCAGAAAAAAGTTCTGTGGCTGGAAACTTATGCTTTCACAGGCTGCCAAAAGCAATCTGATTGTGTGTGCAATGACTACATGGCATTGCCATCTGCCCTGGAAGCTAGCTACCCCCCACCAGTACCCTGCCCTGAGAGTGATTGCACAGGTTCCAATTTGTTGCACCAATGGCCTTGTTAGTACTAGCAGCAGCATCCAGGTCATAGTTGCTCGGAGTTCATCTGCTCCCAGGTGTACACAACATGCAATATGTTTGCTGTTACCACCTGGCTACCCTTCACCCTGTAGGCATGAACAACTGTATTGATTATCATAATATAGGTCCCTGCTCGCTGGCATTTTGCACACTGTGGCATACCTTGAGTTGAAGATGAAAAATGGCTTATCATACTAAAAGTGGCACCCTTGATGCCCTACTTTCAGATAAGATGTCCCGCTGCACAGGTGCGCTACTACACGGTACAGTCTTTGTCAAAAGTATGCAACTGAAGAGGTCTCCCTCTGAGCCCTGTAGCGCAGCTGCTCTAGCATATTCAGGGGCCCTAACCTAGCAAAAGTGGGCGGAACTTAAGTCCTCAACACTCCAAGACTTAGGACCATAAAATGCGCTGAAAGAGCCCATGGCTTGGAAGCAAATCCCTTGGGCTGTATATTTTTGATAAAAACTGTACCTATGGCACGCTGGGAAACAGCGAAGTACGGTACAGTGCAGTCAACCACTTGGCTTGCAATAGAGACAAGTTGCCACACTCCTTTGTGAATAAAAAGCACACAGCTGAATGCCGACCACACTCTTGACAAGCCATAGTGCGTTTAGTGTTTGTGTCTTGTTTATGCCACACCGTAAGCCCTGCAATGTTTCCTATACAGCCTTTCTATAGCATCACCCCAGCAAATTCGGCAGCTTTAACACTGGCATGAAAGCACTGCAAGAACCAAACAAAAAATAAGGAGTTGCGAATAGCTCTTCTGTGGTATGAAATGGGCCGGCAATCATGTCTTAACTCAAGAAGGGAATCGGTTTAGATGCCTGTCTGCACCTGCAAACAAGCTAATATGTTTTTGAAGCACAGCAGGTGTCAGAACCTTCCTATTTTATACTTGAAGTGGCACACTTATATGAGTACGAATGAAGCTGCCCTTGGCTGAACAGTGGACAAACAAGGCACAGAAGGGCATGTGAGGCAGCACGCACATCTAGAGCAACCATGGAAGTTCACTAAAGCTCAAGTACAACTAAAAGCACATCATTCTATTGGCTTCACGAGATGTCAAGCACATGCCATGAAGACACAAATGAAGCCAGAACACAAACCACTGTGAATGAATTACTTCTCGCACTCCCCTCCTTCCCGTTTTCACTACACTTGGCAGACGACCAAGATGTTGTAAGCAAGACCTGACATTAAGGGCTGTCACTGCTCTGCATTACTGGTCACAGCATTGTTAATCCTCTGAGGACTAGAATCAGTGGTGGTGGGCTCACTTGCAAATGGGTGGGGGGGCTACTGGCTCCGGTTCTGCCACTCTGAAGCGGCCTTTTCTTTGTCCTCCTTCTCCTTGCGGTGCTTCTTCTTTTTGAGGAACGAGGGTGTCCGCAGTCCCCCCTTCTTCTTCTTTTTGTCTTTCTTGGGCGACTCGCCCTCGACGTCCTTCACTGGCGAGCTCTGCTGAGAGGACCACATGCCACAGGCATGCCTATTAGTGCCAATCCTGGGCACACATTTCCATATATTCAGCTAAGTGTACCACCGCTTTACAGAGTTTTAGAATTTGAGGCGCATGCTATTTTTCCACACGTGCACCCTAACCTGCTTTGCGCTGGGACAACATGGCGGGGGACGCATGCCTCAGCCCTCATTTGTTGTTGCTGCTACAATGTCTCATGTTCATGGCAAATCAAAGGCACACAAAGTTTTTGAAGGAACCAAGTTGCGCTATAAAAAAAAAAAAAAAGACAGCCACAGGAAAAAGCCAAGGAGACAGAAAGAGCGCAAACTATCAACTGAGTTTATTTGTGTGAAAGTGCCTTATATAGTCAGAATCACAGCAAAAGAACAAGGGGAATGAGAGAGGGGGGTACAGCCAATCAACTCCTGGTCAACAACAGGTGCGCAGAAAAAAGTTTTCCTTATTATACAGTTTGACAGAAGTGTTGCTTACACATTTATCACAGTTTTCTTTTATGTGATAGGCCTCCAAAAGCTCCCGCACTATTTTATTTTTACTTCTTCCTAGAATTTTAATCTGCTTAAGCAGAGGCTCGCATCCACTGCAAGCAAGGCAATGAGCAGGCAAGTTTGCTCCTTCTTTATTCCGAATGGATCGGGCATGTTCCCCTGCGCGTTCATTCATGCATCGGCCTGTTTGGCCCACGTAGGCGCCTCCACACTTGAGTGGGATTTCATACACTACTCCAGTGGCACATTTCACATACTTTTCGGCATGTTTTATGTCGCATACCAAGGAGCTAGAGGCAGCGGATGCGACATAAAACATGCCGAAAAGTATGTGAAATGTGCCACTGGAGTAGTGTATGAAATCCCACTCAAGTGTGGAGGCGCCTACGTGGGCCAAACAGGCCGATGCATGAATGAACGCGCAGGGGAACATGCCCGATCCATTCGGAATAAAGAAGGAGCAAACTTGCCTGCTCATCGCCTTGCTTGCAGTGGATGCGAGCCTCTGCTTAAACAGATTAAAATTCTAGGAAGAAGTAAAAATAAAATAGCGCGGGAGCTTTTGGAGGCCTAGCACATAAAAGAAAACGGTGATAAATGTGTAAGCGACACTTCTGTCAAACTGTATAATAAGGAACTGTATAATAAGGAAAACTATTTTCTGCGCACCTGTTGTTGACCAGGAGTTGATTGGCTGTACCCCCCTCTCTCACTCCCCTTGCTCTTTTGCTGTGATTCTGACTATATAAGGCACTTTCACACAAATAAACTCAGTTGATAGTTTGCGCTCTTTCTGTCTCCTTGGCTTTTTCCTGTGGCTGTTTTTTTTTTTTTTTTATAGCGCAACTTGGTTCCTTCAAAGCAATGCACCAACTCGCCCAACAAGAAGTTCTTCTAAACAAAGTTTTTGCTTTGTTAAGATGTCGGAATGACAAAATTTTATCGATAAAATGTGCTAAATTTTCAGACTGCTTCCGGTTTTAGAGCACTGCTAGGCTTAGCGAATATGCATCGTTTGGTCATAGACAAGATAAGACGCCAACAAGCACGAGAGGTTTAAAAGCATCAATGTTTTTGGTCCAAAAAAAGGGGCTACAAAGTATTGATGCTCCAAAATTTTAATGCTTTTTGTTAGTGATTTTTATTAACGTAAAGAGAAACAAAATGGAAATAAAGAACTAGACGCTCAACCAATCAGAAAGGCAGTGCTAATCTGGCTGTCACCTCATTTCTTCTGCCGAAAATCGCCGCTCTGTTTTGGCGCCATTGGGTCAAAACAAGCATTTCTGGAGAAGACTAAAATATCAAGTATTCTCCAGGCATGTCCCAAGGAACCCATGTAAACCACCTTGATATACTCCTGTAACTTGAGAACTAGTGGGCATAGCTCCATGAAACTTGGTAGTTCTTCAAATGTTTGTGCTACAAGCTTACCCTGAAGATTTCATCCAGACATCTCGAGAAGTAAAAAAGTTGATGCTCAAGGGTCGCCTCCCCCCCTTATTAAGGGAGGAAGAGGATTTTAGAAGAATTTTTATTAATGAAGTCACAATTACAATACCTTCAGGGAACATGCATTTCTGTGTCAGTAAGACAGCAAGTTGAGCTAGTTGGTACATACTGACAGTGAATAACAGCTGCTTCCTCTGTCCCTTGTCTGTGTTGTTATTCATAGCCAGTTTTTCTTTGTGCTGATTCTATATGCAACATTTAATTTCATGTAAAACAAGTGCTTGTGCACTTATGCAACAGGTCATAAAAGTTCTCTGCTGAGAGTTTTTGAGAAATCTTGCTACAGGGAACTTGCTAAAATGCATGCCATTGGTTTCTCGAAATCAAGAAATGCAATAACTATAAAATTATCATACTGCCCCAGAAGTAGAGTTATAGGGCTTTTAAACTGCCACTTAATAAACAAGAAGAATTTAATACCCCATAACTCAAATTCTATACCCTAACTGCATTCCCTGATGTCAAAAGAAACCAATGGCATGCATTTCAGAGCCCCCCTGTAGCAAAATTTGTTAAAAGCTGTCAACAAAAAATTGCATAACACACTACACAAGTGCACAGGGACTTGTTTTACATGGAATTAAAGGGCATGTTTAGAATTGGTGTGTAAAAATATGTTTCCCCTCAAAATTTCATTGTAAAATTTTCTTTCAAGACCCTCTTCCCCCTTTAATGAAGGGTTAAATGTACAGGTGTGAGCAGTGTTAAATGGAGCAAGCTTAATCACTCTCACTGGACGTAAGCATTACCTATACTCCGTTTCATACATCAGGTGCAACAATGCCAAAGCTAGAGCTCTTGTTTGCGCTGCCTGCATCTGCGACCAAAAAGTAGTGCATTCCTTGTGGTGAGCAAAACATAGTATATGCGTTGCTTGCAGGCAGTAAACTATATGACACATTTGTTGCGAGCTTGATTAAATGCACTCTTATTGCCGACAACACGCTGTCGCTTTCTCGTGCCTCAGACAAACGCGGAGTAACACGCCTACCTTTATTTTCCCGTGCAGACTACTTCTGTACCTTTCACAGCGTCTCACCTGATGTATGAAACGGAGTATAGTGGGAACAGGAGGATAAGGCACAAGCATTCATGGAGGTATCACTGAGAGGGTTGCGCACAAACATATAGTGGCTGGCAATATCCACTAGGACTGGCATGATCGCAGTTGGTGCATGACTGAAAATACTGCAGTGAAACGACAACAGCACAAGAAAGAAAAGGACAACATATGAGCACATGTGCGCATGTGTTGTCCTTTCCTTTCTTGTGCTGTCGTCGTTGCGCCGCAGTATTTTCAGTACACTGCTGTTTCGCTGTCAATACAAATCTCTGCTGCTCAGTCCCATTTACAATGGTTTCTTAGAAAAACTTGGGGGAAAACTAAATACAAAAAGCAAAAATGAACCTCTTTGCTGCTCCGCGATGCTGCTGAAACGTCACCACTCTCAGCTGACCTCAGCTTTTCATCCCCATTCACCGGTGCATCGCCTGCAAAGAGTTTAGGATCACACGAGTGAGTGGGAAACCAGCACTTTTCTCCGGTAAGTTCTTTACATTGCTTCACAGTGTGGTAACCAAAAAGTAATCACGAGCACAATGAAATATAAAATAACAAATGTGTTACTTATACATCACTACTGACTGCATTCACATGCAGAGTCAACAAAAAGGGGTAATATATGATGTCTACACAAAAGGGAAGACAAAAATCTGTCTTGATGTCCGAAAAAATCTACTTAAAGGCTGCTCTAGTGAAAATTAACTCAAATTTCACCAATTTGGCTGCAAAGATAAACTATAATCAAAACATTCCTCAAACCATATTGGGAACGAAAATATGTATGTACAAGCCTTGTGTAGCACCTGTGGAAGTGTTGAGCTCAGAAGGGGTGGGGATAATAGTCCCCGTCACATTCCAGAGATCTGAAACGTTGATAATGCAAAACGAGCAATACTGCATGGCCCAGAGGAAAACCCTGTGAGGTGCCCTTTTGAGATGCAAAAATTTAAAGAGACCTGCCTTTTCAACGGGTGTGACTGTTTCGCTGTATGGATATTCAAGAGCCAAGCATTTTCCATGACATACAGATTCTCGACGTGCTATGGCGGCGCATCTTCCTAGTTCTGTAACTTGCAAAGCCTTTCCAGATTTCATTTTGTCATTAACACAGGACTCAAAGAGGCTAGGGAAAAAAGGCAGCTGGTAAAAAAAACCCTGTTTTCATCTGCGTTCATCTGTGAAGACCATCTTCTTGAAGCCCCCGATCTTGATTACCAAAACTTGACAGCTGCCGCATCACGTGTCTTATAAATACCCTGAAGGTATTTATAAGCTTGTACTAATGGCATAAAAAATACTACAGTCAAGCCCACAGCTGCAGATATAATGAACGCTCGCTTATTATGAACGAGCGCGGTGCTACCGTAAAATATGCATTAGGGCGACGGCAACTAACCTCAGACTCTACGAACAACTTTGGTCGCACCACTCGGCTATAGTGAATGAGAAGGAGCCCTAAACCACCCCTCCCGTAAAGCTGAACTTGCTTCCAGCAAGCACCGATATCGAAGAGAGTCACTCAGCCCCTGCAACGGCTCACCGGAAATAACATGTCGACCCAAAGAGCAACAGAAAGGCGCCATTGAAACAGTAAGTTCTCGCCATCCAAGTGCGCACCGATGAGCTACAAGGTCAATCACTGCGTGCGTGACATAGGTGCAGTGTCGAAAGCCTGCCATCGCCTGCCCAGTTGCCTCCACCTTTTGTGCTGCTAGCTCCCATATGCAGGCAGCGCTAGATTGCGGACAGTGCAGCTGATACATTCAGTGCCACGAGCTACTTTCTTCGCTGCATGGGCCCAGGAACGATAAGTGAATGTGTCTCAGACACACGGGATGAGAAGCATGTAGATTTGTGACTGATGCAAAGCTGGCCACAGGTTTCCTGGGATGACTGTGTTTGTGCGGACATCATCGCAGAACTGCGTACTCTGAAGAGCACTCTCCTACTGCCAAGAATCCGATATGGCCGACTTGACACCAGTTGCCATGGACGCTGCAACCACGATTAGCTGATTAGCTGATGGTTGATAGCAGGGGTCTCGGGTAAGAGAATATGACTGTCCTGGAGAACTTGGAAAGCGCTGCAGTAGGGTCTGCTTTCAAGAAGTAGACACGCATAATGCAGTTTTTAGACTCAAATGCCACTTTAGGCGGACTTCATATTTCTGGCTGTATTATGGAGTGGCCAATTACTACGAATATCAGATAAAATGAATGATATCTGTGCAACTGTCATATTCATTATAAGTGGGCTTGACTGTATTCCAATGTCTAGAAAAATCTTGTTTCACTTCTTTCGGCAATCTCTGATAAAAGGAATGCTGGCCTTAACTGAAAGATTGTGAAATAAATTTTAAAACTGAAAACCAAAGCTCAGCCACAAATCACCATCCAATATCTCTTAGATGAAACAAGTTGTTTGAATAAACAACTGATTAGCATTTCATTATGAATAACCAGTAAACAGACTATGTTCATTGTTTTTACCAAAGCATTTCACCGTGTATCGCATATCCATTACATTAATACAGTATCTGCCCTTGATTAAATTTGGCACCCTTATCATGGCTTAGTAACTTTCTTTGACATCATGTATAGTTTATTTGTTAATAACCTCTCCCCTAACCTTTCCCCGTTGCCTCCAGTGTCCTGCAGGGCAGCATACTTGGTTCCTTTACATACAAATGAACTGGCTAATAAAATATCTTCCAGTGCATGCATTTTTGTGAGTGCTTTGGCTTGGTTTTATGGGGTTTAATGTCCCAAAGTGACTCGGCTATGAGGGACGTCGTAGTGAAGCGCTCCGCAAATTTCGACCACCTGGGGTTCTTTAATGTGCACTGACATCATACAGTACACGGGCCTCCAGCATTTCGCCTTCATCGGAATGCGACCACCATGGCCGGGATTGAACCCACGTCTTTTGGGCTTTTGGGCAGCAGCCGAGTGCTATAACCACTCGGCCACCATGGCGGCTCATTTTCGTGAATGATTACATTATTTAATACCACATTAAAAACTACCAATGATCACCTGGCACTCGTAACAGACCTTAACTTATTCACAGTTAGTGCAACAAATGGCTAATGACTCTAAAGGGCTTATAAAGTTGTGGTCTTGAAGGGGGCTATAAAATGCATGCATTAGAGGTAGAGTAAAGGCTACTAAGCATTCCTGCCGCTGTTGTGATTGGGATTTTCCGGAAGCACACAGACATGTTTCACTGGACCCAAGCAGGCAACCTCCCGCAGCAAGAGAGGGCTCTAGGCAGAACCCCCCCCCCCCCCCCCCCCCCCCCCCCTCGTTTGATTTGGCTGCATTTGCTGCACCAGTTAAAGGAGTGCAGCCTTTTTGCATAACTTTCGAAAAAGTGTGCACCTAATGTTGCAGGAGTTCTTGGCTGGCTTGCACTCTTCTAAGTGGAAATGCAGCTAACTGCAGCAAGATTGGCAGCCCCCATGAGAAGGTGGGGGAACATATCATATTTACTTGCGTAAATAAACTAGCAAACACGATCGCAAAGACAGCAGTTGGAGGCAAATATAGACAAAAGCCGAGAAAACAGCAGCCTCACATGCAGCCTGGCTGACTAGCAGATCACTTAACAGCAAACTGCTCGGTAGTTTCAGATTTTGACGTGCGCTGGAGGTTACCGGTCTCTGTCTGGGAAAGCGGCTGCCAGTGCGAGCGAGCCAGGTAAATGATATGAAATTTGAATGTTTTTTTTTACTAAATCCAATTCACAAACAAATCGAACATCCTTTTTTTTTTCTTTTTACATGAAGCTCTATGTATCCTACTGGGCACGTATCACCCACGGTTTGGGTGAAGCAATGTTGACCCTGTATAAAGGTCAGTCCACAGTTTCCAGCTATAACTTTTGTAAAAAAAAAAGGACTTATATGCAGCAATATATGGTATAGTGTGTGCTATGACCTTTGAATCCCTAAGGAAAGGATGTATTATTATTGTCAGCATTATTGGCTGACTCTAAATTTTCCACTAGTGCTTTGGTGTGTCTCACGAACTCAAGAAAGGGAGGGGGGGGTTGTTATCTAGGCAATTGAGACACGCTGCTGGCTCCAGTGCACTAATCTTGCATTCTCGCCCAAACATGCAGGTAGTGCCCGCCCCTCGCACGCATCAGGTATGATTTTGCTTTAGCTTGGCCTTGGCAGTGACACTTTCCTTAGAGCGGCATAGATGGTGTGGCTTCGGCCCTCCTTGCCACTCACACCATTAGCAGATGCCAATCTTAAAAGCCTGCCTTGCATGCACCCATATGCATACTGGTGGTCTGGCGCATCACGGAGTGTAAAATGTTTGAGAAATTCTTTTTTTTTTAATATAAGCCGGGTAATAAATTGGGGGCGTGCAAATTACATGAGTAAATATGTATGACCTCCATTTTAACCCTTCAAGGTGCTTTACACACAAATTCGTACATAGCAAACTCGCAGCTTCTTCAGAGTATGCTGCATCTAGCAGCGATTTTATTGTTTAAATTGAAGTTAGCATCGTTGTTGTCGCAAATAAGTTGGTTTTATATGCCATATACTGAATGTGGTAAATATTTCCCAAATCAGGGAGCTGGGTACCGCGTTGTCCCACCGTTTTATGCAGACAGATCTTGCAACGAGTATAACATTGACTGTTTTTGCTCAATTTTGAGTGTAATGTGCACCTTCAAAACACTAAGTGATTCTAAAATCCCTTGGGAGCTCCCTTGACAAATCCGGGCGTTTCAATGGTACTATATCTAACCAATCTGAAGCTTTGTACGGAATTTTGCACATCCTTGTAAAAGCTTACCTGCTGGTCTTTTGCACTGGAAAACTTAACAATTTCCCTTTCTTGAGGCCTGACTATACCACAGAAGCGAAAAAATAATCGTTTTCAACTAAAAAAAAAAAAAAAGCCCCTGAAAAGGTTAAGGAAATGATGGAAATTATTTCGTGAGTGGAGGAGGTGGGTTGCTGCATCAGGATTGTGAACCTGATCCAGCCAAGTCTAGCCCCATGAGTGGCACTAATCACGATGTGTATCATGTATGTGCAATATGTTTAACAAAAAAGTTTTACCAGAAAAATGCCTTCCTGGAGCTGGTCGACAGCAATACTTTACCACGATTTGCTGGGTGAAAATTTTTGCACTTCGGGCTGTTCAAGACCATTGATAAAGGTGATACACTGCTAGCAACTATTTGGCAGCAACACAACAGTGAGCAGGTGAAAAGACCTGCATTCGATGATGCATTCTGGAAGTAGCCAGTGTTGAGCTGCTCCTGAATTGCCTGTACTGGCAGTGCACACTCAAGGCCTGCTACACAGAACTGGTACAGCCATATCGATCAGACCCAAGTTTGCTGGTGGGTGTGAAAAACACCCCCAACATGACTGCATTCACTTGTAAGCATTTTCTCACACCCAACAACTTGCTCAAATGTCACCATGTAAATACTTGCACATAAACAGTGGTTATGGCGCTCGGCTGCTGACCCGAAAGGCGCGGTTTCTATTTCGGCTGCGGCGGTCGAGTTTCGATGGAGGCCAAATTCTAGAAGCCCATGCACTGTGCGATGTCAGTGCACATTAAAGAACCCCAGGTGGTTGAAACTTCCGGAGCCCTTCACTACGGCATCCCTCATAGCCTGAGTTGCGTTGGGACGTTAAATCCGAATAATAAACTAAACTAAACTAAACTCTGGTTGTTGCCCTTGCTGCATGCAGGCTGCCTCTTCATGGTTTCCCTTCCTCATTCTCCTATGGCCAAGACTAACCCCGGAACCCTCATCACACCACTGAGAACAAGTCCTCAAAAGTGGAGATAATTTACAAATGATGTTTAAAATTACTGTATGTATGGCCCACGTGACATCAGTAGTGAACGGCTGTCACTGGCTCACCATGAAATGTAATTACTGAAACAAAACTGCAAGATCCCTCATGCTTCAGCCTATTTGGGTAACTTTTCTTATTCTGGAACAGAAAGCATCCTTTATGCTTCTGTTTATGTGGGGTTTAACATTTTAACGTCCCAAAGCGACGTAGGCTATGAGAGACGCCACAGTGAAGGGCTACGGGAATTTCGACCACCTGGGGTTCTTCAGTGTGCACTGACACTGCACAGCACATGGGCTTCGAATACGTTTATGTGGTTGGTGTCAAAAATGAGCACTGCACTCCCGGTTAACAATGTAGTCAACTTGTACTGCATGTGCTGCTCCCCCAGCGCCGCAGAATCCATAACTTTCTGACGTTTGCAGATGAAACAGGCACACCAGGTATGCAGGGAAGTGAGAAAGGCCAACCGGAAACTAACTGAGCTGGATGATATATATATATATATATGAGCCGAGAGAGAAAAAGGAGAGGGGAATTTTTAACTCTCTGGCACTAAAAAAGCTATAGAAAATTTTTGCCAGATCATCATCATCAGCCTGACTGCTCCCACTGCAGGGCAAAGGCCCCTACCATGTTTCTCCAATTAACCCTGTCCTTTGCCAGTTACGGCCACTGTATCCCCGCGAACTTCTTAATCTCATCCGCCCGCCTAACTTTCTGCCACCCCCTGCTACGTTTGCCTTCTCTTGGAATCCATTCAGTTACCCATAAGGACTGCCGGTTATCTTGACTTCGCATTATGTGCCCTGCCCAAGCCCATTTCTTTCCTCTTGATTTCGACTAGGATGTCATTAGCCTGCGTTTGTTCCCTCACCCACTCCACCTGCTTCCGATCACTTAACGTTACACCTATCATTTTTCTTTCCGTAGCTCGTTGCATTATCCTTAACTTAAGCTGAACCCTCTTTGTTAGCCTCCACGTTTCTGGCCCATAGGTGAGTACCGGTAAGATACAGCTGATTGGCAAACTGCCATTCATGATCTGAGAGAACCTGCCATATGTGCTCCACCCCAATCTTATTCTTCTAGTTATTTCCTTCTCATGACCCGGATCAGCGGTCACTACCTGCCCTAAGTAGACGTATTCTCTTACTACTTCCAGCACCTTGCTACCGATTGTGAACTGCTGCTCCCTTGCTAGACTGTTGAACATTACTTTAGTTTTCTGCATGCTAATTTTTAACCCCACCGTTCTGCTAGACTGTTGAACATTACTTTGGTTTTCTGCATGTTAATTTTTAACCCCACCGTTCTGCTCTGCCTGTCTAACTCATTGACCATGCTTTACATCTTAAGTGACTTAGCAAGGCATTGCCAGATCATAATGGGGAATAAATCAACCTTTTTTTCCTCACCATTGGTGCAAACTATTTCAGGGGCCTTTGAAAGTACTAGTGCAAAGTCATCTCATTCAGCTGCAAGAACAATATATCTAACTACACCTACTGTATACAAGATGACTTGGTGTCTCATATACAACTATAAATACCTTGGATTGCTTCGGGACATTAATTCCCACAATTTACAATTTTTTTTTACCTTGGTGTTAACCTTTTGTCAAATATTTTATGGTCCTTCCATAGTATATCCATATCTGCCGCTGCCTCAAAATGGCTAGGGCGACTATGCTGCAACCTCTGAAATTCCTCTATTATTTGTACACTAGCTTACCTTATGTTTGTTTGTTAAACCATAACTTGAATTTGCTTCCTCTAGTGGTCTCCCCATAATAACAAATTGGTCACCATGTTAGAATTCTTTAAAATATACAGCAGCACGACTGACTGCATGCAACAACAACTACCAGTGAGGCGTAACTTAAAACTGGCCTTTCACTTAAACCTTAACCTACACACTGTGACCTCAAATTTGTTTACACTAGTTAACAAGTACGTTCACAACAAACCATGTCCTCTTCACCTTGAGGTTCCATCCTACATGTCGAGCAGACATAAAATGGCAGTTTTACTTTAATTTCTTAGAAAACCACCTCAGAACCCTCTTAATGTATGCTCTAATATGGCCACACTGGCTACCTGAATAAGCACAGCTGTTGCACGTTTCTCGACATAACCATCATTGTAGGCTACTTAGCAATTTTTTAAAATTTTGGGTAGAAAACAGCGCGAACTGATGAAAGACGGAGAACAAAGAAACACACAGACGAGTGCAGCAGTACGGGAAAATTTTTCAAAAGTCAGATAAAAGATAGGAACGATGCAGTTATTCCGTACCTACAACTGGCTGCCGGAATCAGATAAAATTACATCGCCGTGCCATCTGACGTTGCACTTCTGGGGTCGAGACATAGCAGTGCATGGGCGCGTCCTGTTTATTTGCAGTGTTTGGCAGTAGGGGTTGCTTTCTTAATTCACTATGTCATGCTTGCACTTTGGTGGGCGCATGGCAAGGGCTTAGCGCACTGCGAGTGCCACGCTGTGAATGAAGAAAGCGACACCCAATGCCAAAAGGTGGATGTAATCAGACAGTCCACTGCTGGTCAAAAAGAAGGCACGGCTGCAATATAAAAGGGCGCACACTGCGATGTCTCGATCCCAGAAGTGCAATGTCAGATGGCGTGGCGATGCAGTTTTATCTGATTCTGGCTGCCTGTCGCGCGCCCCGACTTATTTTGCTGTTGGTTGTACATCGAACAGCTCATAATCTTAAAAAGGTTGCGGGACAGTTTGCCGTGAACAAAGTTTTCTGTGTCACATAAGTTGGGGGGGATCTGCCGCAGGATAAGGAGCCAGCGTGACAACGTACCAAGAAACAGCCCATTTCATTGACCAGTATCGCATAGATCAAAATATGTAGAATGTGTTTGCTCAGTGGTGTATGAGCTGCCTCTTTTTTACAATAAAGTTTATATTGGTCAGACAGGCCGGTGTATTACTGTACTTACAGTGTATTACTTAGGGAACACCTTCGATCACTTTCGGATTCAAGCTATTCCCATCTGAAATCTAACGTTCGACGAAAACTCGTCTGGTCGGGAAGAAGATTCATGAATTCAATAGATGGAACGCCGACCAAAAGGTGGTTGTTTAATATCTAAAGGAGCACTGCCAGGATTATGGGAAGGAAAACGAGAAAATGTGCAGACCTTTAACCGCACATGTGCATTTTATTTTGTTACAGAGATAAGACAACAACAGAGTTAATGGAAGCCTACAATATTAGAAAAAGACTGGATGAATGCGCCGGTCAGCCTTCGTTATTGCTAGTCAGTAAAGAGATTGCTTTCCTAGACAACACATGATGCGTTTTAGTGTTTTTGGTTTTTCGTGTTTTTTGGTTGTTGCGGATGTCCTGCTATCAGGACTTAGGGGTTTTTAGCCACCGACCCATGATGTGGTCCTTAGATTGTACTCTGGGCAAGTGTGCTGCAACTATTAGGCCATGTGATTGTTAGCTATAAATATGTTATTTTTTCTTTCTGAATAAAAAATGTAGTTGCGAGTAAAAAGCAGTGCTTGTCTATGTGTTTCCTTGTTCTCTGTCTTTCGTCCATCTGGCCTGTTCTGCAGCAAAAAAATGAACCCATACCAACAAGCCCAAATATCCATTCTACTAAGCAATTCCCTTAAAATTTCCAGGCACAGCGATTTCACAACAAAGGCCAGTGCTTTTGGTTTCAAGACTTACTGTAAAGGTGACACTTCTCTGAAAAGTAGTATGGCTTCATGACACTGCATCTAGCAGCTAATTATTCTGCCTTGCCCTAAATCCAAGCAAAGAGTGAGAAGTACAGTGAACCTTGTTAATTTGGGCTTCCAGGGACTTGGAAAAGTCCGAATTATTTGAAGCTCAGAATTAATGAATGGCCCTAATAAAACTGCTGGAAACCATTCACATCAGAGTAAATTTATGTGGTGAGCATCTGGGTGGTGGCCTTCTGCTTTTAAGATGAAAACTGCGCAACAATGACATGACAATTTCTCGCAGTTCCGGGGGGTGTTTTACTACATGCACGCAGTCGGGGATCTCAATGCAGAACTCTTCCAAAATGGTAATGGCCTCTGCGCATTCCTACACAGTGCTATGCAGTAGCGGCGGAGCCTTCTCACAAGTGGCACTGCTCCATGTGGAGAGGCTACACTGTGCAAACTTCGAACAGTGTGTGATAAGTGCACAGTTTCAGCACACAGGAAGAAGCAAGGATCATGGGGACAGAAGTGAGGAAAACGCGGCAGCATAAGTACTCTGGGACGCTTTCTAAAAAGAAAAAGACCAGTGATGTGTCAATCGGTACCCGAAATGAAGCAACTGTGCTTGGTCGGCTGGCCCACAGAGCTAATACATAATAACGGAGCTCGCTGATGCGTGGCTGATAGCAGCCATCACCACAGGCCAGCTCTAAGCTCGCAGAAGCAAAACCGAAAATATGTGATCAGACTACTCGTCAGCGATGGCGGCCTGTGACCACCGCCATGCCGGCTATTGCGTGCATGACAGAGGTGCGCGAGACTGCACCAGGGAATCCAGGCTATCCCTTGCTGCTCTGCCCCCCGTTGGCGGCCCATCCGAAGTGATATGAGTGCGCAGTGCCATAGGCTTACACAGGCGGTGGCTGAGACCACGACAGAAATCCAAATTACCTGGATTTCCGAATTAAGTGAGGTCATCATCATCATGAGTTTTTATGGCACAAGGGCAGCTCTGCACAAAGAGTGCTATGGCAAGAGGTAATTTTCATTACACAAGATGGGGCCAAAGACCCATTTCCCAAACATTTTGCCCCAGTGGGCCAGGAACAGCTTGTACCCACTGTAACACTGGTGGGTACCCAGTGGCACTGGGGATCGAACTACGCACCACCTGCATGCGAGGCGGGTGCTCAAACCAATAGGCCACCGCTGTGGTAATCAAGGTCAAATTAACGAGGTTTTACTGCAATCTATGGCTTGCCTTTCTGCACGCTTGATGAAAAGCCTGTGGATGACTAAAACTGATGTGAATAGCTGCATCTAAAAACAAACAAAAAAAACACACACACACACACAACTAAAACGAGCAAACAAACAAACAAACATGAAGACAAATGGAATGAAAAGGACCCACCAACCTTTCATTCACTAACAACAGGCTGGGTAATTTAATTTTCACTAGAGCAGCAAAGCCACTAGTGCCTCAAGAAAGGCAATGGAAAACTGAATCGTAACAAAGAAAGATACAAGCATCTATAAAGAGGAGGCTGGGCACGCCATGCCATAAGCAAGTATGCACTTACTTTGGCGCTTGGGCTTGCGCTCTGACTGCGCTCGCCGCCCAAACTGTTGTGGCACGATACGCTCTTCTTCTGCGCAGCAAATGTCATGCAGTGCCATGCACAAGTCATGCATAGTGTGCAGAAGCAGCATGGCCACAGGTGGTAAAAAAAGGGGGGAGGGGTGAAGAAGGAAGCAAATGAGTACACACATTCCAGGAACAGAGAGCAAGAGCAGACAAGGCCATTCTGAACTTGGCCATCAAGCCAGCCAAAGTCACACGGCTTTGCGACTTTGTGGCTTAAAATAGAAATAGTAGTTCCAACATAGGACATATGTCATGGCACTTCGCAAGATTCTAGTGCAGCTGCTCTGCTAGCTTGGCAACTGGGAAGTGAGCAGTCAGCAGCACTAGCTTGGCACAGTTAAGAACACGAAGCAATAAAAGAATGCCCCAATATGTATGATACAATTAAGAGATGAAAACTACTTTCCGAGAAATCTACATGGTTGACTTTCTAGTGATATTCAAGCTGCTACATGATCATAATAGGCAGATCTGTTAATGAGGTCAAAACTAGTACGAGATGTCCATCTGCTGTGCCTAATGCAGCCCCACAGACACAAAAAGAAAAGTTCAAAGAAAAAAAAAAAAAGCAGTCTACAAAATATGTGGCACCAAACTGAACAGTAGGTTCAAATATTGGTAATCGAAAAGATGACAGCAAAATATTATTCTAAAAATCTGTGATATCCAAAAAGCTGTGATATCCAACCAGTGAAGGAAACAACTGAAGGAGAGAGAGAGAATCCAAGAAACAAAAGAAAATGGGCTGAAAAAAAAAAAAGAAGCTGAAGGAGCGGGAAGGAAGAGGTACACTGCGCATAACCTGAAAAAGTTGGCAAGCAAAAGAAATATGGCTAGGCATGTACAAATATTCGATAATTTCCAATAGTATCTGGTTGAATAGCACAGTATTCAATACTCAGTTAGATCCGAATGTCTGGTATTCGAAATCTTGAAGTATTCATTTTGAGCAAGCGACTTTTCTGGAACTCTTGCTACGCGTGCTTTCAGTTCGAAGTGTGTCCTCCGGGGTGGCACCGTGGCACGTGCGTCAAGTGTGCATGCCCTCACGCGTATCATGGAGTCTGTCTGCGCACGCTGGCGACAACAGACATGAGCAGGAGGAAGCGCAGAGCCTCTACCTGCCGTGCTACCCGCGGTGCGCATGCACCCTGACCAGCACGGAGGTGTGCATCAGATTTAGCACAGCCTGATGTGCTTCCATGTACTGCCAGTGTGCACACAGTTGGCCGCCACCTGGTGTTTTACACCATTCTCAGAGTGATCTGCGCGTGCACAGTGGCTCTCCGTGGAAGCAGATCACACCATGCTAAATCTCTAATCAGAGGTCGCACGCATCGCGTCTGAGCTGACTGCAGCTGCCACAGCTGCTCTTCTCTGCGTGAAATTTGCTAAACAAGCGCGACAGCACTAGCATGAGAGGAAGCTAGCCTGAGGCACATGGAGATGGGGGGCCCTTTACGAATACTGCCACAGTGTGTACGCTCAGCATGTGTCAAGGAGCCACTGCTTAAAAGTAACAGCTACACAACGACACATTCGCAATCAAGAGCAGCAGTTAAAGAGGCCCCACAATATGTCTTACACCCCACAGATACATTGGCACTGCATGTAGGTAGGGGCCCCCAAATTCCATGCCCATTTTAAAAATTTTTTTAGAAAGTTGACGCAACTTCAATGCATTCCTCCTTTTTTATTTTAATGGCCTTGTGTATTTTCCTATAATGATTTTGAAAATTTGCATGCCAGAAGTATTCAAAATATTTGCTTTGAGCCAAAAAATCCCTACTTGCAAATGTCTAAACATGGTAACTACACAAGCTTCCACACTATGGAGCAACCTGCATATGCAGGATATGCACTGCTGTTTGCCATTTCAAATCTGATTTTGATTTTTCAACCCTTGACACCTTAGAAAGCAATGACAAGACATCAGTGTGCCTGGTCACCCCTTTCTAATGCTTAACATGAAAAGCGTGAATAAAAAAGTGAATCTGAATAGTGTAGTTCAGAAGCCTTGCAAGTTTTTGCAAGCCTGGAACAATAGGAAAGAAGGCAAGTTAAACTGTATACATAAAAAGAATTGTTGATTTGCACAGCAGATTATACAGACCAGATTCTCTAAGAGTACCTCGCACACATATACAGAGAGCTGAGGATTTCTCGACAGTGAGTAATACTAATCTGTAGGGAAGGGATTCAGCTTTTGAATAAGATGGCAGCCATCAAAGATGTGATAGTGGGAAGCTAAGGGCACGAAGTGCTGCAGCATTTTGCTCTGAACTCACCATTTTGGCGCTTCGGAGGCGTCAAATATATCATTTTTTTTTTGGCTGTTAAAGGTTGAATGAGACTTTGAAACTTTGCAGGTAGGTACCATAGAGTATATTGAATCTGAACATGCTATTTTTGAAAAATTGAAAATTTTGCATTCTTTTTACTTTTTTTACTATTTAACATAGGGACATAGAGGCGTACTAATGAAAACCTACACCTGTATCATGGTCACAGAAAATGCACTGAAGGGCTGTCAAAGCAGTGCATATGCACGTGATAAGCAAACACATGTATACCACAATGAACTATAAACCAAGCAGTCTAAGGTTAAATACAATGAGAACACCACATACCACCATAACTTACTAAGTGATGAAATGCAAAAGTGTTACATTGAAACAGAACTTCAGAACGTCCTCTTTCCAAGGAGCGCATCTCTTTTGGGTCATTCCATGCCAAAGGTCCCTAACGTTGCACTCCACCATCTCAGAATTGCTCAAAAAAATTCATGGAAACTTATCGCAATGTGTGTAATCTAAGCCTAAAAAATTTGGCCGGAAAAAAATTTATTTGTGAGGCAAGCTCAGTTTGACAATTTCGAAATGGCATGAAACCACGCACTGCTGAATAATCGATAAAAAGGCCAAAATTTTTAGAAAGCAGTCGCAAACTTTTTAATGAGATCACAGATTCTGGCTTTCGATATGATTCAGGTCATGTATTTATGACAGTCTAAATATCTTTTTAGAACTTGAATAAAAATGTGAAAATTATACAGTTCTGACATTTTTTTTTTAAATAACAACTTCCTCTCTGAAATTATGAAATGGCTGGCTTGCTCTCCTAGATGTCTATTACCAATAAAAAATTGTGGCAGCTGATGAAACTGAATATGTCTAAGTGAAATAAAATACTGAAGTTGCAGAAAAGGGCATTACCAGCCATAAACACCCATTTATTTCACCCTGAGGTAGTCCAAGCAAAAATGCGACCGATGGCAGGTTTAGTAGAACAGTTTATTGCCTTTCATTTCCAAAGTTTTAATCAAGGTGATCTTTTTTTTAAAACGAGAAAAAATTTTAAAAGAGCTCTCCTGCCACAAGTTACGCTGGCTGTTAACGCTTCATCACAGAGCACGGCACCTGGCATGACTCATTTATGGCCAGATAACCACAACAGTGTGCCACAACTCACATCTATGCATCTTTAGGGCAGCAGCTAAGGCAGATTGTTATCGAAATTTGGATGGGCTTGCTTTGGCGCCAGGCATCCAAGAGCAGAAATATGTGGGCATTCAATGTGCTGTCTCGCAAGGACCACGACCAGCTGGCACAGCAACCATAACAACAGTCCTTTTTTTTTTTTTTTTGTCCCAATAAGATTGCGAAGAACGTGCCTCGCAGCACACGTGACGGAGCGAAGGTCTCACCACGGCTTCGGGTAATGCGAGACACGCTAGCGGTGACAATCGCGGCACCGGCGCACAACACTGCCTCCTCCTCATGTCCTGTACACACCTGTCATGGCTCCGACAACAACGATCGAGTGCGGCATGAACACACTCAGCGATAGTCCAGCCATTTCAAGCTCTGAAGCAATTTTCGGAGCAGAAAAATATCCATCTTGGAGCACCTTTGTATCAGAACGACAATCCTAAGGCAACCTCGGAGCAGCACGCATGGAGGAGTTACAAAGAAGAGTTTGTTCCTAACGAGATAAGGATCAGCCCTGTGTAGCTAGGAAGAAAAGAACAAAAACAAAAAACAGAGGAAGGTGTTCACAAAAAAAATGTGACAAAACATATTATTAATGCCGACACTGTCTTGCTTGCAAGTTCAACCAAGTATGCTTTACTAAAGGTCTCAAGAATACGTTCACTAAAAATATACATTTTTTTCCATATTTTTAAACCTCGTCGTAATGAAATTTAAAAGTCTGAGATTTTTCGCTACAACCAGGTTTTCGTTACATGCAGTTTTCAAGAAATAAGTCGAAAGGACACTGCAGAACGGAAACCAAAAAAAGGAAAAAAACGTTGGTGCAATCACCCTGAAAAAAGTTCACAGAAAACAGCATTACTTGAAAGTCATAAATGTGGAGGACCGTTTCGCGATCGCGCTGATAGCCACCTCCGCCATGACTTGCGCACGACGGGGGCACCGCAGCCAAGCTGGAGGGGAATGCGCGCGGCCACGCTGCAGCCATGCCACCGCCGCAGATAGACTGTGGAGGTATGTTACATGCTTCTTCCCGCATGTTCCCTCCCTCGCTCGGTCTTCCCCTCACTGTTCCCCGGGAAACGGACTCCTCACCTTGCGACGCCGGCGCTCTCCACCGTCCCCGCTCCCGACGCGCCGGAGCTATTGGAGCCGGAATCGCACGAGCAGCCATGCACTGTTCGTATTGTTTCTTTTTCACTATACCCTATTGTTTTTCACTGTTTTTGAGCATGAACTGTTGTGCCACCATGCAGTATGACGTTCCAAAAGAGAAAGCGCCGGAGAAGTGTCGATGGCACTGGAGCACGGCACGTAGCATCAACTGCAGCTGCTCGCTGCTATCGGCGTACCTTTCAAGTCAGTTCGTGCTTTCACGAAACGTCGCGAAACTTTCGTGTGGTTCTGTCAAACTTTGAGTGGCTCAGCACTAACAGATAGATGGCGCAGCCAGTTCGTTGCATAAAGGTCAACCGCTGCAACACCTTCACTACACGAAGGTCTGAAATACACATGCTTCAATGTGGGCAGCGCTGGGAAATTCACAAACTTCGTCATATCGAGGAATTTGTTATATAGAGGTTTGTTACATCCAGGTTGAACTCAATCTCAACGCTTCGTGAAATTTTTTTCGAATTCATCATGCTTACAAAGTGAATCAGCAAGGCCGAAATTCCCTTGTTCCAACAAAGCTTGACCCCACTGGACCTGCTTCTAGCTTTTGATCTTCAACCCAGAAAATACTCCTTCAGCCCCCTTCAGGGTCGACCTTTTGATGCAACCGACGTGATGCGCGAACAAAGAGGAACAAAAAACTCCTGCTATCTCAGCTGCAAGCCAAAAAGTACGCTGGAAGTCATGCGCTTTCGCAAGAACTACTGGGAGTCTTTGGCCGACAGCGCAGTGAATAGTAACGATAGGCGCAGCATCATCGTCTGCTGCAATGCTTGCGGCGCACGCGAAAATGCGCTGAGACGGCGGACAAGTAAGAAGAAAGCAAGGTGGAGCTGGCTTCAAAAAATGTGACGTAACCGCCTGCTAAATTCTACCACGAGCCAGCCCACCAGCGCCCTAGGTTGCCAACTACGGAAACGTTTTAGTTGGTTGCCAACTGAAAGCCTGAAGGTTCTAAAAATAGTTGTTTTCCTGTGACCAAAGGCACAATATCGATCAATTTGCTGCTTTTGGAGCAGACTGGCGCAGCAAAATGTAAATGTATCAGAATGGCGCTAATGGCGCAGCTGGAGCATCCCTGCACACTGAATAACAATCTGGCTGGTGCATGTGCTGCCCCAGCAGCGCTAAGAAAATCTCTTTCCACGAATATCAATCTGTTCGACTACACAATGCTCCGACGCCTGCCTGCAGTGGAAACATCACTTAGGAATGAGAACTGTACATTTCGTATGGCCACAGTGTTGACGGTGTTGCGCTCTGCAGTGAAGAGGCACAAAGAGATGACACACCTTACGGTGCATGAGGTCAACTTCAAAAATTTTTTCTCGCTTTAAACAAAAATCACCTTGATTAAAACTTCAGACATGAAAGGCAAAAAACTAAGCTACTAAACCTACCAACATTTGCATTTTTCCTTGGACCACCTCAGGGTGAAATAAATGGGTGTTTATGGTTCAAAACGCACTCTTCTCCAACTCAGTATTTGATTTCACTTCAATGTCTTCAGTTTCGTCATTTTTTTTATAAGCAATAGCCATCTAGAGAAGCAAGATGGCTATTTCTTAATTTCCAACAGGAAGTTAGCTTACATTTTAGGGGGCAAGGCCGTAATTCATAACTGAAGGCCGTCAACATCGATGATAAGCCCAGCTCTAATTTTTTTTTTAATTGGCAATGTTGTTGGAAATATTGAACGTCAAAAATATGCAATTAAAGGTCACTGACTTGCCTTTCCCGCATTGCACATTTAAGAAACGGTGTTGCTTGCAGTTTTAATGCATAAAATAATGAAGTTGTTTGTGTATTTTAAAACGCACAAGCAGTTAACGTGACTTCGGTAACGGTACTTCGCGCAGTGACGCCATTTCATAAACATGCAACATGGAAAACCCAACTTGCCCCGTTATGAAATGCAAATTATGATGTTCGATATTTCGAACCACACTGCATACAAAAAAAACTTTGGTCAATTAAAGGTGCACTGAAGAGGAATCTGAACTCGTCTTTTTGCCACGAGAACTCGATCTGCACGTTCCGAGCATTCTTAGAAACTGTGACTTACCGCCCTGTGTGGCCGATTTCCCTAATTAAATCGAATTAACATCCGGCACCCGCCTTTATTTTTTGAATTCTCCCCGTATGGTGCGCGGAGTTGACCAACGCGTGGAGTGCCTTTCAGCCAGCTCCGTGGAGGCTTTGCTTTATTATGTTTTTTAGGTTTCCATGAATAAATAGTTTCATTTGCAGAAAATATAGCCGCAAAATAAGCCCGCACAAATAAAAATACGCGTGGACTATTTGCTTCTAGGGATTACTGCGTATTACTCTGCCAATGGCAGAGCGGCAAGCCGCCACGGGACTGGGTGAAAGGCACTCCACACATTGGTTGACTCCGCCCACCGTACGGGAGAGTTAAAAAAAAAAAAAGGTGGGAGCCGGACGTTAATTTGATTTAATTAGGGAAAATGGCCAGCCACACAGGGCAACAAATTGACGTTTCTAAAAATGCTCGGAACGTTTGGATCAAGTTCCCGCGGCAAAAAGACGAGTTCAGATTCCTCTTCACTGCACCTTTAACCCTTTGAAGGTTTTTGCCGTATATGTACGGCGGCGGTTTTCTGTCCCGCAAGGTTTTTGCCGTACGGGTACGGTTTCGACCTTCCGTTTGAAATTTTGCGCCAAAAGAACAATGCGTTCTCACTGGGGCGTGCTGCCACCTCTTAGGACTTACAAGAAGTGTTTGAATTTTGTGCTGCCTTCTTAAGGAGATAAGCAGCACTTATGTCTAGCTTTAGCGCGGCGGCACAGACTGCGGCAACACCCCTTTTGTAGTTTTGGTTTCGCCGCGTGATCGCAACGGAGTCGCGCGAAATTTGAGTTCTCTTTTTGTCAGCACTATCTTGCAGGGGCTGCAGAAGTTGATTTCTATCTTTATTGGCGCTGCTCTTAGCTTGCTTATCACCGTTGCTCGTGAGGTATTCTCGCCCACTGTGGCAACGCGCCTACGCGGTTTCGATTCCGCCGCGGGATCGCAACGGAGTCGCGCGAAACGTGTTTTCTCTTTGTGGGCACTGTTTTGCAGAGGCGGCGAAAGTTGATTTCTATCTTTATTGGTGCTGCTCTTAGCTTCCTTATCACTGTTGCTATTCTATTCTATTGAACATTTTCCAGTTGTGAGTGATGCTGTCACCAAAGTACTGTTCCTAATTTTTTTTTTACTATTCATTCTCGATTATATACATTTTGTAGATTCAAGATCCGCAATAAAGTAATTTGACCACCTGGGAAAGTTTTCTTCGAAATAATTCGACCCTCAAAGGGTTAATAATCGAATTATACAGCTCTATCACGTGCACAATGTCTGCCTCGCTGTACAATCTACCTGTGGAGACAGTATCGATATGTCTCACACAGTTTCTAAAATAAATATCTCTAGGCGTTAAAAATCACCCTGTATGCGTGTGGGGTGCCTGTGGACGTAAATAGGAGCTGCATCACCATGTGCCTTTGCATTTGCCAGCGGCAGCACAGCAGGCTGAAAGGCACGTGGTGCAGTTGGCAACAGTGGTGGTGTGAGAAAGAAGAAAGAAAACGTTCACATGACCTTAAGGCCCATACTGCGGGACCAACAAAAGCGGAGAGGAGGGGAAACACTAGGCCAAATTGCCCATGAAAATAAAAAGTGGACGCTGCAGAAGATGATGGGGAAAAGACGAAAATGATAGATACTGTTTTTCAGCACGATCACGTGAGCATACGTCGAGCTTTGAAGTCATTCTATTGATCATAAATAAATAACAAAGCTGGAAAGTAAAACAATGTGGCAGTAATTAGCCTAAATTTGACCTGATTACAATCTATCATGTAAAAAAAAAAAGCTTTAGGACGTGCCATGGACCTTTAAAAATGCCCGCATATTCTTAAAAAAAGCTTTCTTAATTGAGAAATTACCATGCAGGCCCATAAGAACATAAGAAATGATATATTATTTTGACAAGTAGTATGCCCTTCGAGGAGACATATTTCAAATCTAAATACGTATTAGAAATCAGCATTCTATGATATACCTGCATGCTAAGTTTCAGCAAAATACCTTATGTTGACGAATAAAGAAAATGCTTTTAAGACCCCCTCCCCTAACTGCTAGAATGACTTAACCGAACATCCACACTGGTTGCAGAGTGTTTCTACTCCTACTAAACCTGCAATGAGCTCGGCAAAAGCACAGTGTTAATTTCAACAAAAATACTGATACCTACGCCCTTTCTTTTACCACAAAATCCAACCTGCAACCCTAATGAATGCTTAATGTATAGCTGCTTGATGAATATGTCAGCATGGCAGCAATGTCCCACAGCCACCTGCTGCATTCTAGGGGCCTTCTTCACCAACAAGGATACCTTGTCTCAGTGAAATGAGAAAAAAACACTCCATAGTCTGCACATCTTACTGCCATGAATATCAAGCACCCACCTAAGAGGTGAATGCTTGAACCCCACTCTCATTTGCGCTTAATAATTAATAGCTTTTTCTTTTTTTTAGAGGGAGGGGTGACACCAAAACGTAGCCTGCGACTCTCGCGCTTGTGTACTGCAAAGAGGAGAGTCCAGATAATTTATTTTTAAACTGAAAAGAAAAAAAAAAAAAATCACAGCCCTAGCTGTAGGAAAAGGATATTTGCACAAACTACAAAAACTGCATGCTTGATGTCAGGAAGCACTCACAGACATATCCCAACACTCACCCTCTGTGGCCAACCTTGACGACAATGACCTCTTCACTCGAGCACTGGATTTTGAATCTGCATGCAGTTAGGAAAGAAGCAGAACACTCCATGCAGACATGCACTACAACCAAGGCCAACCAGAATGTCACCCGGGAACAATTCCAGGGAAACTTTTTGGTCACAAGTGCAGGCACGCATAGTGGCCGTCCACACTGTGCATGGAACAGGGTTGTGGCAACACTGCTAGGTCCAGTGTGACCCCACTTTCATGTAACTATGCCTCTGCTGATTAAGCGCTTATTGCACAGTGTCTGTGACCCTCCAGAAACTGAAGTGCTGCTCCACTGCGCACCTGCCCCACACTGCATCTGCCATTCCTGCCTACCTAACCACTAAAAATTGAGCACAAAGTAAGGCGAACCTGGCAGCCTGCTCTGAATGATCCACATCAGAGAACTATTTGTGAACAGCCACTTACTAGAGGTGCGAACAGACAATGAAGTAAATTTTCATGCCTCCACAGAAAGAAAGAAAAAAAAA